>NW_027149826.1:655312-982969 GCF_031143425.1 Pleurodeles waltl
ACATCAACGAATACTCCTTTTTAAAGTAAGATGCTCTTCAGTACATGTAATGTTAGGATAGTGTCTTTGTAAGAAATTGGATTATAATTTGGGGTGGGTGACTACCCAACTCAAGGAGTAATCACAACCCTTCTCAAGATGAATCACGGAAAGTCACTAAATTAACCTGAGCTTAACCCCCTGGTAGCTATGACACAGAGCAGCCAGGCTTAGCTAAGGGGAATGTGTAAAGTATTTATGCAGTGCCAAAAGACCAATAAAGTTGGAATAGAAAACAATAAAAAATCCTAAACAGGATTAGAAAAAAAGAATAAAATGTAATAAACAATAGCACCAAAATGGCACAAATCCGATGAGAGGAACCCAAGATATAAATATTGAAGTACAAATAGTGCCAAAAAGCACAAAGCGCCACTGATAGTCAATGGTCCCGGAAAACCAGGACCTAGGAGCAATTTGAAGGAGCACAGATCAGGAATACCGACCAGATTTGTCTTGATCACAGATGTTACCTTCTAACCTAGGGCTTGATTGAAAACTCCGTTACAACGGCGATGGACATCCCGTCCGCCGAAATCTAAATCCTATTATATCCTTACTGTTGTGACGGAGTAACCTATCCATCAAGTTCTAAATCAGACCCTTAGTACTTTAAGTCTCAATCCATCACAGCAGTCTAAAATCCACAGGATCTCAGGGGAGGCAGTTAGAGACTCACAGAGTGTCAGGCAGAGTACAATAGCAAGATACAGTCCAGGTCGGGTTGCCACTGTTCAGCTAGGCAGTTGCAGGAAAGCCCTCTTGTAGCTTATTGTATCCCTGTAGGTTCAAAAGAAGGTCTATCTTCTGACACTTCTTTAGCCTGGGTGGGTGAACATTTGCCACATTAGAGCTGGTGCTGTGCTGATCAGAGACAGCTGCCCATTTCTCTATCCACCAGAGCATCCGTTGCAACTAAGTACAGCACACACTTACAAAGTGAGAACCAAGTACTTTCATTGTGTATGACCACCTGCTGCTAAGACCTGCTGCTAAGACCACTAGTTTAAGGCCTGTGGTAATGCAAAGGGCAAGTGAGAGTGGAAGCTGTTCTTTCTTGCAAAGGATGCTGAGACCATAGATGCATCATTCCCATACGCCTAAAGAAAGACTTGGGAGGATGTAGTTAGCTTATAAAAGGACAACTCATAGTTTAAAATTAAAATCCGAACTAAACTAGGCAAATCTAATGAACGGCAAAAATTAGAGTAGTGCAAAAATGCTGCTAAAAGTACAACAGTGTGCCACAAACATATACACTGTTTTTATTTGAGTTCCCACAAGCGAGACTCATTTCATTTTTGACAACTTTTAATGCCTGTTGTCCAAAACTTGTGCCTTCATCCGGCTAAAACATATATTAAAAAATGAGGTTAAAAAATGAGGTTCAACAACAAATACATGGTCCAACAAATCCAGTTTATAGTGCAGGTCTGCGATTTGTATTTGCTTTAAATCACTGTTCTCACTATTATGAAGTGTTATTTCTCAATTTTCTGATGGAGGAAAGATGGAAAGCAGAGTTTAAACATATGACCTGCAGAATGCAGAAAATGCTCAGAGCAGGCGTTAAAATGACACACCCATTTTAATCAATGGGCCTCCCTGTTCTTTGGTGCACTAGCGTCAAAAATGTTGACGCTAGTGCAGCACAGCGCCACAAAAGCATCAGAAATTCAGACTTTATTGTCCGGCCGCCATGGTGCAACACAAGTAAATGTGGCGCAACCATGGTGTTGTTAGGTGGGGCAGGAACGATGCAAGTAAAGTGGCACATCGGGACCAATGCGCCACTTTCTTGTAAATATGCCCCTAGGTGCATAAGTATGTTCCTAGGAGTCAATATAGGAGTAAGTGCTGTGTTTGTGTTAGTGTGAAGTTCTTTTTTAGTTCCACTTTTCATGAGTGTGTTAATATGATTGAGTCCAGCTGATGGCTGGGTTTGTGATTATGTGCTTGTTGGAAAGCGAAACAGTGCATTAGTGCATTGCTTGGAGTAAGTGCATGTTTGAGGGCTATGCATGAGTTAGTGCGCGCGTCTTCTGAGTGTGTGAGTGCAAGAGTTCATGGTACTAGTCAGTGCATAAAAGGGTCTCAAAGGTGAGTTGGTGTGAGTGTGTGCTTGGTAAGACCATGAGTGTGTGCTATTTTCAATTCAATATTTCGTGCCTATGAGTTTTTTTTAGTTCGAGTGAATGCATGAATCGTGTTGATAGGGGACTCTGTGTGTGCTTGATTTAAAACTGAGAGTGCTGTTGTGACTTTATGAGTGAGAGGCTTACCTGAGTTATTGTAAGTGTGTACAGTGTTTGAGGGAGTGAGAGAAGTGTCAAACGTGAATTGGTGAGAGTGGGTGCTTGGTGAAACAGTGATTGAAACGTAGGTTGTGCTGCTGCAATGTCATGGGTGAGTTGCTTTTAGTGAGTGTACAGTCAATGAATGTATGTGTTGAATTGGAGAGCTCCTCTGCATGGATTATTAGTGACAATGTTGTGAATATATGCGTATGTGAATGAATAAATGACAGATGGTCTTGAGTGAGGAGCTCAGTGTATCGAACGAATTAGACAAGGGCTTTATTGATTTGTGGAATATTTGCGTCTACTAACTCAGGTCCTGTAACTTCGCTTCTAGCTGAACTTGAAGTTTTCAAATGTTCTCTGTGTGATGGAATAACTTTGATTGAAGGGGCCAACATTCTTCTTGTAAGAACTTAATATAATTGTGTGAGACAACTGCACCAAACACACAAAAGGTAATGATAGGGTGTTTTTCAAAAAGGCTACCTGTTGGTAAACACCTGGGGTAGCATACTTTTGCCCACCATGACATCTCAGGTTAGAGCCAGCCATATGCAAATCCGCCTTGTCCTTGCTCCATTTGGAAAAGTCCAGCCCGAACATCCAAGCCACATCCTCTCTGAACCAGAACACAAGCAACCTAAGACCAGTTTTGCCCTGATTGGGGTCTTCAGTCTGGTGTAGCTTGTTGCAGTTCCACAGTGTGCAAGGCATCCATGTTTGGCATACGGTTGGGCACTCAGGACTTTACGTCAAACAAACAAAAGGTGATGGGAGGATACTTGCAATAAGGTAGTGTTCCAACCCACTGTTCTTTTGCCTACCATGCCACCTCGCATTAGACCCAACCATATTTATATCAGACTTGACCCTGACCCAATAGCAACAGTCCAACCTGAACTCCCTAGCCAGATCCTCTCTGTACAGGAAAATAGGAAACTCAAGATAGGTTTTGCCCTCACTGGGGCTCTTCAATCTAGTGTAGCTTGGTTCTAGTGGCACAGTGAGCAAGGGACCCACTTCTGGGCATACCCTTGGCTTGCAATAAGTCTAACCATTGACAATCACTCATGGATTTGTATGTTTGATGAGACAACTGCATCCCAGAATAGACGCAAAGTGCATCTTACCTCTAAAAACTCTTTAATGAAGTGACCTGTAGCAAAAGTACTCTCTCCCTAAGGGAGATCTCCTTTGTAAGTTTCTTGGACCAACAAAACACCATGTGAAGACTGTCCCTCCATGCCCCACCACATGCCTGGTACTGCATCTGCTAAAAAATCCAGTCTTTAATAACCATCTGTTGGGATGCTGTTGGGATGCTGGAAAGGAAATAAATCTGTCACTCCCATGCTATCCTATTGATTGCCATTTAGCAGCATTTCGTCACAACCACTCCCGAGATATATTCTGGAGGACTACCCTGGTCACTGAGGTAAATGGTTTGAACAAATGGGGTTGGATTTTTTGGGAATGCTTTGCAAAATGTAAAGGGCATTTGGAAGAACTATAATTTTATTTTGACTATTGCCACTCTATCCATGTCGGACAGCGTCAGCAGTGCTCAGTGGAGGAGGTCACTCTTCATTATCTGCAGTGTGGGGTAATTGGCTAGCCCATAGCTGTTATTTGTTGTTTCTGATAGACATCCCATTGTACCTAAAGGCTTCCAGAAGAAACCACAGAGAGGGTGACATCCAGCCACTTCTTCTAACATGGTATAGACTAGCATTTTACCAGTTTTTCTGCACACCTGTGTGAAATCCAAACTGGTTCAGGATCTGCTTGACTCATTACCCAGATTTGTCCATTTGGCTGAGACAAAGAAGAAGGTTGTCCACTTAAAGAGAACTGGTCTTCTAGATCAGGTGCTCAGCAGAAACCCATAATATCCTCACTCTCTTGGTGTGATTCTGAGAGGGACTCTATTGTGAGCACAAAAGTAGTTGAGATAGTGGACATACGTTTAGTATGCATCAGTGAACTGGGAAAACATCCAAAAGTGTGGTCTTCACCGTTATTTTAGCCCTAAGTGTGGTTTATATCAAATAAGTGCATATTAGGAAAACCAGTTGAAGAATGTGAATAAATTATTTTTGTAGTTCAGAAGTAGGAGCATGAGCAAAGTATTATTTAAATCAGCTAATGCTGATGCATTGTTAAGGCATCTTATGTTGTGTGAATCTACGTGGCATAAAATCACTGTAGTTGAGGTGTACCAGGGGACACATCACACTCATTAGTCGATTTGCCAACATTTTGATGAAGATTTTTGACTCTATATTAATGGAAGAAATAGACCTATATGAATCACAGCAATTCACTGGGTGCCTAATTTTGTGATAGTCATGATAGTCATAGCATCCACCCTAGTTTACATGTTAGGATCTATGCCTCTTTTGAGGCTGAATATATTGTGGATAAATGTGAATCCAGGAGACCTTGCGAAAGCTTTAAAAAAACACCACAAACCCATTTGGCCCTGATGTTTTCCCTGACTTAAACAGCCCCAGCGCTTCTGACATCTCTTCCATTGTGTGCGTATTATTAAGGTGGCCTATTACCTCAGCTAAGAGACATTTCACAGAAAGTATAGGGATAAAGAGAACCAGGGCTTCCCCCTGAAGGGTCTGACTTGGGCCATATAGATCTTGATAGAAGATTGCAAGCTATGTACCAATTTCTGCCTGTTACAATAGTATATTGTATTCCACATCCCTAACATTTGTGATGTGATTTTGCTCTTCACTGTAAGGAAATAGAGTAAATTCTCTGTTTTATTTCCTTGGTTATAAGTAATGCTTTGTGAGTTCTTATTGGACTAATCAATTAGGAGTTTTTGGTTGTTCAATTTTGAGTTCTCCGAATCCACCAGAACTGTGCGGTAGCATCGCTACATCGATAGCTTTCCTCCAGGCCTTGAATCGCTAACTCAGCTGTGTTTCATTTTGCCTGTCTCGCTTGATTTTAGCACAGTATCTTAAGACTTGACCTCTTGTTACCATTTTAGCCTCTTTAGTGTGGAGGACAAGACATTCACTTCCTGTGCAACAACCTTCTCAGTGTGAAGGACATAAATGTCTCAACCCCCTACTGAAGCCGGATTTACTGTTTTCTTTTTAAATCTCTAACAGCGATGGAAGAGCTTCCCTTGCAAAACAAGATTTTTCTTTAAGCTGTGAGGTGCAGCGCACCATGCACACTGATGTCACTGATAATGAAAGTGACGTCTGGCTGCTTTCAGTGCTTTTACAAAGACTCCAGCTGCTTTCACTGAGTTTGGTGCTTGGAGGCATACCTCAGCCCTCTGATCACTGATCACCACAGAAGAAAGACAGATGGAAAGGGGAGAATATTCTCTTTCCAATGTGTCCTCTCCCTAGTGGTCCTTTCCTTGTAAATTACAGCTGGGGATCTGTACCTAAGCAGGGATCCACCAAACAGCTACCAATGATGATGCCTGGGGGGATCATGGTTTAAGTCTCCCTCCGAAGACAACTCAGAAAGCCCACTAGATCAGGGTACTTTAAAAAAAACATAAGAGTGCAGAGGGGCTGGCTTTTCCAGGCCACAGGCCTTACCCACAACCCTTAAAAGCCCTACTAGTTTTTTGCCCTCTGGGATTGCAGGCAGAAAGACCACTAGATGCCAATGTTTAGTTTAAAAAAAGTATGGAGTGGGGGCTGACCCATCCTGAAAAGACCTCAATAATCTTTACCCACAATCTTCACTAGGGGCAGAAAGACCACTAGGCATGAGAGATTTTAGATTTAGAAACAAAATAAATGTAGTAGGGGCCATCAGTCTTTTTGTCTCCAGGGAGTACATTGTGGTTTATCAAAAAAACTGCTATCCACTGCTTGGGGGCAGGGACATAGAAAGCTCACTAGACACTAAAGTGTTTTATCTAATTAAAAATGGGGTGGTTCCTGGCCTATCCTGGCAGAAAACCCACTGCATGCAAATGATATACCTTCTTTCAATAAAATGGGGCAGGGACAGACATGTTTTTTTTCATTGGGCCATAGCCCCATCACTAAAACTCAACAGTCTTTCTCCCCTGCAATGGCCCTTAGCCTGAATATTGCATGGTGTATTTTTAAGATATAAGTCAAGATGGGGTTAACCACCATTCTACTCCCCCTCCATCCCCTCCAGCTTATCCCCCTCCAGGTGGCAGAAAAACTGGTGCCCAGGGAAAGGGCTGCAGTGCAGTTCCGGGACAGGCATGCACAGAACTCCATTCAATTTCTCTCTTTTTTCCAGATGGTCTATGGCCCAAATGGCTTTTCTGACCACCCCCTCCCTTTGGGATGGCAGACTGGTGGTAAATGCACAATCTTCTCATCTGGGGATCTAAAAGCCCATCAGAGCAAAGGGGGAAACTGAGAAGAGAAATGGGTTGAGGTGCTAAACCTTTGTAGCATCAGACCAAACACTGTGGCACCAGACTGTATTTTCCCCCATTGGAAGACAGAATAGTCGGTTCACCATATTTATACCTACCCATGTGTCAAAACTACCTACAAAGAAATTCTAATTTTCTCGCACTTGACATGGTAGATGGCTGCATGATTTGAGCACTGGTTCAGCCAGCAATCAGGTATTCCCACCAACCCTGGGGATTAATGAAGCCTAAAGACCATGGAGAATCCAAGGTGTGTGGTTTTTATGGATTCCATCATAGATTCTTAGCCAGAAATACCTGCAAACGTCAAAGCATGGGTGAAAAAAACTATTTTACTCATATTTACGCAAAGCAAAAATTCCAGCATATAACCAAAGTCTTACCGCCTTGCATTCCTACACTTCCATGATTGAAACGCTGCCCCCCTTATGTGGTTGGGCCTTACACATGTCATAGAAATGGACAGTGACCAGGTGAGGACTATATTGACACTACACCAACTTGACAAGGTGCAAGTTAGGACCAATTCATTTTTTATCCGGAAAAGTGTAGAAATGCTAGGTTCAATGAATTTAGTAAATCCCTGCACATTGTGGAATTTATCCTCACAGAAATGTGAGGAAATTCTGTGAGTTTGGCCAAGATTTCAGTTTTGCAGGACATTTTGGGGTAAGAAAATGTAGTGGCATCCACACAGGTCACAACACCCTGGACTCCACTGAGTATCAAGTTTTTAGAAAATATCTAGGGTCTGTCGTTTTCCCCTGTATGTCAGCCCAGCCTGGGCCTAATAGCACAGTTGTTCACATTAACAGAATAAGTGAAATTTAATGCAGAAATGTTGGTGCTTTTTTTTTGTGTTTTGATGTTTTCCTGGTGCAGGTGATAGGCCCACCACGCAAGCGAGGTTCCATTTTTATGAGGAGGAGTATGGAACACAGATTAGTAGAACATTTTTTAGTTAATTGAATTTCTCTCCTTTTTCTGACTCCCAGTATTAGGCTAATGTGCAAGAAAGAGCACAATTTGCAAGATGCCCTTGGAACCACATAATAATATGGGTTACCCAAAATCAGACTTGAGCAAATAACCATTATTACTAAATTCATGATCTTAGTCAGGTTTACAAAAATGCATCCTTTTCCTTCATGCCTATTTTTCTTTCATTACATTTACCATATAAATTCATGGATGATCGTTATCCAATGTAAAATCATGTTAAATTGCAGCTCAGTTGATGGTTGTGGATACAGAGTAATTTTGGACAATCAACATGCACTATATATCTCTGTGACCAAAATAGTCTGATAATAAAAACAATATCACTTATTTTTATTTTATCTTACTCATTTTATTAATGATGTTAACCAACCATGTCCCTGCCTTAGTTAGGTAGTAGTTTTGAACCAGCACCACATACACAGTGGTATAATGCTCCAAAATGTTTGTTTTTTAAACCAGCCTTTGAGATCTGTCTATTGAGGATAATAGTTCTAGAAATCCCTCACGCTGGGGAACACTTTTAACCTCTGCCCGTGTGTGGACACCAAGTGAGGAGAAATTATTTTTGAATGACACTCTACAGAGGACACAGCTAGGGGATCAATAAACAGTATGCAGCACCCTTTTTCCTACCGACCACGGCGATGACTGGTTATTTTGCAGGATGCCTCTTCCCAATTGTTTTGCCACTCTTGTCAGCCCAAGTTGTAATCCTTCTGTAATGAAGTTGGAATGCCTAAAGTTCTTGCAACAGGTAATAACTTTTTTTCAGTATTCACAACATTAGCAGAGAATAGACATATGTGATCTATTGCACATAACAAAGATGTTTATGGATTGACTTTAGATTTCCATTTCTGTAATCTAAAACCATGGCACTAATCTAGATTTGTCAATGTTTGACCTATGCACCAAATCTATTGAAAACCTTTCAAGTCCTAGGTTCTGTGAGTAACAGTGTTGGCAAGTGTGCTGGATAGAGTAGTGTGTCACTTGTACAGGTTTCGGGGAAATATCTAGTTATAAAGGTACCTACACGTATGGCCCAGGAACTAAAAACGGGCCTTGAGAAAGAGGGATGCTTAATACAGTGTTTCCCTAAAACATGGGTCATTTCCAAGGCAATTTTGGCCGATTCCAATTGTTATATTTGCTGTGCTTCAAAGACAGAGGTCCAATGTCACGCTATGTCTTCTGACAAATAGCAGCTTATGATTTTAACACGAGGATTGGAGTCTACAAGCTCCTCTCTCTTTGCACTCAGAGAAAGAAAAGTAAAGTGAATTATGTGACATCTTCTGGGATACAGAGAGTGTGAACGGAAAAGCTGTTGGATGTAACTTCTCACAGAACAAAATGTAAATACCATTGAATGAAATGTACACATTTAGCAGTTAGGAATGCAAACATGAAGCACATTTTTTTAATTCTAAAGTGTGATGGAAGCAACTGTTTTCATATGATCAAGATGAATCAGTACACTTTATTTGGTGATGCACAAATGATAACTATTCACTGAAACTTGATTTCAAAACATTATCGTTTGTGTTCAGTATAGTTTTACCAGTAAAACTGTATGTCTGTGCAAATTTAGTGGCCATTTCAATACAAAATGGGCTCATGGCTTTTAGAGGTAGGTTGGTCGCAAAAGGTTGTTTTTCTAAAAAGTGGATCATGGTTTTAAAAAAACGTTTGGTTAACACTGCCTTAATAGGTAAGAATTGACATGGAATTGTCACTGTCTACATGCAACATCCTTGTGGGTACAGAAAGTGTAACGCAACAGCTATCTTATCAAAGAGAAAGGGCTGTTCTGGGGGCCATGAGAATTGCACACATTGTGGCACAATGTTCACCTTAATTACATAAAAGATTCACTTTCTATACCTTCTGCATCTTATAGAGCTGACTTATCTGTGGATTCAAAGTCAGAAGACACACCTCCAACAGAGAGTATTGAAGGAGAAGACCCATTGTTAACCATGATACAAATATATGTAAGTGTATTATATTTTCCATGACATTTCTTTGCACTTGCATATCTGCAGAATGTTTGGGAAAGGGAGGAAAGCACTACTTTCAACTTTCATCAGTCCTGTGAGAGATAGGCATGGGCTGAGGAGTGATCAGTAGAATGCGGGGTGATAGGAAAGTTTTAAGTGTATAAAGAATGGCAGGTAAACTGTTTTCATGTTTCAGAATTGTTTGTATGACAATGTACACATACAAGTGCATTAACTGTTCTTACAACCTATGATTATGGTTCCTTTTAGCCAACCAGCAGAAAGGTTTCCATTAAGGGTATGGGTAAGAAATTGGGTTACCGTTTGAAGGGTTGAAGTCACAAGCAAATCTTGAATGGACCTTTGCTCACCCTCTGGTAACTTGGCACAGAGCAGTCACGCTTAAATTAAAGGCAATGATTAAAGTATTTGCTTAAGACTTCAAATAGACTTCAAAAAGTAATAAAGTTAGAACACCACACAGGAAAAGTCCCACACTAATTTAAAAAATAGAGCAAAATGTAATATATAAATCAAGACCAAAACAGCAAACATCCAAACAGTGGGACTGTTTAGATGTTTGTATGGAATTTTAAAGATTTAAGTAAAAAATAGTACCAAAAAGCCCAAAGCACCACTTGCAGCTATCTGATCAAGTGAGACTAGGAGAAAGTCATAAGTTCTGCACGACCGCAATGGAGTGCAGGACGGATAAAGGGACCAGTTTAGTCCCACTGAAAGTTACCTTCTCAGTCTACCGCATAGTGTTCTGGTCAGAAGGAGCAGGGAATCATCACAGATGGTCGTGAGTGCAGCATGAAGAGCAGGCTGGGCATCAAGGATGGTTTTTTCTGTAACATGAAGATCCTGTTACAGTTGGGCCAAAGCTTTGTGATGGCACTCCTTTGAGCGGTCAATGCTGCAGCATGAAGAGTCCAATTGACAGACCTTCCCATTGGCAGGCAGTGCACAAGGTTTTGGCACCACCAGGCTTATTTACGCACATGAATAGCCCAAAAACGTCAATTCAGCTCCACTGAGGCCATACTATGAGTCCAGGACCTGAGAGACACCAGTTGCTCCAGTTGGATCTTGGTGCTGGTTCTGGTGGTTGAAAGCCTGTTATATGTCTGTGGCTCTGGACGTGAGGCCAGAATACTAGCTCTTGGTATCACTCTGAGAGTCTAGGGTTCAAGTGCGGGTCCAAATGCCTCTCACTCAGGCAGCAGGGCAACAGGGCAGCAATCCAGCAAGACAGCAGTATAGCAAGGCAGTAGTCCAGGAGAGCAGTAGTCCAGCACAAAAGCTGTTCTTTCAACAGCACTGCAGTTCATCCTCTTGGCAGACTCTCCACAGGTCCAGAAGTGTACTAAATAGGTGTCTGATGTCCAGTATTTAACCCTGGTGTCACCTTTGAAGTGGGAGAAGCTTCTAGCGGTTTCTCTTTGAAGTGCACAAGCTTCTTGCCTCCCCTTCCTTGGCTCCAAACTAACTACCGGGGGTATGCAGTCCTTTGTGTGGAGGCAGGACACAACCTGTTTAGGTATGGGTAGGTCTGTGCTCAACACCACACTCCTATCTTGCCAGTGATGGCCCATCCAGGGACACCTAAGCTTCTTATTGTGCTTGGCTGTCGAGGAGGAATGCACAAAGCCCAACTGTCAGCTGCACCAGTCATGTGACCCAGAGACAGGCTGCATGCACTAAATGGCTAAGGCAGGAAAATGCCAACTTTGTAAAAATGGCATTTTCAAAATTTGAATTTAAAATCCAACTTTACCATAAGAGAGGATAAGTCATCACAATTCCAAAGATACCAAACATGAACAGCTTACCTGTTCCCATTTCGAACCTACGGCTTATTAAACGTAATAAGTTAAGTCCAATACTATCCTATGGCAGAGGTAGGCCTTACAGGAGTGAAAAACAAATGTCTTTCAATACCAGCACTTGTAAAACTTAAAAGTAAATGTCCAACTTGTCCAACCTTTTAAATAAACTGCACCCTGCCCTCTGGGTTGTCCAGGGACTATGCTAGGGGTGACTTGTCTGTATTAAAAAGGAAGGTTTGGGTGTAGCAAAAGGTTTATTTGACCAGGTTGAAATGGCAGTTTAAAACTGCACACACAGGCAGCAATAGCAGGCCTGAGACATGTTTAAAGGGCCCATTAGGTAGGTGGCACAATCAGTGCTGCAGGCCTACTAGTCGTAATTAATTCACAGGCCCTGAGTACATGTAGTACCCTTCTACTGGGGAGTTAAAAGTAAATTAAATATGCCAAGATGGGATAAGCCAATTCTGCCATGTTGAAAGAAGAGAGCATAAGCACTTCAACACTGGTTAGCAGTGGTAAAATGCACAGAGTGCTAAGGCCAACAAAATGTATTTGACAAACTATAGGATGAGAAAGACATAAAGTCTGGGTATTACCCTGCAGAACAGTCCATGTTCAACAGTATGAATTATTATTCAGTTTTGAATAGTGCTTTTTAATGCTTTTTCCAATGCAAATGATGTGTTGGACAAAAACAAGAAAAAAGGCTATTTGCTGTTTTGTTCCTTAATCAGGTATAAAATAAAAAAAATCAAGAGTATTAACTGATGTTCCACCACATTTAGGCAATTTTTTCCAGTTAGCAAGAGGTGAGGTCAGGACACTGTGGCCCTTAATTTAGGGCCTCGTTTTCATAGTGCTTCTCTTGTGTCTGCACTAACTTTTAACCTTTCATAGCATGGTGCGCTGTGAAATTGTGAAAGGTTAGAATTATTCGAAGTATGACGTGAAGATAAACAAAGAGAATGGCTGTTAGATTTGTTAAGTTTGCTTGTCTGACCACCATGTTGTGGATAATTGTGAGCAGTGTGCCTCATAAAATGCCAGTTAGAAGAAGTATTATGGGCCAAATGTACTAAGATTTGGATGCAAGAAACGGGTCCAAACTGTGACCAGTACCTTTGCGACCAGTAACATTTTTTTTACAATGGACCTATGTGCTAGTTTATCATAATTCACCCTATCTCATGCATATTAATGAGGTTACTTACAAATTGTGACTTACTCAGTTTGAAAGTCATTACAGGGATAGTGGTCTGATGAGGTCAGCCGACCATCATATCTGTGATTGCTTTTTAATAAAGTAAACATTTTTTTAATGACACCCTGTTTTCCTTAAAATGTCCTTTACTATCTTGAAATTATATTTCAAACAATACGCTAAACAAGTCATAACTCTCACTAACCATAACACCCAACAAAAACCAGCTACCACAAACTACAATTATTTCTTAATAAATATTATAAAAATTGTAGCAGTTCATAACACAAAAGTAAATAAAATAATATACAAGACTGATAAATTAAAATAAAGTACCATAAAAACTATTAAAACCCTGCCTAAAAAAAATTGCATTCCATTAAAAACATTCAAAATTACACATCGCATAGAAATAAAGTACATTACATTTTCACTTACCTATAACTAAAAAGCTATTTAAACAATAACATAACCCATTCCGTGATAAATAAACATGATAAACTAGCTGTTTCGTAGCTGATGTCCATGTTCCTCCTTACCGTCTTTAACAGAAGAAAAAAAGCAAAAGGACTTCATTTCCCATCATCCATCTGCACAGGAAGTGAGATTGCTACTTTTCAAATCAACACAGGAAGTAACATCACTACTTTAATGGCAAAACGATCTTCAAAAAAAGCCAAGCAGAGGACATTATTTCCTATTTTCCATTCGCAGATTGCCCACCACTCCCCATTCTTTCCCTTCCCAGGACCTACTTAAAGGTGGGGGTATCAGGGATACGCAGCAGACACATGCAGCAGGCATGCCACTGGTATGCTGAAGGCACATCAAAGGCAAGCCCATCTACTCCTGTCCATGCCTGGAGCTACCCAGCTACATTTCTCCATGCTCTCAACCTTAGCTGCTGTTCACTGCACTATTTCCAAACTGCACCACACAACATATAGGAAGCATTCACATCTGCCTTATGCAAGTTTTCATTTGCTGTCCCACACCCTACACCCACTACTCTAACACAATAGCACCCAACACACTACTCAAACAAAAAAAAGCCACCTATTCATGTTCTCGTACACCACTGACCCAACATGCCACATTTGCATGCATGACCCTCAACACCTGCTCGATCACTCAGCATACATGGAGATGTGGGATCTACCTCATAACCACCTTCCAGATCTGCATTCCCTCATGGAAACATGGCTAAACCCATCCTATGCACTGGACATCACTACAAGCCATCCTTGCTGGCTACAAGATTGCCTAGCAAGACCTTCAGTTTAAGCCTGAATGTGGACTTACCATCATATTCAAAGACACCATCTTCTGCACCACCTACACGGACACCCCAACCAGCTACATGGAACACCTCCCTTCCAACATATGCATCACAGCCTTCTCCTTGAGTAGAACCATCACAGAGAGACCACAAGCACCCCTCACCAATTTCACCAGTAATATCGCAGACTTTTTTGCATCCCTCACCTTCAGTACCTTCATCCTAGTCGGAGACCTTAATTTTCACCTATAAGACTGCACTCTATGGCAAATCTGTGGCCCATCTACAGAACCTCAGAAACTTTGGCCTCACCAGCACATTACCAAACCCACCTACTCTGCTGACCATTTATTGGGCCCAATTTCCTCTTCAATCAGCAACATCACAGTCAATAAGCCATCTGACCCTTGCCCCCACCACTCCTTCACCAAAGGACTCCTACTGATCATTAAAGCATTAACACCCATCCTCAATGCTTCCTTTGACTCAGCCACATTCTTGTCCACTCGTAAATACGTCATTGCCACACCCCTGCTCAAGGAACCATCCAGCAACCCAGCCATGGTCTCCAACTACTGACCCATCTCCCGCCTTCCATACCTGGCCAAGGTCCTAGAGAAACTGATGTCTCACAGACCATCGCAACAACCAGTATCTCAGGTAATCAAAATGGTATTAGTATATGTATTCTCAAAATGGGAAAAACAAATTAATCAATTATACAAATTCATATATAACCATGGCTTCTTGCACGAATCCATTTTCCTAAAAATGTATTTTCTCTCAAAGTGCAATAAATCATCTTGAGTACTCTAAAATAACGTAATCAATATAGAAATCTAACATCTGCTGAAACGGGGAAGAGTCAAGATTACACAAATCAAAAGCCAAGTGACAAATTCATGTATCAGAAGGACGACTACTAGGTAATCTAGCAGAGGAAATGAACAGTCAACATCATATCTACTATGGCATTGTCCTATTCTGTCTAAGTTATGGAACACAAATTAATACTCCAATTGGGAGGATTAATGTGCTATCTTAAATTACCAATAGTAATGCTCAAAATAAAAAGTCAAATAATGTGTACAAAGCAAGGAAAGAAGACTGTTTACTTAACATCTAATCTTCAAAGATCAATTCAGTAAATTCATCAAAAAAATGGTTCCCTTTCGGCAAATGGTTCCCCCCACAATCCATTATAGCGCAACACTGAAAACAGTGTGCATTATCATGCTTCATCTGTCAACATCAGGCCACTGGATCATATATTTGTGTGTGTGTGGGTGGGCATGTGTGTGGCCACTCATGTATTATTCTTTTTGGTGGCCCCATGCCCTACCGGGACACCCTTCTTTATAAAAATAAATTGGGGATCGGGTGCCCTAAGCATTTCTATCCCCAGGGATCCCATCCTCTGGGGCCTTTCTTTTTATTTAGGGGGAGGGCTTGTGCGACCCCCTTCCCTATGCCACTTTGGGCCCTGGGAACTCATCCTTCTATTTTATAGATAAAGGGGAGGGAGGCGCACAACCCTCCCTCCCTGAGCCTCCATGGGCCCTGGGGACCCCATCCCCTGGGACCTGTCTTATAAAGAAAGGAGAGGAGGTTGTGTGGGCCTCCAACACAAGCCTCCTTGGGCCCTGGTGACCCCATCCCTCTGGGTCACTGGGGTACCCACAAATTACTAGCTGGGGGCCAAGAGGGGAGCCTCTGGGCTCCTAGTGCCACAGCTGGGTCCCTGCATTCTGTGGGAGCAAGTATTGCTCTCACCTGTACGGCGCAGCTGTGTCTGCATGCTCCGTCCGAGTGGGAGCAAAGTGAGTTTTCCTGCCTGCAAGAGCGTAAGCAGGGAAACGGAAGTCTGCTCCCACCCGGTGGGAGTACTTTTAAATTTCCCACCGGGTGGACACAGACCTCTGTTTCGGAAAGGGAAACTGATGTATACAGAGGCTGGGCTCCCTGGAAACCAGAATATGTAATCCGACCTAGGGAATAGGGTACCTGGGATCTTAACAAGCTCCCCAAATAATTGACAATCAGCCCCCGGGGATAGGGTCCTGAGGGCCTATTAAGGTGCTAGGAAGTAGGCCCGTGCTGTCCCCCTAAATAATTGACATTCAACCCCCAAATGATTGACTGTCAGCCACAGGGGATGGGGTTCCCAGGGCCTATTAAGGCTAGGAGGAGGGCCCACGCTATCTCCCCTAATAATTGACATTCAGCCCAAGGAATGGAGTCCTCGAGGCTTAATAAGGCTCATGGAGGGGGGGCAGAGCCCACTCCCCTTGATTTACAAAAAGACCACTGGAATAGAGTCCCCACAGCCGCCTCAATGTTCAGGGAGGGGGCAACAAGCTACAAACCCAAAAGAGGTTTTTGCACCCCGTCCCCCCCCAGGCCCTGCCCCACCACCCATGGGGGACTTAAGCACATAGTGGGAGTCTGCACTTTCTAAAAAAAATTGCAGCAGATTTGCATATCCTCAGCTAATTTATGGAAAATGTTTAAAAAATGTTTTTGGCTCCAGTCAGGGTCCCTTTGAGATCCTCCACCAGGCCTAGGAGGTCTGTGTTATACCTATTCTGCTCCCTTATGTTTTTTTAAACCTTTTTTCTAGGACTCTGGACTGAGTCCTGAGCCCTAAGATGGCTGCCACCACAACTTTGTTGATGTGGTGGCAGCCAATCAGATCTCTCCATGAGATCTGTCGGCCCTGTGGATCCTCTGCTGCATGATATACAAAGGTTTTGAGCATTTGGCGTTCATAAACTACTGAACGGATTTGCACCGAATCACAAAAAGCACTCTTTCTGGACCATGATCTGTCTTTCTGCCAAATGTGGTGTAAGTCCACTCAGCAGTTAGGGCTATAGCTATGTCTAAAGTTCCTGTGGAAAAATTAAGGGGGAAAAAGTGTTTGGCAGAAGCTAGATCTAAATGTCATGGGGCCCCTGGGATGGAGTTACTGGGCCCACTATTGGCTCGGTGTGGTTGGCTACCTGCGGGTGTGGTTGATCACAGGGCCTATTGCCAACTCCCCCAAATGCTGTGCAGAGCATGGGGTTGGGTGTCTGCAGGGTTGTTTGCCACAGGGCAACCACCCTGCAGAATACATTTTCTCCATAGAGTTAATACTGTTGACAGTACCACCTTTTCTAATCATATCAACTTTATTTGCCAATGTAGGCTTGGTGACTCTCATGGGTCCAATACTGATAAATGCTGTCTCTGATTTTGCATTCCTTTTGGAACAGATGTTCAGTATTTTTACTAACTTGGGTTTCTCTGAACAATTGTAAACTGATAGAAAACTGTATACAATGAGGATTTTCCATATATCTGTGGTTTATTTTTAACATGAACTGCACTATTTGTGAAGTGTATGGTATAGAGTGAATGTGGCCAATAACCTATACTTTCTATACCTGAGGGAGTTACATATGTGATGGCCTTAACAATGGGTCATGCTCTTCTGAGTTATTTTGTACTTATTTTCAGAGCTCTAATGTTATACCCGTTTATAGTTCAATGTGTATGATGTGATTTGCGATGTTATCAATGCGGTCATAAATAATATCATAGAACATGTCATGAGTGATGTGATATGTGAGGTCATAACCAATGCATGGTAGGGGCGCAGGTTATAGTTAGCAGAGCTAACTATAACTGGTGAATTCATGTGGTTTTATATAAATATTAATATATTGAATCTTCACTAAACTTTCCAAACAAAATAATGTTCTTCCCCGGAAGTTTCATGGTGCTCTGTAAAGGAGAGGATGAGAAAAAGTGAGAGGGGGTCTAGAAACTTGTTTTCCCCATTTATTTATTTATCCATAGGAGCTTTAGACACAGCTTCAGCCCTAACGCCTCAATGGATTTACATCAAACTTGGCAGAAAGCTAGATCTTGGTCCAGAAAGGGTTCTTTTTCAGTGCAGTTTAGTTTAATAGTTTTTGAGCAATTAAGGCTTCAAAACCTTGTATATTTCACGCAATGGAGAATCCATGGGGCGACTAATCTCATGCTAAGAGTACACTGGCTGCAGCCACATCAACAATGATGTGGCTGCAGCCACCGTAGGACTCGGTAGTACGCCCAGAGTCCTAAAACCAGGCTAAGAAAACATAAGTATGCAGGATAGAGATAACTTGACCCCCTAGACTTGCTGGTAGGGTCCCAGAGGGACACCGCTTGGGGAAGTGTGGCTCAATGGTTAAAGCGGCAGACCCTGAAGCAGAAATCTGGCTCAAGACCAGGGTTCAAGTCCCGCTTCGGCAGGTCTTGGGCTCAATTCCCCTTGACAAGATAATTCTCGCCTCGGTGCCTAATCTAATTCATGGGTCCCACTCTGCAACTCTGGGCAATAGCTTGCTTAATCTCCACAACGGCCCCAACAGCGCTTGGATGCCTGGCTTCACCCTGGGGGTGCTCAGGAGTGGGCGCCTCCCAGGGAAAAGCCAGGAGGGGTTCCATAGCAGTATGAGTAGTGCGCTATACAAGTGCTAATTTACATTTACATTACATTTACAAAAATTGTTTTCAAATTTTAAGAGGATCTGCAAATCTGATGCACTTTTTTTTTAAAGCGCAGGCTCCCACACAACTTTTAACTACGCCCCCACTAGGATGGGCCAGAGACCAGAAGGTGGTGTGAAACATTGCTGCCTCTGGGGTCCGTGGGACCACTTCCCACCAGTTCCAGCATGTAAAATAAACAGGAATGGAGCGTACTGCCCATTTCCCATGCCTTGAAAGGTCCCACGTACCCCAACTCCTGGGGCAGAATTCCATTACAAATGGAAACAGGCAGCAGTCCCTTTTGCAAGGCTTAATAGTCCCCAGGGATCCCATCACCCGGGGCCAAATTCAATACAAAAGGGAAGGTGGGCTGCATTTCCCCCTCCCCGAGATTTGATAGGCCCCAGGGATCCCATCCCCAATGACAAACTTAGCTTTAAAGGCTATAAAGGGAAAGGGGCATAATGGTCCCTTCCCTGAGCCTGTACAGGCCCCAGGGACCCCATTCTTCAGGGACCAATCATTTACTGTGTCCCAGGAAACCTACCAGTGTGACACAGTATTTTCTCTGTCTGCAACAGCAAAGGCAGTGAAATATATGTCTGTTCTCACCCCGCAGGAGCATTTTTAAAGCTTGCACTGGCTGGGAGCAGACATGCCTTCCCTGCTCACAAGAACACATACAGAGAAGGCGTGTGTGCTCTCACTTGCAGGGAGCTTTGAAAATGCTCCCACCAGGTAGGAGTAGACTTTTGTTTCCCTGCCCGCACTCTTGAGGGCAGGAAAACACACATTGCTCCTGTCCAGCAGAAGCAAACAAAAACAGCTGCTCCCACCTGGTGGAGGCAATGCCGGCTCCGCAGCACCGAGAATGGGTGCATGCAGGTAGCCGGCTGGGACCGGGTGGCCCTGGGGCAATCCCCCAACTTATTGGTAAGTGGCTGCCCTGGGTGGGCACCAACCGAGAAGGACCACAGGCCCCAGGGGATAGGGTCCCCGGGGCCACTACAAGCTTGTGCGCCTCTCCCTCCCCTTCAAGTTAAGTATGGGGATAGGGTCCTCAGGGCTATTAAGGAGAGGAGTGAGGGGCTGTGTGCTCCCCTTCCCTAAAAATATACGTTTTGGCCCCAAAAATTAGGTCCGCCTGGCCACAATTAAGTTGAGGAATGGCCCATGGAGCCCCATCTCCTTAGTAAAAAAAGGCCCCAAGGGATGAGGTCCTGGAAGCCCAAGTGGCTTGGGGATGGTGGCGGGCACATGCCCCCTCCCCTTCACAAATATCTTTTGACTGCAGAGGATAGGGCCCCTGTGGCCACTATAGGTGCAGGGAGGGGGTACACGACATTGGTATTACAGGAGTACTATGTTGCACATTCTTACATGCATGTACAAAAGGGTGCTTTCAAGTTTAAGTGTGTGTTTCTTGAAATCAAGAGGTAGCCAGAAGTGTTTTCCAGTAGTAAGGTACCAATGTGGACTAAGGGCATCTTGGCAGACCAAAGTGGTAAAAGTAGACTTTGGCCATGGATCTAGGCTAGAACAATCATTCATATAATTCCATCCATTCTACATTTGGGAGGTCGTCCACTGCCACATGTCTGGAGGGTGATGACTGACTGGTTCTTGGTCTCTCTCGGGGTGAGGTAAGGTGAATGGAGGAACCCACCAGGTACATCAAGGGTAGGACGCATACACTCTCAACCCTTCCCAATCCTTTTGTAGCTTCTCGACCTGGATGTCTGTCTTGCTACCTCCCACAACATTTGGAATGGGGCCAAATCACAGCTTCCTGGGCAGGGTACTCCTGTCAAGCTTTTCACATGAAGGGCTTTTCAGTCAGCTGGAATGGATAACAATCTTTCTGGGGATCAGGTCTTTCCACCTGGTGGGCAGTGCCCAGCTCCTCAATAGACTGGTAGGCCTTTCTTCTGTTCATATTTAAGTGGTTTGTCATGCTTTTCCAGAATTCTGCTGGAGGGATGAAAAGCTCTAACAAATATTTTACCCCCAGTCTTCCAGTAGTCTCTTTTCCTTGGTGGGTAGTCAATGATGCTGAACAAATTACTGGCTAAGGGGTCCAGCACCTATACTCTTTCAGTGGTTTGGCAGGCTGCCAGGATCAGCCAGAGGGTTTGCCATATTTAATGGTTGTAGGGTTCTCTGATCTTAAGGAAGTATTCTATGGCTGTTGCTTATTATATATTTACAGCACTCCTGCCCAGTGGCCAATAGGCCAGGGTCCTTTTCAGAGCAAATCTTAATTAGTGATGGAGGATTCCATAATTCTCATTCATAATTTAATACAGGCCTTTGTTGGAACTATAAATATATATTTATATAATAAATGCATAAAATACAGAAGGCTGTTCTTTTCTAAAGGTTTGTGATCATGCCGTTGCCTGGCTTATTCAGTGTTCTTGAACTGAGGGAAGATCTCCCTGATGGACATTAAAATGCTTAGCTCGAGCCAGCACTTGGGAAAGTAATGCAAACAGAACTCACAGGATAAATTAGAAACTGTAGCTCACAGGAACCACACTTATTATGTAGGAATCATACCCTGAGTACAGATAACTACTATAGCAATTCCTTACTCAAATGTCTTGGTTGTCAAGCATTTACAAATATGCTTAATAAGCAAGACTTCTGAGTAAAGAATTGCTGTAGTAGTTATCTATGCTACAGAGAGTGATTCCTCACGTATGTTAGGTGGCAGGGGATGACCTATCGTCAGTGTATATGTGGGATTTGGCAATCATTTGGGATTTTAATGGGGTTAGAGCAAAAAAACTGTCCTAGGACCTTGCAGGTAGGTGCTATTTCTTGTTTTGTTGCCACTGTCCTGAAACATTATGCATTAATTTAATGCTTTTCTGTCAAGGCCAAAACGTTTTGAAAATCCTGCCAAGTTTCTTGTAACAATCACTCAAAATGAAAACTGGATTTTGGAAACTGACATACAGTAATGCTTCCTTGTCAATATCATGTTCTTCTCTTTGGTACATTGAGCTGCAGGTGTACTATTTTGTCTAATTTCCCTGTGGTTTTATTTTTGCAAACAGCTTGATGTACATGGAAAGATGGTTGTTGCAAGTAACACCCTCCAAGAACAGGTAAGGTTTGTTTCTGTACATTTATACCTTTTTCCTGATTACAACAGGAATCTATGTGGAATGTGTTTCTCCCCAAAGAGGAACCTCAGCCTCAAAACTTTAAAAGCTGGAGAAAGGGAACTTTTGGGTGTTAAATGTAGTATGATGCAGTAAAGTGGTCAGTCTGTGCTTGCATCCCCACTGCCTTGTGGCCAATGCCATTTTGCCGTCTGCTGGATTATGACCCCGCCTACCGCCATGGTTTCCGTGGCGTTCGTAACGCCACGAAAACCATGGCGGTAGGCCTTATCAGTGACAGGGAATTCTGCCGAACACCGCCAGGCCGTATTATTGGTCATAATACGGCTGGTGGCAGCCTCCTGGCCATTCTTGTGGTGGAAATAGGGCTGTGTTCATAATATGGCGGACGCCTGGTAGCCGCAGCAACGGTCTTTTGGCAGGGCCTAAATGTAGAAAAACATGTTAACACCATCATGTTTCACTCCTTCAAAAGAGAGCCCTGATGTAAAATATCAGCAGTGTCCGGCAAAGGGTAGAAAGTGCAACAGTGAAAACATAACTGAGTCACCTTGAGTGTGTAGGACAGGGTTACCATTCTTCTCAAAAACTGAGGGTTTTGTCTGGATGAGATGGCCTACAAATAGGAAAACAGGGATCAGCAGAACTAAAGCTGTCCTTCAGTAATCACAATGATGCAACTAGAGTATTTGGTGGAGGCACTGAGACAACCAAGGAACCGCCACCTTTATGAAATCTTGAAAACCATTCCTCTTAAAGAAATTGAAATGGAATGTCATCAGGTGCTATTGATCAAAAAAAGTTGAAAATTACTGAGAATAGAGGAATATAATTATTTGAAAACTGTTCATGCAACATCTACAATATACTTCTTTCTAAAAACCCTTACATTTCTTAAAAGTACACCAGGAAGGCCAACTGTGAGCTCCATGGGGCATTATGTATCTCTCCCTCACAGACTATGTTGCGACTTTACCGTTCTATATTAAAAATACTTCAGGTTTCCTATTGGTCAGCTATTCCCAAGACTGGAGGTGTGTGTTCATACTGGTATCTAGTGGCTGTTATAAGAACTGCAGTTTCTTGAAATAATCTGCGAACCTTCATTGCTGAATAAATAATGCATTCAACAGCAAATAGTTTGGGAACAACTCATATAGGGACATATTTACAAGAAAGTGGCGCATCAGCATTGATGCACCACTTTTCTTCACCCCCCCCAACGATATCATGGGTGCGCCATATTTACAATACGGTACACCATGGCACACAATACCACAATAGCTTCAAAAACGTTGGTGCTATTATTGCGCTTTACTGCACTAGCGCCCAAAGTTTCGACCCTAGCAAAGCATAGGGAGGCCCATAGGAAATTATGGCCCTCATTACAACCCTGGCAGTGGGTGTTAAAGCAGCGGTAATACCGCCAACAGGCCGGGAGAAAAAAAATTGAATCACGACCATGGCAGAAACCGCCAACATAGACAGCCACTTTAACACTCCGACTGCTATGGCGGTAGAAACAAACACCGCAGTGGTAATCCCCAACAGACAGGCGGAATACAAGGTTCCACCCACTGTATTACCACACGCCTATCCGCCACCTTTTCCGAGGCAGTACCAACAACATCAAAAGCATGGCAGAAACAGGAAACCACTCACCTTTCGGCACTCTACGAACAACCAGGACGCCATGGAAGCCGAACTTCAGGTCCTGCCCATGCTGGTCTACCTCCTCTTGTATCAGGAGAAGGAAAGACGCCGGCGACGACCACAGTGAGTACTGCACCTAGCACACAGGGGACGGGGGAGGGAAAAGAGAGTGACACCCACACACACAACACGCAACACACCCACCCTCCACCCTCACCCACAACCCCATATACACAAATACATACAGCAACATTACATATACACCCTATCACCCCCTGAAAGAACGCAAGGACAAAAGGAAATGATTGTAACGAGTGTAATCGATTAAATATCAGATAGGCCAAATTCAAAAATCAGTATATACAAATATGTACACCAACTACACAAGTCTGGATATTAATTAAATCATTGTCCGTGGATCAGTGTCCCAAAATGCATGGGCGAAGCCCACACAAGATACCTGACTCGAAACGGAGAGAACACTGCAGGGGCATCAGATGAAATATAAACAGGCACCTCAGGGGGTGGGGGAGGAGGAGCACCTCAGCCAGATGAACGGACGACGTCACTGCTCCACGAGGGGCCTCCATGCCCACTGACTGGTCCTGGGGAGTGCAAAGCCACAGTCTCTCAAGTCTCTCCAGTGGGTGGTTTGCCCACTGCTCTATCCTGGGGAGTGCAAAGCCACAGTCTCTCAAGTGGATAACAGTCTCAACTGGTTCTGGAGGGGCATTGTGCTCAGAGTGCTTCATACTGCCAAGGACTGAGGTAGTGGATGTGATTCTCCACTGGTTCTGGAGGGGGCATTATGCCCAGAGTGCTTCATCCTGACAAGGACTGAGGTAGTGGATGTGAATCTCCATTGGTTCTGGAGGGGGCATTGTGCCCAGAGTGCTTCATCCTGCCAAGGACTGAGGTAGTGGATGTGATTCTCCACTGGTTCTGGAGAGGACTGAGGTAGTGGATGTGATTCTCCACTGGTTCTGTAGGGGGCATTGTGCCCAGAGTGCTTCATCCTGCCAAGGATTCAGGTAGTCGATGTGAATCTCCACTGGTTCTGGAGGGGGCATTGTGCCCAGAGTGCTTCACATGCAGTATGGCAGGTCCCATTCCCTCCCCTGGGTGTGTGTGCCACGAGATTGCCAGGGAAAAGGTAGCATGATACTCCATGGAGGCAGAGACACACTCCACCCTGTTGCGACTGCCACCTGCAGATACAAACAGTGCTGTGAGTCATGCCTCATGTACGCTGGGCAGGGTCCAGGACATCTCCTGCAGCGTCGGATGGCTGCCCACTGGGGATGATTGCCATGTCAGCTGTGGTGACACTGTCTTAGCACGTCGCGGGGCTGGTGACGGTGCTTGCGGCGGTGTCTGTGGCGGAGGTGCTGGCCGTGGTGCATGTGTCTGCACCTGTTGAGGGACACAGCAGGACGTCTCCTGCAGCCTCGGATGGCTGCCCACTGGGGATGATGCTGGGGACTGTTGCTAAGGCAGCAGACGTGCAGGTTGTGGTGCTGGTGGCCGTGCTGGTGCAAGTGGCGGTGTCCACCGCCGTACAGGTTGATGTTGTGGTTGACAGAAGGGGTGACTCTGGTCCCTCATCCGGAGCCACCATGCCCTGTCCTGACCTGCTCTTCGTTTTGTGTCACTTCCCCACCTTTGATGTCAGTGCTGGTGCCTTGCCACTGTCCCCTTTTGGCTTGGAGGAGCCCTTGCTTGCTGGTAGATGCACCTTCTCCCTCCGACATGTGGATACCTTCTTCACCTTGGCAGGTGGTGGAATGGCCTGGTCCTTGGCCTCGCTATGTGGCACACTTGCAGCCTTGAAGGGTGGCGCCCGCAATGAGACCGGACTTGCTGAGACCACTGTGCTGGAGGATTTGGTGGCTGAGGTGCTGGGCTGGGACATGGACAGCCTGGCCCTAGCGGAAGGACGGGGGAGTAGGTGTAGGGAAGAGGTCAATGATAGCCAGGAAAAGTTTCTTAGACACACTGGGACGGGAAGATGGAGGGGGCTTGGGAGTGGAGGAAGAGGTAGTGGTTGTAGGAGGTGTACGTTTGCTGAATTTGGGTGAAGGTGCATGGGCCGGAGGCTGTTGTGAGGTGGATGGCTGTTGGGTGGGTGTGTGCCTGCGTTTGTGTAGTTTGGAGGAGGGCTCACAGACACACTGGGAGAGGACACAGGGGATGTGTGAATGGTAGTGGGGGTGGTGAGTGCACATGAGTGGTGTGTGGTGATGGGCGTGCTGATGATGGAGGTAGTGGATGATGGTGTAGTGCATGCAGGTGTGACTGGAGACGAGACAGGGTGGGAGGAGGAGGACGTGGAGGAGGGGAGTACTGTTGAGGCAGTGGATGTTGGTGTGTCTGCATGGGGATGGTGCTTGTGTGAGTGCCGGTGGGATGTGTGGTGCTTATGTTTACCATGTCCACTCTTGTGTGTTGATGAGTGTGCATGCTGGTCTGATGGTGTGCTTGGGATAGGCTGAGGTACAGGTGATTGGGTCTGGGTGGAGGAAGTTGGAGGGGGGAGGCTGGACACAGGGACAATGGCTACCATCAGTGCTGAGGCCAGAGCCTGAAATGCTCTCTGTTGGGCCACCTGGCCAGAATGAATGTCCTCCACGTATGCATTTGTTTGCTGCAAATGTCTCTCAACACCCTGGATGGCATTCCAAATGGTAGATTGCCCAACAGTGAGGGATCTCAGGAGGTCAATAGCCTCCTCACTGAGGGCAGCAGGGCTGACTGGGCCAGGGGCTGAGGTGCCTGGGACGAAGGATATGCCCACCCTCCTGGGTAAGCGGGCACGGGAAACTCGATGAGGGTCTGCTGGGAGGACGGGGCTGGTAAGGGAGGTGGCGGCTGTACCTGTTGATGCGGTGGGCACAGAGGTGCCCGCCACCGCAAGGGAGTTCCCATCAGAGGAGGAGTCGCTGTTGCTGGTGTCTGCTCCTGTCCCCGTCGTGGAGCTCCCCTCGCCCTCTGTCCCACTGGTGCCTTCTGACTCTGTTACTGCACTCTCCAGGGCCATGTGGGATGCAGCTCCCTCCTGCTCCGGTGCCACTGCTCCTCCACCAGATGATGCTAATGCACGCAAGGACAGGGTGACCTAACAAAAGGGGGGGGAGACAGAGGGGACACATGGGCAATGCATGCAACACCACTACCGTTGGCGGACACAACACACAGGGAGCAGCCCTATGCACTAAGCCATGCACTGACAGGGCAGGGGAAAAGCACATGCCCATAGGCGACTCTGTCGAGAACCATTTTATGCACAGCTGGAAGCCATAGGAGCCTGACTATGTGTAGAGGGCAAATACCACCTTTGGGGTTGGACAGGGAATGAGGCTGAAAATCATTGGATCTACCTTTCAGGTCTGCCCTGGCCTAGGGGAACCCACAGCCCACCTCCCCCACCCAGACACCTTGTAATGCGCGCAGACTCAGCTGAATGGGAGTGTACTTACCCCCTTGTGGCTGCTGTGATGCCCTCAAGCTCCCATCCAACTCCGGATATGCCACCGCCAGGATCCGGTACATGAGGGGGGGTCATGGTGCGACGGGCACCCCTTCCGCGTTGGGAGCCCATACCCAGCTGGGCCTCTGCCGTTTTCTGGCTCCAGCGGCACAGGTCCTCCCATCTTTTCCGGCAGTGGGTGCTCCGTCTATTGTAGACCCCCAGGGTCCGCACTCCCTTGGCAATGGCACGCTAAATCCCCTCTTTCTGGTGGGCGCTGACCTAGATGAAAAGTGAAGTTATAATGGATGTAACTCTCCCGTACAGTTCTTCTCACACATTGCCCACAAACCTCCCACCATGGCCCAGACATACATACACACACCATCCTCACATGCTGGCCTGCCCCCCGTCTCTTCCATCCACAACACTCCATACAATCATGTGCCATCCACCATGCACACAGTTGACTCACCTGTTTGTCTGGAGGACCGTACAGTTGCGTGTACTGGGGGAGGACCCCATCCACCAGTTTCTCCAACTCTTCCGCAGTGAAGGCAGGGGCCCTTTCCCCAGACACTGTAGCCATTGTCGCTTCCAGACACAGGTCACAGCAGCACTTGCAGTGTAGGTCCTTTCCTGTTGAAGGTCAGGTATCAAGTGAGGAAACTGATAGAAAATGGTGGTCACGTCCGCGGCGGTGTGTACCGTCACTGCCGACATACATCGTCATTGGCTCCTGGAACCCATAGGGCCCAATGATAACCAATGCTGAATTGCGCTGCGGTCTTCGACCGCCTACCGCGACGGTGTACAAAGCCAGCGCAGTTACCTGATTTCCCGTTGTCCCACCTCACAGGTCAGGCAGGTGCCATTTCAGGGGGCGACATGGCAGGCCAAATAACTGCATCACACCTATTTAGGCCATGAATACAGACAGACAAAGGCACATGGAGAAAGTTTTACGTTTGAGCTAAACAGCCTTGTGAAACCTATGTGTTGTATGACCCTCTGCTCACAATATCCTCCATAAGGCACGTCTCTGGGGAGGGTGATGAGATGGTGGCATCCTCTGGTGTACAGACCCCTGGTGGACCTGTCGACAATGGAAGACAGACACATCATTATCACTTACAGACTTGATCGTGCAACAATCCAGGAACTGTGTGCCCAGTTGGAGCCTTACCTGATGTCCGATATCCGCCATCCCACAGGAATACCCGCTCTAGTGCAGGTCCTGTCAGTACTCCATTTCCTGGCCAGTGGGTCTTTTCAAACAACAGTAGCCATGGCATCAGGGATGTCACAGCCAATGTTCTCTAACGTGTTGTCCAGAGTGTTTTCTGCCATGCTGAAACACATGCGCAGCTACATCGTGTTCCCTTAGGTGGAGGATTTGCCCACAGTGAAAAGGGACTTCTATGCCCTGGGACATATCCCCAGCATCATTGGTGCCATTGATGGTACACATGTGGCATTTGTCCCCCCCCCGCAGGAATGAACAGGTGTACAGAAACCAGAAAAACTACCTTTCAATGAATGTGCAGATGGTGTATTTGGCAGACCAGTACATCTCCCATGTGAATGCCAAGTATCCTGGCTCAGTGCATGACGCTTACATTTTGAGGAATAGCAGCATCCCTTATGTGATGGGGCAACTCCAGAGGCACCGTGTGTGGCTAATAGGTGAGCCTAAAGTCCCCATACAGTTTCATTTGCTGTCTCAGTATGGGAGATTCACTAATGTTTAGAGGATGTCTAACAGTTGTCCCTCGATATTTGCAGGTGACTCTGGTTACAACAACCTGTCATGGCTACTGACCCCAGTGAGGAATCCCAGGACAAGAGCAGAGGAACGCTACAATGAGGCACATGGGCAAACTAGGAGGATAATAGAGTGCACCTCCGGCCTCCTGAAAGACAGATTCTGGTGCCTCCATCTGACAGGTGGATCCCTATACTACTCACCGAAGAAGGTGTGCCAGATCATTGTGGCCTGCTGTATATTGCACAACCTGGCTTTGCGACGCCATGTGCCTTTGCTGCAGGGGGATGGGCCTGATGGTGGTCTTGTGGCAGCTGTGGAGCCTATGGACAGTGAAGAAGAGGCGGCAGAAGAAGAAGATGTAGACAACCAAAACAACATCATCATGCAATACTTCCAGTGAGACACAGGTAAGAGGATGGCAATGCTTCACACATATCAAACTATTATAGAACCTAGCATAAGTCTGCCTTTTTACCTCTGTGTATGGACCCTGACTTGTCACTTTGGCTTTCCATTTCACAGACCTGGGTCCCAATTTGTGCCCTCTGCTATGTTTACTCCTGGCCTACAGCTATGTAACATTGGAATGTGAACAAGTACATTGACATTGCTATATTTCAGAGATGTTGCAATTACACATTTGTGAAAGCACAGACTGACTCCAGATTGTTTGGTGATTCAAGGGTGTTTCTTTCTGTGCTCATAAGTGGAGGGGGGGTGAAATGGGCTGGGGTGATGGTGGAGGAATGTCCATGGCAGAGTCCAGTCTCTTGGTCTCACAGGTGCATTGTCCACTGGGGCATAGGAAGGGGAACAATGGAAGTTTAAGGTAGACAGGGTGACAAAGTGGGACAGAAGGGTGACATTCAGGAAGGTCTTATTTCCTGGTGGGGGTCTTGGCAGTGTTCTCTGTCTTGTTTCTGGATCTGAGGGATCATTTGCGGGTGGTTCTCCTTCTGAATGGGGCGGGGTGCTGGTGGCCTGTTGCTCCTGTGGTGGTGCCTCCTGTCCACTAGTGCCGGCGGAGGTAGAGGGCTGTTCATCATCCAGGCTAGTGTCATGGGCCCGTTTGTGTGCCACTGTGTCCCTCATGGTGTTGACAAGGTCTGCCAGCACCCCTGCAATGGTGACCAGGTTGTTGTTAATGGACTTCAAGTCCTCCCTGATCCCCAGATAGTGTTCCTCCTGCAGCCGCTGGGTCTTCTGAAACTTGGTGAGTACCGTGCCCATGGTCTCCTGGGAATGGTGGTATGCTCCCATGATGTTGGAGAGTGCCTCGTGGTGTGTCGGTTCCCTGGGCCTGTCCTCCCCCGTCGCACAGCAGTCCTCCAAGCTTCCCTGTTAGTCAGTACCTTTGTCCCCTGAACCCTGTGCCCACTATCACTGACCCCAGGTCCCTGATTTTCTTGACTTGGTGGCTTTGCCTGGGTTCCCTGTAGTGGTGGACACACTGCTGATTGACATGTCCTGGGGACAGAGGGATGGGCCCGCTGGGTGGGTGCTGCGCTGGTATTTCCTGAGGTGGGGAGGGTCTGTGGTGGCTTGTGACAGTGGCAGGGGAACCGACTGTCCAGAGGTCCCTGATGGGCCGGGCTGGTCATCTTGATCCAGGCGTGCTGAGCTGCTGTCATCACTGTGGGCCTCTTCTGTGGGGGGACTGGATATGTCTGGCACCTCCTGTCCGGTGACGTTGGGTATGGGTCCTGTTGGGGTGTAAATGCATAGTTTTAGTATCTGTGTGCCATCTTGTGCATTGGGTGAGGTACCCTCTATTCCTGTGCTTGCATCATTGTGTTTGCCCTTTTGTGATAGTTGGTTTGGGGTCTGTGTGGGTATCTGTACTGGACATGCTTTGGTGACGGTGGTCCATGCATAGGTGTTGCATGCAGGGCCTTGGTATTGAGATGTATGGGTTGTGATAGTGGTAGATGTGTGAGATGATGGAGTGATGGGAGTGAGGGTAAGGTTGGGGGCATGTGATGTCATGCAGGTGGGGCGGGGGGATATGGTAATAAAGATATGACTTACCAGAGTCCAGTCCTCCTGCTACTCTTGTAGTATTGCCAAGACTTGCTCCTCCCATGTTGTTAGTTGTGGGGGAGGAGGTGGAGGTCCACCGCCTGTCCTCTGTACAGCAATCTGGTATCTGGATACCACTGAACGCACCTTCCCCTCTTCCTGATGTCATTCCATGTTCTTGGATGCTGTCCCACTGCGTTGACCCTGTGTACCATTCTCCGCCATAGCTCCATCTTCCTTGCATTGGAGGTGTGCTGCACCTGTGATCCGAAAAGCTGCGGCTCTACCCGGATGATTTCCTCCACAATGACCGTGAGCTCCTCCCCTGAAAACCTGGGGTGTCTTTGAGGTGCCATGATGTGGTGTGGGTGATGTGTGAGGTGCTGTCTGTTATGATGTGTGGGGGGATGTGTTGGTGTGTGTTGTTTGAGGAGCGTGGATGTTGTATGGGTGAGGGTGTTGTGTGCCTGTGGATGCTGGTGTTGTGTTTGCTAATCTCTCTCTCTGGGCTTCTTCCAAAAAAATAGTTGTAACAGTTTGTGGGTAATGTGGGTGGGTGTTTTATAGTGTTGTGGGTGTGGTGTGTGTATGTGTATCAGGTGTGTGTATTTCGAATTGTCCAATGTGTTTGTGTTTTGTAAGTGTGTGTGTATTTTGAGCGCGGCAGTGTGTACCGCCAATGGATTACCACAGTTGAAAGACCACCGCGTTGATTCGTGGGTCGTGATAGTGTGGGCGTATTCTTGTTGGTGTGACGGTGTAGGTTTTGGTATCGCCAGTTTATCACTGACCTTTGGTGTGGTCGGACTTGTGTGGGTGTCTGTATTGTGGTGGATTCCGAGATGTAGGTCGTAATACCTGTAGCGGAATTCCGCCGCCGCAACAGTATGTTGGTGGTCTTCAGCACGGCCAAAAGTGGGATTTACCGCCAGGGTTGTAATGAGGGCCTATGTGTGGGTCATTTTAATGCCTGCCCTAATCAGACGTTAAAAATAACCCCAAAGATGGGACAGTGAAATCTAGTTAATTTCACTGTGCCATCTTTTTGGGCTTCCCTGTGTGGGAAAGCTCCCCTTGCATACATTATGCCTGGCGCAGGCATAATGTGACACAAGGGTTTACAAAGTGGCGCATACATTGTGCCTCTTTGTAAATATGGTGCTGGGAAATTGCCTCCTTAATTCCACATTAGCTTTAAAAAAATGACATGTGACACAAGGGGGTGGTAAATATGCCCCATAGTATACATTTTCGGTCTGTGGAATTGCAGACTGGTGTCAGTTGCACATTTTTTTGTGTTCTTTTGATCCTTGGAGAAAACTGTTGTTTTTCCTGGAAAATCCCTTCCTCTACCACAGAGGTTACTAACATTTTGACTTCTGTGGACCCTCACTTTATTATCAGTAGAACTTGGGGACCCCCACTGAATCATTATTGGAAACTGGGGATCCTCTACTGAGCCATTATTGAAAGCTGGGGACCTAATCTCTTAACATTAATTAATTTTCTAAGTAGTCACAGACCCCCTGAGGAGGCTTTGTGGACCCCCAGGGTCCCTGGACCACAGGTTGGGAACCACTGCTCTACCCCTTCCAATGCTTGACAGACATATACTCTGGCTCTATTGCAGAGTAAATCCCTAATTATTTCCAAGTAGGAACATGGTTGGTTAGGAGTTTGTGAATATCCACAAACATGTGGGCATTCACAAACATTGAGAGCAAAACTCACCCTGTTCTGCATCTGGTTTACTACAAGAAATTTCTCTGCATTTGTGGCCGAAAACTCCTCAGTAGTAGAACAGGAATTACACTATGGTTTCCTGAGAGATGTATGAAGCCGTTTTCGTGTACACTAGATCTAGGGCAGAACATTGTTTGGCCAAAACTGATTACCAAGAAAAAACTGGACATTGCTGTTGAATCTCCTGTGAATCTTTGTCAGCAGTGATAACAGTCAACAGTTCTAAGGTATTCTTTAGTTTGGAAACATTTTTAAACAGTTATGATTTCACTTCTCCAGCCAATAATACATATATGTATTACGGTATAGTTATTCTTGGCAAGCACGTATTTCCAATTCATATTTGTTTTTCAGGTCTGGCCTAAGTTGAAGGCGCCTTGTTAGAAGTAAATGAACGGGTGGTTCCTAAAAAACAAGAGGGGTCCGGAGTTTCTAGATAAAGTTCCACTGGACAGTGAGGGATCCAGACAGCTAAAAATAGCTAGAGGTACCCCAGGCGATCGATCACCTTTATTATTGGGATCCTCTGATATAGCTAAACCCAATACTGAAAGGGAATACAAGCACAATGGCCTGATCCATTCACATGCTAACATGTTTCTGCCCTTGTAAGTGGCCTATTCAGGTCTTGGGCTTTCCTCAGAGCCAAGGGTACCCTAATAGAGTGGCCTATTCACTGTCAGTGGTAACAATATAGAATCAATAATAATAAGGCAAGGCTTACCTTGTCAACAATGAATTATTCCTAGAAGAGTGTAGGATAGTCAAAGTTAAAAGGATTGACACCGCCAAAAATTCACATATGTATAGATCTATTGTTTTAAAGTGGGAAAGTTGACACTGCACTGCACACAACACAAAGGCACACTCGTATGGTAAATGACATACATGCAATAGGAAATCCGTTTTCTGCCCTAATTTAGGAGATACCATCTTCCCAGTGTAGGAGGCGGGCCTGGTTTGAGGGAACACAAACCATATACTAAGAAAGATGAATGCGAATGTCGGTTTCCCACCTAGGCAAGTGTAGTGTATAGAGGGACACTGGAAGTATTAGAAAACACTGAAGGTAAGTAATAGAACCCACCCCAGAGCCCAGGAAAGCAGGAGTAAATCACAGTAACTTTCCTAGAACACACAAGAACACGAGAAAGAAGATAATGCAAGAACCAGAAGAGACTGCAAGACACCAACAGTGGATTCCTGGACCTGAAGACCTGTGGAAGAAGGGGACCAAGTCCAAGAAGCACAGAAGAGTCCAGGGAGAAGAGGAGCCCCTGCTAACCCGGATGAAGGTGCAAAAGAGGAACCACTGATGAGGAACAACAGTCAGTACTGCACCCAAGAAGAAGGATGCGGGTACTTGGTTGGTGCAGATGATGTCCTATGCTGGATGGAAGATTGCAGTCTGGTTTGTATCACTGGATTCCGCAAACAAGCCTTGGCACACACAAAGCTTGCGGTTAGCAGAAAATGGCATTGCCCAGGACCAGGAGGTACCTGGTGGACTCTACCCAGGAGGGGGAGTCACAGGTGGCTCTCAGCAACTCAGAGAGCCCTCAGAAGCCTAGGCAGCATGCAGAGGAGTCCCACAGCATGGGGACAAAGAAGGTGCAGAAGGAGGTGCATGCAGCAATACAACAAAGGCTACCACGCCGCCTGAGAACCACTCAGGGACCTGTGCGTCACAGGATAGAGTCCTGGGGACCGGATCTGCACGGTGCATGAAGAACTTCATGGAAGGATGCCATCAAGCCTTGGCAACTGCAAAACACGGGGGTACTGTTTTGCATGGGGAGGCAAGCACTTACCTCCACCAAAGTTGGACAGTAGGACGTCAGGACCACTTCAGTCCACCACCTGAGATGCAGGGTCCACGCATCTCATCAGGAGAGGGGACTCACGCCCCGTCGTTGATGCAGAGAGGTGCCTGCTGAAGCAGGGAAATGACTCCTTCACTCCAAGGGAGATTCCTTTGTTCTTCTGGTGCAGGCTGAAGACAAGCTGCCCTCTGAGGATGCACGACCGGGAAACAGCTGCAGTTGCTGGCAGAAACTGAAGATACAATGTTGCAGAAGTCATCTTTGCTTCTTTGTTTTAGTTTGTAGAGTTCCTGGAGGGTCCAGATGCAATTTCTTCAGTGAGAAAGTGAAGTAAAGGATGCAGAGAATTCCTGCTGGAGTCTTGCAATCCGAATCTGAAGAACCACACAAGAGAGAGACCCTAAATAGCCCTGAAAGGGGGATTGGTCAGCTAAACAGGTAAGCACCTATCAGGGGAGGGCTCTGATGTCACCTGCTGGCACTGGCCACTCAGTTGCTCCCAGAGTTCCCTACCAACTTGGAATCCAAGATGGCAAAACCCAGGGACCCTCTGGAGTAGTCACTCCCCTTTCCTTTGTCCAGTTTCGCCCCAGAGCAAGAACTGGGGGGTCCCTGAACCAATGTAGATTAGATTATGCAAGGAGGGCACCAAAGGTGCCCTTCAAAGCATTTCCAGTGGCTTGGGGAGGCTACCCCTCCCAAGCCTGTAACGTCTTTTTCCAAAGGGAGAGGGTGTAACACCACTCTCCCAAAGGAATCCTTTGTTCTGCCTTTCTGGGCTGGAGCTGGTCAAGCAACAGGAGGGAAGCAATCTGTCTGAGAGGTGGAAGCAGCTGGGGCTGCCTAGAAAACCTAAGAAGGCTGGAAGTGGCAATACTGGGGGTCCTCTAAGGAGCCCCCAGAGGGCATGGAATCATACAACCAATGCTTACAAAAGCAGTGGGGTATGATTCCAACATGTTTGATACCAAACATGCCTATGTTAGGAGTTACCATTATGAAGCTAGGCATAGGTAGTGACCTATGTGCAGTGCACGCATAAAATGGCGTCTTTGCACTCATGAATTCCAGGAAAATGGCCCTGGAGGTCATGGAGGCACCTCTGCTAGTGCAGGGGTGCCCTCACACACAGGCACTCTGCACCCTGCCCTCAGGACTGGGGGGCCTGCTATTGGGGTGACTTATAAGTGACATGGTGCTGTGTAAATGGCAGGAAAAGGATGCATGCACCTTTTCACGCAGGATGTAGAAGCCTTTGCATGGGTTTCCTATGGGTGGCAAAAGATATACTGCAGCCAATAGGGATCCCCTGGAACCCCAATGCCCTAAGTACCTAGGTACCATATACTAGGGACTTATAAGGGGATACCAGTATGCCAATTTTGGGTGAAATAATGGGTTACCAGTCTGCAACAACAAAATGTAGAGGAGAGAGAGCATAATCACTGGGGTCCTGGTTAGCAGGATCCCAGTGAACACAGTCAAGCACGTTGACATCAGGCAGAAAATGGTGGTAACTATGGGAAAAAGAGGGTACTTTTCTACACCCGGTCTAGGAGGAGACAATGTCATCTGTAGTCACACACTAGTCCTTGACTTCAAGCAGGATCAGGCCTTCCTGACTTTCTGTCATGTTCAGTGACTTATAACTTGATCTTGTGATCCTGGATGGCCTTCAGATAAATTTTCTGCACAATATTGAATCGTGTGGAGGGCCCAGTCACCAAAGATGAACATAGTACAGGTCCACGATAGACATCTGCAGTGGCAATCCTTACAAGGTTAAACCCTGTCATTTTTGGAGAGGACATGCTTCTTGCATACTGGGAGAAGCTTTTGGAAAAAGAGTCTGTCAAACCTGAAAGAACTTAAGGGAGTGAGTTTTGGATCCTCGTCAGTAGGTATGAAAGAAAAGTACTGATGTCAGTGAATGAAGATGTCGCCATTTAGGGACTCAAAGTCACTTTCGGACCATGACAAACGCAACGCAGATCTGAAGGATGTCATCTACTGATGCACAAGGGAATTGCTGATTCAGTCTTGTACCTATGGGTAATCACAAGGTGAGTAATCTGTGACTAGATAGAGTATTCAGCAGAAACAGCATTACAGAAGGTAATTAACTCATTCACCACAACATAGTACTTCCAAACCTATTCTTTGAAACAGAAAGGCTATATCACACCCTAGATATGAAAAGGGTTTTGCAGCAATTTTACATTTGAGCTAGTGGTGGCAGGTGGGAACCAAATGCACTCTTTTTGACATACAGTACTTATCTTTACTCAACAAACTTTGATGCAGAACGAGGAACACAAAAGGGGCAGAGGAGGAAGAGAAAATACAATAAAACAATGTCAAAAGGAAAACTCAGGAATGAAAATAGTGAGATTTAGGGGCAATTAAAGAGGTAACAGGTAGAATCAAGACTACCCAGCCTTGGACTTCAACACCTCAACCTTGGATAGCCCCACATGTGGGCTTCTGAGCAAAACCTTCGCCCCAAGCACTGTTCTCCTATATTATCTGTGGAAAACAAACAATCTAAACAAATGTTCCTCGCAGGGTATTGCCTGTCCCTAGTGGGGCACTAACATTCAAGTACAAAGACCCCTGGATTATATCATTTTATAGTAACCTGGGACCGAAAAACAAATCGGTCCCTATCTTGAAAACTTGAGTTTCATTCCAAAAGTAGAAAGTTGGCTGATGAAAAACATATTGGAAAATCTATTTTCCTGAGAATGTCGGGGCAGCTACCTGGAGGTCAGTACATATATTTGGCAGGGACTGGTGCCGAGATTTAAACGAACTTCCAAGTGGGATATGCTTCTTTTTGAGCTGTCATTTAAATATTTACTGCCCACCTTTTTCCCATGCTCTTGGTTTTGCCTTCTCCACTACAGGAGACGTGAAGCATGTGCTATTCTGTTCCATTTTCATGAGCCCTCCCAGAATAACCAATAAAACATACATTCAACCGCTATCCCACAGAGTCCAAATAGTACATCCATTTTTGCCACACTTGGTGATATTTGTAGGAGCAACCCCAGAGTTTGTGTATTAAGAGTTGAAGGGCCTGACATGTGTCACATCCTTGCTTCTGTCCTGCAGGAATAGATGTCATTATTTTCCTCTAATTCATTTTTGCCAATACCAGTCCATGAATCAGTAGTGCTAACTCATATTGGGTAAAGCCATCTGTAAGAAATTGGAGTATTGGGAGTGGAGGTAATTACCCGCTTCATGCTATAATCACAATCCTTGTTAGGGTTGAATACATCTGAGCTCCACCCTCTGGTAGCTATGACACATAGCAGATAGGCTTCACTTGGAAGCTATGTATAAATTATTCATGCAGTACCAAAACATTACAAATGCCATAACATACAATAGAAACCCCAAACCAATTTAGAAAAATAGAGAATATTTTAAGGAATTAAATGACACAAAAATGATTAGCAAATCTGAATATGACATGAATATGAAAATGATATGGAAAATTATTTGAATTTAAAAATGTTTAAGTAAGAATAGCACCAAAAATCACAAGGTGCCAACGAGAGTCAATGGTCACAGGCAAAATTTGAGGCTGACAGTTTGGAATGTGGGTCAGATTCAGCAACCCCTTTCGTCCTGCTTAAAAATGTTACCTTCTGACTTTGGGGTATGTCTAGAAAGATTTTGAGCAATGTTTATGTAAAAAAAATAGGACACAAATAGATGCAAAATCTTTTTTTGTAAATTTGCTTTTCAGCGCAAAAGTTGTTTTGCACTGGAAAATTACTTGAACGTAGCTCAAAGCAGCTCCTGGTGCGGCTTTGCATTATTTGGCACCAAGGGGCTTTTCTGGGGTGTTCCTTGGGCATTCCCATACAACCACCCAATTATTTTGATGGAAAACCCTAGCTACTAAAAAAAAGTAAATAGGGTGTTGCATGAAAAAATAATGCTCTTTTGAAATAAGCGTTATCAAGGTGAAATGCTTTAATTTCTCCTTTCTTTTCCAACTTTGCATATGTGCTGCGCTGTACATCACATATAAAAAGTAGGAAAAGAGTTAAAGTTAGCCGAAGCATAGTATTTTGCACTAGAAGGGTATCCATTGAATACAAAATCTGTGCTAGATGCACGCAGAGACCTTTGCACTTTAGTGCAATGGTGGGTGCGTGGAGCTCTGTAATCTGGGGCCAGATGTACGAAAAAAGCAATTTGCGAGTTGCAAATTGCGAGTCCCTGCGACTCGCAATTTGCAACTCGCAAATTGCTATGCAGTACGGTGTCTCAGACACCGACTGCAACTCGCAATGGGGTCGCAATGACCCACCTCATGAATATTCATGAGGTGGGTCGCAAATTGCGGCCCCATTGCGAGTATAGGCACTCGCTAACATGGAGGCCTGCTGACGTCAGCAGGCCTCCATGTTAGCGACCTGCTTGTCAATAAAGCAGGTTTTTTTTTTTTAAAGTGTAGCTCGTTTTCCCTAAGGGAAAACGAGCTGCACTTTAAAAAAATCCGAAACCTTTAGTTTCGGTTTTTCAGGGCAGGGAGTGGTCCCTTGGACCACTCCCTGCCCTGAAAAATTAATATCTGGTCCAGTCACAAAGGGGAAGGGGTCCCATGGGGACCCCTTCCCGTTTGCGACTGGGTTACCATCCACTTCAAGTGGATGGTAACTGCGAGTCCATTTGCGGCCGCGAAAATGGAATTGCATACCAGTGCGAGTCGCTAATAGGAAGGGAACACCCCTTCCTATTAGCGAGTCTGAAATGCATTTTGCGAGTCGGATCCGACTCGCAAAATGCATTTCTGCATAGCAAACCCACGTTTGCGAGTCGCAAACGGCGATTTTCGCCGTTTGCGACTCGCAAACTGGTTGCTACATCTGGCCCCTGGTTCTGAGCAAGTGCTGGGGAAACAAGGAGAGTGCCATACCTCTGTAGATGTGGTTGTGTTCTCCTCTTTCCTTCTCTAGCAACTCAGCCCAACATTGTTGACGGGCACTCTGACTTATGTGAGAATTTAGTAAATAGACCCATTAGTACTTCAACTCCCCAAATACCACAGCAGTACTCATTTAAAGCCACCCAGGACCTCACAGGAGGCACTTGGAAACTCACCTGGTGCAGGCAGTGGCTAACAGATGGGTCCAGTCCAGGTCCAGTTGCCACTGGTCACATGGGCAGCTGCAGAAAAGGCCCCCTCTAGCTTATTGTATTCCTGTAGCTTGCACAGGAACTCAATCTAATGTCCCTTGTAGTCCACTTCTTTGTCCTGGGTACAAGTGGGAGCTTATCTTCTCAGGTCACATAAAGCAGGTCCAGCCCTCCTCTGTTCTTCCTCAGTTCAGCACTGTTCTGCAGTGGATGCCTGGAGATCAAACATTTATACACGGACCCAGATAGTTGGCAGGACTGATTCCTGGGCATGCCCTAATCTATGGGGTAAAATGTCCCAGAGCCAACCCTACCCACTTTGTGCATTTTCAAAAAGGCAAAAATCTTTGATCTTACTAAACTTGGGCTCTAAGAGTCCTTCAGCAACCAGGCAGTGGATCTGAAACAATTGTCTTGGCATTCTGTGCTCTCCTGTTCTGTGCCCCAAATTGTATGTGTGAACCCAGCAGACCTGTCAAGCAGGATTTGACAGTGTAGTTCAAAAGGAGTACTCACCGTCCCCACTCTGCTTATTCTATGGGGTTCAGGACAATCATCTTAGCCCATTCAGGTCAGCCTGTTGTATTCTAGGTGAATTACTGCTTGAGAGCAGGTTGAGGATTATGAAGGTAAAGGGTAATTTAAAAAAAGTTAATTTTCTTTAGTATTTTTTGAAAATCCGACATCATCATTGAATTGGATTTTTAATATCTATTTAAAAAAAGTGATGTACTCATTTTTCTAGCTCTCTCAAAATACATCATTAGCCTTTAATATTGCTTCCCAGTGATTCTTTATAGGCCAGCCACGATTCCTAATGTGAAAGTAGCTTTTGGGTGCTTGTTGCTGTAAAGACCAGTCTTTCTGCCGGCCCTTCCCCCAAAGGCAGACCACGGGTTTGGCCCCAAATTACACATGGGGGGCAGAAAGCCCACTAGACACAAGGGATTTCAAAATGCTACCAAGCTAAAAAGATGGGGCAACCTACTCTGGAATAAAGCTGTACCCCACCCCAGAAGGCCAATGGTGTATTTCTGCCCCTCTTAGGAAAGTAGATAAGCGAATTGTCCGAAATGGCGAGGTTGCCTTAAAGCTGCCCTTTGGGATTTTGCATATGCTTCAAAAGAATGGGTGTGGGTATTGCACTCTGGCATTGGGCCATACCCCCAAACCAAAAAGGGCAAACCAGTATTTAGGCCTCTCAAGGTGGCAAAAAGTGGCATTGCTCCTAATTTGCCTCCCACCAAAGGTTGGGGTAAAAGCACACTGTACGGCAGTAATATATTTGTTTTGTAAAACAATGGAGTGTGTCTGGCCCATCCTGCCATCTGGCCTCAACATAGCCATTCCCATCCAAATGGCAGACAAGAGAACATTTGTTTTGGGTGTTGTTTTTACATATGGGCCAGGAGAGTGGGGCTAAATAATGATATTGCCCAACTTACCATGCTTAATGGCTGCTATTTTGGGGCTTGGGTAGGCCGCCACCTGGTGAAACCAACCAGATCCAAAAATGTTTGAAAACAAGACATCGAGTAGAGCTCAGGGTGGTATGTCTTGCATGGATCCCCTGGTGTTTTCATACTGTGCTTACATCAAATTCTGCCTAATGTCATATACTTTCCTTGCATTACTGTGATGAAAACGTCCAGAATACACAGTGATCCACAAAGTTCCTACTGGCCAGCATTCTCACACTTGTTACTATAATAACACTACCTTTCTTGTATGAGTGGGCCTATTGTCCTTGACCGTAAAGGCCCACAGAGTAATGTGGAGCCATCAACATTTCATGTAAAAAAAAAAACTGCCCTGATTTAGTAATTCGGTTGTTTCCTTGCTCCCTCACTTGCTGAACCTGACTCTCCTCCTGATGAATTTCTGTTGGAATTCTGATTTACTTCAGCCTTTTGAAGTCTTTATATACCCTGGAGGCTTTTTACATCTTCGGCTGTTTCCTCCTGAGAAGGTGGCAGCTTCTCAATGGCCCTCCCCTACCACATGTTACAGTATTGTGGCTTCTAAATATAGTTGCCCACCTCTGGATAGCTAAAGACCTGGACCCAGATTTGTGGGTAAGCATTCAGCCCAGAAAAGGGTGCCCCTTCATCCCTCCACCCCTCTGTAGCCATTCTTCAATTCTTCCACCCCTACAGCTCTTCAGTATGTCTGGTGTCTTTGCTGCAGTCCTTCTATGTGCCCTTTGTGATCTTGTCCCTCTACAGCCCCTGTGTGCTTCTGCCTCCACTGTAGGTACTCTGTGCACCCTGCTTTTTGCATCCACTCTGTACATTCTCACCGCTGCATCACCTCTGCCATCACCTTCCTGCACACAAGGTGTCATCTTTGGCCAGACACTGTACACATTCCTCCTACACCTTCTGTGCACATGAGTCCTGTACAGCTGTTTCAATTGTTTTAGTAAACCGAAGGGCCACATACCTGATTGTGCATGTTAATTGGCTCTGCAAATTTGGGACCAAGTGCAGGTGTGACTTTGGCCCTGTTAATCCTAAACCTTGGTCTTTGCTGATGTCCTGTATGATATTTTCAACAATATTATCTGGGATATTTTCTGTCACTGTAATTGGTGTCATTTGATAAATATTCAGGAGTGGCATGTGCAACATATGACAGGAAAGAGTTATACTTTGTGTAGTTTGTCATAATTGCGGTAGTTCAGTGTTTTTGATGTTGACTTGTAACTACAAAATCACTTTAAAACATTTTTATTCATAGAAGTGAGTTTAGTTCTTTTTAAATAAGGAAATGTTGATTAAATAGAAGCATAGGTAACTATCATCTGTCTTCAAAGTGACCTGGGATCCTGCGATAGAGTTATTCAGTGTTCTTCAATCAGTCATTTTGTTGTCCAACCCTTTTTGGAGAACTAGAATTACATACTTTCCTTTCCTGAGAAAACCGTACAGCATATACAGCTTAATTCTTGAGGACGGAACAGAAATAGCTGACCTGCGAGCTATGTATTGCTCTTCATTTCAACAAAAGACACACTCTACAGAAAAATTGGCATTTGACTTGGAACACCGAATTGTGCGGATGCATATGTTTATCTAGCAAATGCGCCTACTTTAAAAACACATGGTTAATTTGTCAGTAAAGCATTTTGTATCATATTGTATTTGAGAGCATTTGATGATGTTGAATGATTAGAGGGGGTGACCCAAATTATATTGCCTGTTGTGAATCAGTTTAGATGTGAATGAGCTTTGTAGATAAAAGAACTATGGTATACAGAGTTACCACTTTGTTGCAAAATATTTTATCATTGCAATGCATTTCTGTAGAGGTTAAGCGTGCTGTAAATCCTATGAATTTTATTCCAAAATGGATTAAATGTTAGAAACCCATACGCAGCAATGGCACTGTGCCAGTGTCCTATATTTTTTGTTTTGCATACACCGTTAATGAATGTACTATTTTGACTGATTTTCTGTGGTTTGTTTTTACACACAGAAAAAAGAAAACAACATCTTCAAAGAAAAAAACACTACTTTGAAACAAAAAGTAAGTTTTGTTTCTATACTTTTTACTGATTCTGATGTTTTTGTTCCATTCAACATCAATTTATTTATAGATGATTTACTCCAAAAGCTGACAGCCCAGCACACTCAAGACTTCTGAATCACCGAAAAGAAGAATATTAAGATGGTTTATCTTAAAGCATGTGGGATTTCCACACACAGACATTTTTTATGCCAGCTATTTGCAGTGCAGAATCCACCAAAATCACAACCTCTAACTTCTATATCTTTCTACATATCTCTGCTCTAAACCTGTCACATTTAACGTCTATCCAGAATACATCATTACATCTATTAACCACATAGTAGGTCAGATTCTGTTCATTTCCCAATGCTAAATTGACCTGAAGTCTTGTACTTCTATGCACCCTGTGAAAAGGAAGCTATTCAATATAATATATCACTGATATCAACAAGCATTCTCAAAAATACAGAGTGACTTATATTATTGCCTCCATTTCACTCATCTACCTCAAGGCACTATGTGAAAGGTGATCCACTTGCTTCTGATAACTAATAGAAATGAGAGAAAGAAACTGTAGTGTTATGGTTAGTTCACACTTTCCATGGAAGAGGGTTTTTGGTTTGCTAATAACTTTGATTACGTTTAACTAAACTTTCCAAAAAACAAGTTCATCCACCTCAGCTCCTTCCTGGTGTTCATCCAACTCAGCTCCTTCCTGGAAACATTTGAGATGATCTGTCAAGCAGGGACTGGGGAAAAAAGGGGTCTCAAAATGGTTTTTCCCTATGCATCTTCCACGGGAAATTTTGGACAGTGCTACAACCAAAATGGCTGAAGAGAATGACACCATATTTTGCTGAGATGTAGATATGTACCCAGAAAAAGTGCTTTTTGTGATTTGGTGTAAGTCTGTTTGGTAGTTGTTTGAGAAACTAAGGCTCAAATGTATACATACATGTAATATAAATGGCCACTTCAAATGAGACTAGTCAATTCTGATTGGCTGATCACAACCTAAACAATATTTTGTGGCAGCCATTACAGGACTCAGCCACAAAGGTCCCTGTGCCCTAAGAATGATTTTTAAAACTATACAAGGGAGCAGGATGAGCACACCGACCCCAAAAGGCACGGTGGTGTCCCAAAGGAACTCCCCTTGATTGGCTGACCGCTACATTAACAATGTTTTGTCTTGATGTAGGGTTATTTTAATGTAACAATAGATGTAATTTACATATAATGAAATTAAGTCATTCTGTTGAGAAACTGTGTTGACTTTAACATTGGATAATGTAGGCCTCAATTTTAAAATGGTTATTGCTGTCTGGAACCAACATTTCAGCACAGAGTCATCTTTCTGTCTTTTTCTCACATTGCACTTAGACTTAGCACACATGAGTAATTTGTAAGCAAGTAGATGGTTAATTTTTGTCTTGTAGATTAGATGGGTGCCCCATGATGTAACTTTAGTCCCTGTGTGTCACAGGAAGGGGGCAGCAATTTTATGTTCACGCCCTTAGTTGAGTACGCGTTGACAAGCGGTTTCACAGGGTAGCAATCAGGTTGTGCATCACTGCCCCCCAGACTCTGTTGGCACTCTATCGTTGGCCTGTTCAGTGCATGTTTCCAAAAAAGATCCCAGGTTGTGAAGATCAGTGAATTTGCAGACGTTGCCACTCATAGTGGCATGGTCTAAAGAGACCATAGCATATATCCTTCTGCTTTAGCAGAGGGTGTAAGACCAAGAACCGTTTCCTGAGGAGATTAGTTACCCAAAAGAAATCTGCCATAAAACAGATCCAGGGGCCATTGCACTGAAAAAGATATGTGTTTGCGAGAAAGACGAAGGATAGTTTGGACTTGCTGTGGCATAAGAGACAGGCAATGATAGGCATGGGGGTGTCTCTAGCAGCATCTTGGCGTATTGACAGCCTGTGCTCTCTTTGGAATTCCAGTGGGTGACTGAAAGTGCTGTGGAAGAATTCTGGCAGCCACTTGTCCAGGAATGATTTATTGTCCAGTCCTGTGTCCTTCTCCACGATACCATACCAGCTGATATCATCACATAGCCTGTGATCCTTCAGCTCTACTACCTTGCATTAGAGATTCCAAATATCTGCACCATGGCCAGCATCATGTTGACTCTTTGCTCCACATCAATCAGTCTTCCATCAGCAGGCTGAAATGTGTGACTTGAAAGCAGTGAAGTTTGTCCTAAGGTTTTTCAGTTCTTTTCTGGTTTTCAAAGTCGCAGGTTCCATCTTGGTAATGAAGATCTTAATGTCTCGGAGTTCGACAAATTTGTTTCCAGTGCACCCATCGCCATGTCTGGGGCGTGAGGTGGAGGTGGAGGCTATTGAAATGCCTGCAAAGGCCTCAGAGAAAATGAGTTGATGCAATGCTTTATTACCTGACATGAAAAGAATTGAATAATGATAGGATCCAAAATCATTGCATGGGTTAACTGGTAACACACCTACTGAGTCATAGGAACAGCCATTTAGAGCAATGTAGAAAAGTAGGATCACAGCAGGGAGCGTCAGAAGTCATATGAGCTGTATAACAGGAGAATAGATGCTGGGATAATCCCAAGGACACACTGCAGATAGAACTGCAAGCCATCCAAGATGGTGCCAGCCAGTGTAGTTATTGATGTTATCAGCGTGTTTCAAACTCAATCCAACATGGCTGCCTTGCTGAAACACATAATGGAGGTTGAGGGACCCTTCCAGCGACATTACGCAGGTGGGAGGTGGACACAATGGTGGAGATAAGCGCTGCCACCCTTTAGGATTCCTGCACTACTTCACGCTGCTGTGACAGGCGTTCATTCCGGTGTAAAGGGCCGAGCGTGCACTGCACAATTGGGTGGTTTCCTGGCAGCACCAGCACTGACAAGCTCTGCGCGCAAGCAGAGGACCCAGAAGGTGATGGTAGGACAGGGCCTTTCCCAGGGCCACCACGCCTAAGTGTTGTTGGTCAGGGGGCCTTGGCGTCTCTGCCTTCTATAGTGCTCTGCTGCCTTTGATGGTGTTCCCCTGTGACACTGGAGTGTCTCATCATCATCCCCACCAAAGAGCCAGGGGCAGTAGATGAAGAAAATGCTCAGACAATGCAGGAATGGACCAGGTTCTGCAGAGCTTTGTCACCAAGCTATCATCTTGCTCAGGGCTTGGCTCCACCCTCACTTTGCATTCTTATTATGAAACGAAAAGCCTGACAACAATGTCGAGATACATTGCATACATTATACAAATTAATCAAACTAACAATGTTACTAATACATTTAAATGCAGAATAATTAGAAAAGAAAAACAGTTTATGGAATTCCTCAAATAACATACCGGGCTATTTCGTCAAAAATGGGAAGAGGAGAAAGAGGTTGAGGTAGAAAGGGAACAGGAGAGGTTCGAAATGTAAAGGTAAGTCTTCATAAAGCAAAAAAGGGCAAATACATATGGTGTGTGAGAAGAGACAGAATGAAACAGCAGAAGTAGAATCGTGGAGTAAGCGTAAAGAAAGTTATGTGGATGTAATATGATTTGATTGATCAATATGGGAGGTTATTGTGTTTGTGGTGGGACAGCCTATGTTACTCTTCCCTGCCATTAGGTAAGCAGCTGTTGTTTATACTTAGTGTTTCACATGGATAAATAGGGTGAGAAGAATTATAAAATAGTGAGGAGATCATCAATAATATCAATATCCCAATGTCTAACTGCGTTGAGATATTATTCTAAATGTTATGGTTTTTGTAGTTGATTTGAATGCATTTCAGTGTGTTGTCGGTCCTCTCAATTTCAGTAATAGTCCTGTCTTTGGATTCCACAGATGGGTGTCATGTACTTTCAATGGCTGTGTTAACATTTCATGATTCAACTATAAGTGATTTAATAATGTTGTCTAATTTTACTCACAAGTGACAATGTTGTAAACTTGACATTTCTGCAACAGTACTCATATTTCCTTTTTGCTATAGATCGTAAAAAAAGAAGCGAATAACAAGAAGGTCAAACAAAAGGTGAGCCGGTGTGCACTCTTTTCTTATGAACATGTAATTGTGAAGTAGATGTATAAAAAGACTCTATTTTGGATTACAAATAACGTTTGTGCAGTTGTGGTTCTCATACTTGCCTTTCTATTATGAGATATGGTTTGGGTGTCAAAATAAAGTGGAGTTGTAGCATGAAGCACTGTGAGGCCTAGTTGGCTCATGGCAACTACTACATTTGCATGAAGCTTTTCCCTAGGATGTGCTCCTATTCAGCTTCACATTCTGTTGAATGTCCCCAACCAAAACGACAAGTGCATTGGGTGTACATAGTCCTTTTAACATAAAGGTTCTCTTTTGTATAGAGTGTGGATGTGCTCCTCTCCTTCTCCTGTAATTGATACACACACTCAGTTGTTGCTAGCCTTGATCAAGATAGTGATGGAAACTACTTCTCCAGGACTTTTATTGAAACTCCAAACATAACACTGAGTAATATATTCAAATGACTGGACTCAAATACACTGAATTAAATTACAAATCCTTCGTGGAAGGAGGTGAGTAAGGTTGTAGCATATATAGTAGTCTTATTACCCTTGCTGCAGTCTGCTGAACTTGCTTCTGAGGTGTCGTTCACCTAGAAAAACCTTGTCCCTACTTGGATGTCTCAGTCGTTTTACAATATTCCACCCTTCACTTGACTAGTTCTCATTTATCTGCATATCAATATATAAAGCTTATACATCAATATGTAATTGTCACACAAATCTACTTGAAAGTTTCTTTTGCTTCTGACATTTGGTGCCATCCTGACATGGATGTCCAGCACCTACCTGAAGCTGAACAAAACCAAGAAAGAATTCATGTTATTATGGGAGAATGGACTAGCTAACTTCCTGCTAGAGTTTATTGGGGACTGTGTCTCTTTCTGTTCACAGTGGATCAGCTGTGTTTATCAGACTCCAGCTGGGAAGAGAGTGTGCCCTTGGAAGGAAAACACACTATTAGCTGCCATTGGATACTCTTATTGCTGGATTGACTCTTGGCATAAGAGTGGATGTTCCTCCAGTCTGATGGGAGCACTTGTGATAACCTGGTGCAAAGGCCTGTCCTGCCCATTGGTCAATTTTAGGGGTTTATATTGGATATTGACCACGGACTGTTAGCCTGTATCGCAAAATCAAGTGGTGATTTTCCAAAAACTAAGATGCAACAGGTCTATAACTGCAAAATAAAAATACTTAAACTCAGACAACATGTTTACATTCCATATCTACTGTTAAACCTTGAGATGTAGATATTGAGTAGTTTGTTTCAGACCTGAATCACCTGATGTTATAACAAACCAGTTGTTCGGACGGACGTAAGACTGCCACTCCAGTCTTCTGCCCACTGGCCCTATTACGAGTTTCCTGCTGGGCCTTAAAATTGACGCCGGCTCACAATTGAGCCGGCGGCAATGTGGCTGTGCATGGGGTGTGAAAGCCCCTATCACGATTTCACTGCCCGTAATTCAGGCAGTGAAATGCATGATGTGGCTGCCCATGGGGGCCTCCGCACTGCCCATGCCAAGTGCATGGGCAGTGCAGGGGTCCCCATGAGGTACCTGACACCCACTCGTAATCTGGAGGGCAGTGCTGCTTGCAGTGCTGCCCTAGCGGATTAAGACCGCTGGCACCGCCTGGCAGTCGGCCCTGCAGTGGTGCCAGCGGTCAGGTGATCGTCCGACAGGGGAGGGGTGGGGTGGGGGAGTGTTGAGTGTTGTGTGCATGAATGGGTGTGTGTGTGTGTGAATAGAGAGGGGTGGGGGTGTTCTGTATGTTTGTGTGCATGTCTGTGCAAGTGTCTGTGTGCTTGTTTTAATGCGTGTATTGAGGGAGTGGGGGGGTGTCGTGGCCGTGTGTGTATGTGTGTATAAATGAGTGTGCATGGATGTGTGCATGTATGTATGTAAGTATGGCGTGATGGTGTGTGCATGTGTGGATCGGGGGGTGAGTATGGGGACTGGGGGGGTCTTGCTGCTTGGGGTGCTTGTGATGGGGTTGGGGACCCTCCTATATGGGGGAGGGGTTGGTGAGTCCTGTTGTGGTGTCAGGAATATGAATTCCTGACACCACACGGAATCCCTGGCGTGAAGGATACTCTTAATACCGCGGGTGGTGTTAGGTGGACTGCCGGGCCGAAGGTGGTCAACCTTCGGACAGGCTGTCCAACCTCCCTGGCGGTACAGGCAGTGAACTGGCTGTGATGCAGCCGGTTCACCGCTGCAATCATAATTTGGCGGTCCTGCCTCGCCAGGCTGTCGGCGGTTTGACAGTAGTCCCATGCTCTCTTTGAGCACATGCTTTGAGGCTTCAGGTCGAAGAACATGTACAGGCCAATTAATTATGAGTGCCAGGCCTAGGTCTCTGCACAGCTTGGGGCTTGCGCCAACTAAAAAGTCCAGATGTCAGTTTCACATGCATTAGGACATTCAGGGAACGGGTACATGTCAGTTTATCATGCAGGGAACATCCCCATCCCACAGTCCATTCACATATTCATCAGCCCCATTCATCACCCATGTTTGATTTCTACTTCTGTTAATGATATATGGAGCTTCACCAGTGTACTTGAATGGCTGTGTGTTATGTCCAGCAGTGAGATCAGGCCACATAGGTAGGGACATAACTTTTCAGTTACCTAGCCATATACTTCAGAACAAATAGATTCATCCATCCATTCACTGATAAATGTTTCCATGCACCCAGTCGCTCTTCCATCTATGAACTCACTCCTCCATACATGCTCCAAGTCCCTCCCCCATTTATGCATCAAAACACTCACTCATCCATCCATGAATCACAGCATTGATCCTATCACATCCATAAATTCACAATCCACACAACCACAAATACAATAAGACAACAGATAAAATAGCACTTTTACTAATCACAAAACCAAACATGTTACTTTTGTACCGGCTTGGTATATTTGTATTGAACCCATTTGCAGGAGCTATCCATCAGGGGCAGGAGATCAAAAGAATTGAGACAGAAGCAGAGGTACTGAAAGTCATTGTTAACAGGCAATAATGTAATGCTACTCTCGGATCAAGTGAAAAATATGTTTCAGTACCTTTTGAGAGTGACAAGAGTTTTGTCTGAATTATCCTCCAAAAAAATTAGACTACAGCAAATGCAAAATACTTCCCATAACTGGAACGATCTTCTTTTTGTCACGTAACCCCTTCCATTATGCCAAAACTATTGTTACTGACCATTCACTGAATTGTTTCAAAATATTTTTTCTGATGGCATCAATAGGGGATTGTGTATCACCCTTGATAAGGTGTGTGTATGAATAGGTTAGCCAGTGGGTCTAAGCCAGTTCTAAACCATTAAGCAAGACAATATGTGTACTTGTTTCAGAAAGGATTTTCTTTACGTATTATTGTGTGGTTTTTGTGATTTGTGCGATTTTTGTGGTTAGTTTGATTGCAACTCATTATGTTTCCCTTCCCCGTGGCAGCTAAATTGATATAATGTTAGTTAACACTATATAGGTTATGTTAATCAAGGAAACAGGTTTTATGATATTGATTTGTAACTTAGTGCAATCTGGTCTTTCCTTGCCCAAGTGAGAATGTTGCAAACGTGAGATCTCTTCATAAATAATTACCTTTTCTCCTTGGTCTCTGTATATGCAGCTGAACGAACTAAGAGCAGAAAATGAAAAAATTAAAGCAGAGGTGAGTCTGTATGTATTATTGTATGTAGAAAATGCAACTGACAGGTTAAGAGGGTCTTACATATATTAACAAGCCTTATTCAAAAGCATGATAGAGTATGATGCAGGGTGGGTTGTGAAAAATGTTAGCTTTTTTTATTAAGCTAGTTTTCCAGTAGGTCTTCCTATGAAACCTCATATGCTGCTGAATATTGCATGACAATTGGAGAAACCTCAATGATTTAAATACTATGTTTGTCTTCTGTAGGGTGCCATAGTGCCTGGTTCCTTGGCATAATGCTATATACAAAGAACTGGCTCCCACTGGGTATTTTCGGTTCCATTTTACAGAAAGATTGATGGTTCATTCCAAGGACTGGGGTCCTGTTCTGGAATATTCATGGTTTTCAGACCTTGCGTCAGAAAGAGGAACTCAGTGAAGTTGGTGAAAAATATGTAATTTGGTTATCTCAGGAGTCTTGGTTGAGGGAATGCCTATCCATGTGGAGAAGTGTGGCACAATGGTTAGAGCGGCAGACCCAGAAGCAGAAATCTGGCTCAAGACCAGGGTTCAAGTCCTGCTTCGGCAGGTCTTGGGCTCAATTCCCTTGGACCAGATAATTCTCACCTCAGTGCCTAATCTAATTAATGGGTCCCACTCTGCAACTCTGGGCAATAGCTTGCTTAATCTCCACAATGGCCCCAACAGCGCTTGGATGCCTGGCTTCACCCTGGGGGTGCCCAGGAGGGGCACCTCACAGGGAAAAGCCAGGAGGGGTTCCATAGTGGTATGAGTACAGCGCCTTGAGACCCTAACGGGTGAGTAGTGCGCTATACAAGTGCAAAGTTTACATTTTCCATAGATTGGTTTGCTTTCTTATCTAAAATCCCTCACTACTAATAGGGATGCATTCTAGAGTGGGCTACTAACCCTACCTTCAACCAACAACATTGTCTTTTTCACTCAGCTTGAAATTAAATGTTCCTGGGCTTTAAATCTGTGATAGATATCCCTTTGAACAAGGGATAAACTAGTTCTAGGGTGTTAATTAAAATTGATATCCACGCTATGAGAGTGATTTTTTTTTATCTGCATGACTAGGTATACTGTTAAGTCTTCTGAGAAGGGGTGCGTCATTAAAGATTGTCAATTAATGAAAGTGGACAATCACCTGAAGCTTCTAAAAGGAATACCTCCACTATATCTTCAGAAGAATTGCATTATTTGCGCTCTTGTTGTAGAAAGATACCAAAGTTAAATAAGACATTCTTTTATAGAAAAAAGTGGATGATGGAGGTAATATAGGAGGGAGATCCACAGAGATTCTGATCCCTTGTTAATCAAATAACTTGTGCTAATCCAAAATCCTTGGTCTGCAATGGATCAATTTCCTTGCTACTCTCTAGGGCTACAACAGCAATGTGGTACAAGAAGGGACTACGTTTTAAGAGTCTGAACTTCTACCTTTGACAAATCAGGACATCATTTCTGAAATAATAAAAAACATAAAATTATCACATGAAGCTAGCCATAACAATTTACCAACCAAAAAACAACTGCAAACTTAAGTAAGCTTTGCTAATGTTTTTACGCCCCTTTTTCCAGTGGGCCACCTCATCATAGTTAATTCTGTACTCACAGAAGGGTACAATTAGAAAGCTAATTTTCTAAAGGGATATTGTGGAGCCTTGGATAACAATAGGCTTATATCTCTTTTAGACACTATCCGAAACGTGTATTCAAAAATTGTGCTGAAATAAATTTAGGAAGGCCATAAAGAGAATTGTGCCTAGGGAGCAGGTATTCTTGCAACCAAACCACTGAACCTTAGATCATTGTTTTGCAATATGGATGATTGCTCGGAGGCAGCTCAGAGTTTGTTACTGTTTCAGGGACCTCAGGTCTTTGGATCTTTGATATGGTGCAGCATCTGGCTTTTTGGAGCAAATCAGATAATTGGGGCATTCATCAGGGACTGCTTTGTATTTTGCACAGCCCTTTTCAGGGCACCAGGGTCCAATATTCATGGTTTTCAGACCTTGCGTCAGAAAGAGGAACTCAGTGAAGTTGGTGAAAAATATGTAATTTGGTTATCTCAGGAGTCTTGGTTGAGGGAATGCCTATCCATGTGGAGAAGTGTGGCACAATGGTTAGAGCGGCAGACCCAGAAGCAGAAATCTGGCTCAAGACCAGGGTTCAAGTCCTGCTTCGGCAGGTCTTGGGCTCAATTCCCTTGGACCAGATAATTCTCGCCTCAGTGCCTAATCTAATTAATGGGTCCCACTCTGCAACTCTGGGCAATAGCTTGGGAAATAACTCTTAAAGGGTAGCTGTCCTGCTGTATGTTTATCAGTAATGGTCCAAAATCAGGATGTGTTCTGACACCCTCTCTTTTTGCCCTGCACTTAGCATACCTACCACAAGCTTTTAATTTAAAATTCTTCCAAGATGGGTTTAAAAAAAATAGCATGTTTGTTATTTGCAGATTACCAAATAATGATAGATTTTCTTCAATGATTTAGAAAAATCACCTGGCAGCTTCTTTCCGTTACAGTACTTGTTGTCAATTGTTCTGGTGCCTTAATTTGTCCTTAGTGTATACCACTCTTTGGGCTGAATTCTTAAGCAACCCAACTCTGGGAAGACATATTACTGCATGCCAAGAGCCATGCTGGCCAAGCCCTGTCCATAAGATGAACCTTGATCAGCAGGTCTTGGGCCCCTGAGCAATGGTGGGAAATAGGTCTTATATTTAGCATGTTGCCTTGTGTGACCTGCAGTAGTAATTGGATGTGAAGTGTAGGGACCTAAACCAACCCCTGTGTGCAAATGTACTATACTTTTCTAAATTGGCTTCAGGTTTTTCTTGTGCTGTATTTTGACTTTATTATCTGAGGCAGGGGTTCCTCTTTCATGTAGGGTACTGGGTAACACGACCTTTCCTAAAATGGAGGCAGAGGTCTGCAAGGTTGGAGTCGAAAAACCACACTCATGGGGGCCACAGGAGGGGTACCAGCCCCCAGACTTAAAGTGGGCATCTGAAGCAGTCATGGGACGCCACAGACAGCACTCAACCATGCTCAAGGCTTTTTTTATATCCAGGGAAGCCTGGGCACGTGCTCATCTTCGAAGGGGAGGTCATGCACACCAGTGATATACCTCTGCATCAGGACCAGTGAGTACTGCAATGGGAGATCAGAGTTTGACTTTTGGGGAAATTAAGTGATCAGAGCCTTCTGCAGCAACCTAGCCACACCTTCGGAGGGATTCGGGTTGATTGACATTTAAGATGTCATCAGGCGCAGTCTTGGGAGAACTCGAAGTTGCTAGTTTTGTTTGAAATGCTGATAATTACAGCGCTCAGAAAAGCATAGCCCTGGGAGTAACCCCAGGCTGCAAGGTCTGTCAAAGTGTACTGCAATTAACAATATATCTCAAAATTACCAGTGCTTTTTATTGTTCTGGGCGCTGAGTGAATCACAACCAAGACTCTGAAGCACTTTTGCAATGTTTACCAACTTCCAGGCACAGCGGAGGTTGGAGGAAGGCAGCGCTGCCCTTTTGCCGCGCTTGCAGTTAGACAGTACAGCACCCCTTCATGCTTCCACTTTAGGAATTGGCCTCAGTGATTCAAGAATTATCTGGCACTTGAATCCCCACCCCATAGCCCCAAGCTTCCACAGCAGTGAAAATAAGTAGCTCTGAAGCCAGTCCAGTTGAGATTGCTCAAGTCTTCGAATCCCAACTAGGCCACACAAGAGTGGGCAGCCAAGTACCTGGCAGCAAGTGCAGGACTCCTTGCCTGCACCCGAGCTGTCCACCACACATCACAGCTGGTGGCAGCTAGGACTTCACCCCTTCGTCACAATAGTCCTTTACCTAAGGTGCAGTCCCAAGCCAAGCTGGAGTGATTAACACCACACTGCCAGGACTAAATGGAGTAGGTATTATTATATACCATGATACACAAAGAATGAATGATGGTGATATAACTATCGGGGTTACTATATTTACACAGGATAGGACCCCTTTAAGGTAGACTACAAACAATTTGATCCTGAAGAATTGCCATTGATCTTTTCAGATAATTCTGGGCAAGAAACATGTTGACCTGGAAGGGTAATACAGGGGTCCATTATTCCCTATACATTCCCTCTTTATGTTTTTAACCCTTAATTGGTACCCTTCCAAATAAGATAGTTGTAGGGATTCCTAGTCAATTTTAATTACAGTTTGTACACACCAAATCTACATATATTCCCATGAATTCACCGGTATTCCTAGTTTCAATTGGAAAAAGATCTCTGGCAAAGAGCCCCTTCTAAGGGCCCACTGGACATTGCAGCACTGGCCCAATGAGAAGCTTGTCCAATGATGAACCATGCCACCTCGTGAGTGAGGGCTCTTGCTACAAAAAATGTAATGCCCACATGGCCAATGATAGGTTAGATTATACAATAATAATTAACCTGATTTGACATAGGAACACCACATTGTTTGGTTTGACCAGACCGAGGACTGAAAGCGGGCCACACCACCGCATGCTTCCGTCAGCAGACTAATCCACTGAGCGTGCACATTTAGACACAAAAAAGGAGAGCCCTACACCTTGCAAGCCCCAGCCCTCGCTTGTCTGTCAGGTCCTACAAGGGGAGAAGTCGTCTCCACACCCTGACTTCATGCAAGCCTACTGCAGCCACAAGCATCTGTGTCAACCACCATGAGAGGCAAGGTCCAGGACCTGTGCCTGGCTTCTGTCTGGGAGGCTGCCAAGGTTTGGGCTTAAGCTGTCATTCATACTTTTCTGCCATTAATGATCCTTCCATATGACCATCTATAGAAACCTTCTTAAGGCTCTTTTTTTCCTCTAGATAGTCAAATTTGGTAATCTTCCTGGCACTCTGGCAGGGTTGTTGCCAACCCCAGCAGGGAGCAATCTGAGGAACCCAATAAATCATTCATTCAGTAGTAGCGATGAGTGGTGTGTACAAAGGGTAGGGACTTAATCAACACAAGCTTGTGATCCAAACTTTATAGGAAATCCTCATTCATGGGAAATTATTACAATCCCTATCATGAACATGATTTAGCAGGTTAATCAGAACTGTCTGTTAAAGGGCAGACACATGCTGATGTGTTCAGTGTAGCATGTGAATTGACCTGAAATTACTCAAGCATAATGTTTGAATGCAACTTACCTCTATACGAAATTGAACGCTGACTACTGTGGATCACCTAATTAGTTAGCACAGAGGAGACTCATTTGCTATCATAGTAAACCAGACAAATCGCTCCCCCAGCTAAGAACAGCTATGCACCACCATGTCCTTTTACAAAAATTCAAACATATTTTTCTATTAAGGTACAAAGACTCAAACAAAAATATTGGAAAATAACTATAAGATAATGGAGATTAAAGAATGGTATGGCCAGCCCAGCTTCACCCATTGTATTGTATTGCCCGTCTTGACTTGTAATAACCCCAAATAAAATAGTTCATCACTGAGTCAAGACAAGACAAAAAATGTTTTGGGGAGACTCAGAGGAATTGACCGAAACAACTTAAAAAATCTGGGAAGATATTCATTTTAATCAGATTGTATCTTTTTGCCTAAGTAATTGGAAGTCGATGCCAATATCTGATGTCAATGATACTTTGCTTAAGCATGGCTTCATAATTAGGTGAAATAATCTGCTCAATATCTGCACATAAACCAACTCCTTTTTTTTTTTTAAATATATCTTTATTAACTTTCACTGCATTACATCTGCAACATTATTGGTGACATCAACAGGTTTCCATTCAGTACATATAATTGATCTTTGAACATACAACATGTTCCTGCATTCTCTAGTGCTCCCACCGCATTTCTTTTTATCCTAGACGTGTTTAGTATCCTTAAAGATGCAATATGCCTAGGTTGTTTCAGTGGCTTAGGAGTATACCCCTGTCCTGTGGTCGCTTTTAACCTGGAGTACCCATGTGTATGTATAGCAGACTTCTCTAAACTACTTATTATTTTAAATTGATGGCACTATTTCAAACAGGCTACATTCACAGCCGTGGTGGGTGTTACTCATTGCTTCCTTGTTCTTTTATTTTTTCCCCTCTTTCATTCAACTGAGGCCGAGCCAGTACCGTCTTCTGATTATTGTCCCTGACTCCTCAAACTGAAATAGATGTGCTTTGGGGGTGAGTACATCCATGTCCTGTATCATGGGGTTCAGCCTTCCTGTCACCTTCACCACCCGATCCAGATGGTCCTGGTCTCCCTCTCTCCACTCCTTCTCTCATGGGTTCTCCAGCCTGTCCCACTGGCTCGTGCCCTGCCCTACTAGTCACTCTGGGTTTCCCCTGCCACCCCCCCTTCCTTAGTCTGACTATCCCACCTTAGGAGTATTTCTTCCCATACCAGAGCGATGGGGGTTTGGCGCATGCCCCTTGCCTCCTCACTTTTCAGCACTTGCAGTTCTGCTCGGGCCCATTTTGACACGTCCCGCCTCCATACACTCGCTGATGGGCAACTGGGGGATTTCCAGCCCATCATAATTCTTCTCCTATAGAGAAAAAGTGCCAGGTCTAGAAAGCGGCCCTTCATTTTCCCTAGAGGGGTACCCACCCTCAAACCCAGTAAGCATGCCGCTGGGGACAGCCCAATCTCTGCCCCCATCAGTCGTGTCAGGTCGGCCAGCACCGCAGCCCAGCCCCTCTGGAGCTCTGGGCAGTTCCACACCATATGATCGAAGTCTGCACTTATGTCACCACACCTAGGGCATGTCTTGGGGGTTCCCCCATAAATTTGTGTCAATCTGTGTGGGGTGAGGTATGTTCTATGCATATAGTTGTACTGTATATACCTCAGCCGGGTGTTTCTGGATACCGTGCGAGGATATGCTAGTGCCCTGCCCCACTCCGCGTCTGTTAATTCCCTACTCACTGTCTTTTCCCACTGTTCTCTTTGGGGCTGCAATGCATCCAGTGATTCCTCTTTTTGGGACCTGTAGATCCTAGCAATTAAGTGAGATTCCCCACCAGATGTTAGTAGTAAGTGTAGTACTCTGTGGGTGGGAGGCTCTGCATTAATCGTACCCCAGTGTTCTCTAAGGGTATGTGTTAGTTTCCTATACTGGAGAAACTGTCCCCTTGGGACTCCCATTTCTGTTAAATCCAAAAAAGACCTCAGCACCCCCTCTCGGAATAGCGAAAATGCTGCCGCTACTCTCGTCATCATACTGTCCGCCTGCTTGGTCCCTTTCATATTCACCATCCGCGCATTGATTCGTTCCATTCCAATCTCTCCTTGAGCAGTGCATCTATCCAATTGTTCCTTTTCCTCCCATCCACGCCGCAATCCACTGCAATTGTGATGCTAAATAATAAAACTCAAAGTCAGGGACTCCCAGGCCCCCCAGATGTGTCGGCCTACAAAGAGTCGAAAATGCTGTACGTCTACGGCCTTCGTCCCATATAAGCTCTCTGATCAGCATTTTAAGTTCGCAAAACCACGCCGAAGTGACCAATGACGGCAGATTCGCGAAATAGTAAAGTAACCGGGGCAGGACTATAATTTTGGACAGTGCAACTCTGGCCTTTATGGTTAGCCTCATGGAGCGCCAGAACTTTACTGAGGCACGTAGGGAGCGGAGTGCCCTCCCAAGATTGCCATCACGGAGGTCTCCCACCTCATGGAACACCTGTATTCCCAGGTACTTAAATGTCCTCGGCACCCAGCCTACGTCCTCGCGGCACGAATCGGGCTGGTCGCATCCCGCTAGCATGGGGAAAACATATGTTTTGCCTCTATTGAGACGCAGTCCCGATAAGGACCCAAAATGCTCCAGGGCATCCAGAGCCCATGGGAGTCCAGTCTCTCCGTCTCTGAGGTAGATAAGTATATCATCTGCATAAAGGGAAACAATGTGCTCCGATTGTCCCCATTGTATCCCTTTACCCTTGCCATCCCTTCGTAGTTGGGCTGCCAGCGGCTCGATGGCCAGTGCGAATAATAGTGGCGATAGAGGGCAACCCTGCCTAATGCCCCTGTGAATTGGGTAGGTGTCGGATACCGTCTTGCCTGTCCTCACCCTAGCCAGGGGGGACGCATATAGTAAGTCCACCCATTTTACCAAACCCTCTCCCAACCCAATCTTTCTCATCACTGTCCTCAGGTAGTCCCACCTAACTGAGTCGAAGGCTTTTTCGAAGTCCACGGCAAGTAGTACCCCAGTCAAAGGTTTCGCTTCCCTGGGCATATGTAGGATGGCAAATAGTCGTCTCAAGTTAAGGGATGTGCTCCGGTGCGGGACAAACCCATTCTGATCCTCGTGTATCAGCTTGGGCATGTGGCCAAGCAGCCGATTGGCCAAGATTTTGCTAAGTATTTTAAAATCATTGTTCAACATTGACAAGGGGCGAAAGGTAGCAACAGATGTCTCTCTAGCTTTGGATTTGGGCAGTGGGACCACCAATGCTTCCCTCAGTGTGGCCGGTAGCACACCCCGGCTCAGTGCCTCGGAATACACCTCCACCAGTCTGGGGGCCAGTAAGGTTTCGTATTTCTTATAGGAATCCATAGGCAAGCCGTCCGTCCCCGGTGTCTTCCCGGGCGCTAATTGCGATATGGCATTCCTTATCTCATCTACTGTCACTGCTGCCCCCAGCTCCTCCTGTTCCTCATTTGTCAGCGTTGACAATGGGAGTTACTGCAGATATGCCCCAAGAGCAGGATCGTCAAGCTTCCCGGGTTTCCTATATAAATGAGCATAGTACTCCTTGAAGGCATCATTTATAGCGTTCGGACTGTGTCTTCCCTCTCCATCCATGGTTATCACCTCGGTGATAGGCTCTCCTTCCCCTCTGGGTCTTACCAGCCACGCCAGCATTCTGCCTGATCTCCCCTCCTCAGAATGTAATGAGGCCATATAGTTTTGCACACTATGGCATCTAAGTTGTTCTTCAACCTGGGAGTGGTCTTTCCGTGCCTGGGCATACTTTTCCCTTTCCTGCTCGTCTGTACCCTGTCTCCGTTCCCACTCATGTATTTCCTTCTCGAGTTTGGTCAGTTCCCGTTCTAGCGTTCGTCTCACCCCCGTCGTCTGTCCCATGCAGTATCCCCTGGTTGTCACTTTAAGGGTCTCCCATTCAACAGATGTAGAGTCAGTGGATCCCTCATTAATTTTAATATGGTCAGCTAGGAAGAGACGAAGGTCATCCCTGTACACCTGGTCCTCTAAGGCTCCAGGGGCCAATCGCCACATCGGGATGGGGGGCCTAACCTCCTTCATTCTCCAAGTCAGTAGTAGAGGATTATGGTCAGAGAGCGTGCGTCCCAGGTATTCAGAGTGGACCAACCCCTGCATCAGTGTTGCTGTACAAACCACCCTGTCAATTCTGGTGTGCACCCTGTGGAGTCCTGAGTAGTAGGAATAATCTTTTTCGGCAGGGTGTTGCTCACGCCATATGTTCAATAATTCCCATGCATCTAGCCATTCTCTAAGCTTTTGGGCTACTCTGCTTGTCATTGCCCCAGATAGTGGCAGGGTGGAGCGGTCCAGTTCTATATCTAACACGCTGTTAAAGTCTCCCCCTATCAAGAGGCCTCCCCCGCTGACTCGTGAGTTGACCTGACAGCCGTGTCATAAAAGGGATCTGGTCCTGGTTGGGGGCATAAATGCAACTCAGGGTAATCGGCACACCTTGTAACCTTCCTTCTAAAACCACATATCTGCCTTCTTGGTCAATATTGGTGGATTCTACTGCAAAGGGAACCCCAGCACATACCCATATCAGCGCCCCCCTAGCGTATGCAAAATATACCGTGGCGTACACCTGACCCCTCCATCTTCGCCTTATCTTTTCTGCTTCCCCTTTTGCTAGGTGGGTCTCTTGTAGTAACGCCCCTTGAATACCCCTCCTTTTTAGGTAGGACAGAATTTTGTGTCTTTTGTTTGGTGCTCCCATCCCCCGCACATTCCATGTTAGCAGATAATACTCTGCCATATCGGAAAAACCTTTGTAACATTTTCTTCTTAGCCCGCCCCAATGGCCTGAGACCTTTTGCGTCTAACTGTATGTCTAATCCTATCAACCCACCTACTGCAGAGCGCCATCAAAACTAACAATCTTGAACCCCAACTCCCCTTCCCCAGGGCACCCCCTAAACAGAAGGCTGCCCAAAATATTGTGCAACTGTGCAACTCAGTCCAACAGTCAACTCTAGTTCTCGCCATACTGTCGGAATGGACGAGACTCTGGTGGGGGGGACCATGTCCGGAGGGGCCACCAGATCGCTGTCCACCTCCACCTCAGGGCTGCGCTGCTTTTTCGTTTACCCAAGCTCATCCGCTGTCTGTGGGGTCACCCTTGGTGCCTGCACCGAGCAGCTCGACCCGTCCACCGAGGACATCACCGTGCCATCCGACTCTCCGCCTGAGTCCCTGGGGGGCGACTCCTCTCTGCTCATGGAGGCAGCAGCCTGTAGTGCCGCTTTTTTCCCCATTTCCTTTTGCGACTGGGTTGGTGCCAAGCGGGGTCGGTTCCTGGTTCGCCGTCTTCCCGAGCCCCGGCGCACTCCACCGCACCCCAGTCAGCGGGTGTCATATTGTCCATTGTTTTGCCTTTATGGCGGTTCTTGGGGGACATCCGGCACCCGGGGAGGACCACCTCCCAGATCTGGGTGATAGGCCGACTTTACTTCGGTCTCCTACACTATTCCTCCCTTCCAGCTCTACTCAGGTTGGACCGAGCCCTTCGTTCTGGGATCTCGCTGGTTTCCGTTTGGTCTCTCCCTTCGCTCTCCGCCTCCAGGCGACCTCCCGCGCTAGCTCATCGTACCAGGCCTGCCGGGATCCCACAGGCGGTCGTGCCTCTCTACTCATCACCGTTCGAGGCCAGAAGGCCCCTCGGCCCAGGTTCCACCGCCGCCCGCCGGGGGTCCTCTCTCTCTGTTTATTATTTATTTATTTATTTATTCAAGGGCCCCCTTCAGGGAGCTGATCTTTGGGGGCACTGGTGTGTTCCAGTGGGGCCCCGCCGGAGTCCAAGGGTCCTCCAGTGCCAGGAGAGTCACTTGCAGCACTCACCCTACTCCGGGGTGCCGATTTCGGGCCTCCGCCTTCTCCTCCTGTTCGTCGGTGCAGCTCCGTGAGGTTCTTATGTGTCCAGAGGGTCAGATTCCGTGTCCTCTCTGCCCCAACACCGGGCGCAGGTACCAATCGTCCGGCGATCAGGGCCCACTGGCCCCGCCCGCCTCCTCGCTGCTGTGTTTCTTTGGGGATCGCTCTTCGGGTCCAAGCCGGGTCCCGCTTCGCGTCTCCGTAGCACACCCTCAGTACACCTTCGACCCAGTGAGCGCCCTCTAGTCCGGCGCGTCCCCTGCTAAGTCGCTCCGCTCCCGGTCTCTCCTGTTCCTCGTGTGCCACCGGGTCTCTCTTCGCTGGCCGCGTGCTCACACTCGGGTCCCCGGCTGCTCAGGGCCCGCCGAGCAGACAGCTCCGAAGTTCCCCCACCTTCACCGGAGCCTCTCAGCCTCGCCCCGTTCGGGCCCCATGGTTTTGCAGTGTCCTCCACAGCTCTCCCGCTCCGCGATTGCGGTTTGCCCCAGGGCTGGGTGTAGGTTTAACAGGATTATTTGCAGGCCCCTCCAGAGCTCCTAACTTATGCGTGCGCCATCTTCGATCGCGCGGCCACACCCCCACATAAACCAACTCCAAGAAAGTTTGTTGCATTATGAACCTGATAGTCACCAGCTCTAAACTTATTTTTGTTTCATCGAATTTGTAACCTGACATGGCACCAAACTTTTTGGCTTCTGTCTCTGTTATAATAATTGCAGCCATAGCATTGGTTGAATACACCACTGTCTCATCAACATATGTGGACAGTTTAAATTCAGTATCAATAACTGAGACTAGGGATATTAACAGGATGCATAGAATGTTGTGTATAAATGGTTCCAGGTATAGAGCAAATAGTTATGAGGAAATGGGAAATCCCTGTTCTCTACCCAGCCTTATACTAATATATTCTGAGATTTGTCCCATAATGTAAATATTGGCTATTGTGTTTTTTATACAACACTTTAAGAGTGCAGGATGATCCTAATGATAAATCCAATCTTTGTCACAACTGCCCATAAAAACACCATGAAACATGATCAAATGCCTTTTCTGCATCCAATAGTATAATATCATACTATCCTGTTTAAATAGAGCTTTAGTGGCATCAAATAGGGCAATAGCATTCATTATATGAATGAATGTGTCCCAGACCCGTGCAAAATTGTGTTGCTATGTGCCACTGACTGGTCTATAGCCTTTGCCAGTACCTGTATTTTTCAGTTCATTTTAGCATCTGAATTTATGGGTGAAATGGAGTTGTATGATTTGCACTGACCAGCCAGCTTCTCTTTCCTTAGAAATACCACAATGTGATTATTACCCGAAGATCTATGTTTTCCAATGCCAACCTCAATAAGTGGAATGACTTTAAAAAATACAGGAGCACGTTGGTTTCAATTTTCAATAGCGAAAGCATTCTCACTCGTGGCCTTCCAACTGGGGAGAAGTTCAATAGCTTGAATAACCTCCTCTACTGTGATACCTGTTTCAATTATTCATTTTGTGGTCAGCATTAGGGTGAACCAACTATATTTGTCATAAAAAACGCTCTACCTCTTCATCAGAACTAATCAAGCCTTCGGCATATAATCCTTGATAGATTGGTGAAATTGATGCAAAATGTAAGCGTGCATATGGTGCCATGTGTATTCACAATACATTGATTACTTCTTTCCTTAATTTTATAAGCGAGTATTTTCCAAATACATTGCCCATGTTCAAATTCTTTGCCTTTATGCACCAGGTATGCAACAGCCAGTTCCCCTCTTAGTCATGGACGCATAGCCAACCTTGGCAAAAATAGTTCCCTCTCATCCTGCTTTTGATCTTTAACTTCTTCTGCATGTGTGATTTCTAGTGACCTAATGGCAGTGTTTACAGTTTCGTTCTCTATATATTCTGTTTTTCCTATATCTGGAATAATGTTTCAAAACAGTTTTCACAGTGAGCTTCATGGTATCCACATATCCACATATACAAAAAAAGGACCAATATTAATCAGAAAAAAATAATTTATATGTTTTTTCACAGAAGTCCAAAAATTTACATCCATGATAATGACGTATCAAAAGTCATTTTTTTTTTAGCTACGTCATTCTTATTGCTAATCGGACAGTCAGTGTGTTATGATTAGATGTTATCATCAACCAGTTTTGATGTGGATGGAATGCATGGTTGTTTGCCTGAATGTTACTGCCAACTCTGGTGGCGTTTACCTTCAAGAGATTGTGGAGAGAGTTGCAGGGTATTAACAGAAATCTTCTTTCAGGAAACAGAGATTTCCTGCGATGGAACCCATGTGTCATTAATGAGGGGTTCAAGGTCTAGCTTGCAGTGAAGCCATCTGCATAACTGGATAGGACGCCTGGGTGAAGTGGCGGTAGAGAAAAATGAAGTAGCTTATGTACAGCATGCATAGGTTTAATGGGAGGCAACGTGGGGGAATATTTGGGGGATGGAGTGTAAAGTAGAACTCAGCCATCAGAGCAGTGAAGCAGGAATGTAGGCTAGTAATTGCTCTCAAAATGGCAAATCAAATCATAATTGGGTGACAGTCCAGCCGGTAAGTTAAACTTCTGGTAGAGCCCTTAAATGCCATGATAGAGTTGTATTAAGCCGGGGGGGGATTCAACCAAGTCTTGATTTACACACCACCGTAGTATTATAAGCTCTATAGTAAGCATTTAAACAGAGGGTGATAAGTATATTAAATATAATGCCGGTATAATGTCATTTTGTGCTAATAATTATACCTAATCATAATATGTTTTCTTTTCCAGATTTCAGCATTGCAGACGGGTAAGATTGTGTTAACTATGTTATTTAAATGTTTCATATTGTCAACTTTATTTTCACCTAGTGTAAGCCCACCAGTGACCAGAGTGTAGGGTGGTCAAATTCCCCCATGTCTCACAGTTGTAAGGCAAGCTGCATCATACTGAGCATAAGGCTGCAAAGCAAATAACATCTTCAGTAGGGAAATCTAGTCATTGCAGAAAAACATGATGAAACTGAGAATTATATGTATTTTCTTTACTATTTTATTAGTGGATTATATTCTATAGTGCAGACTCCACCCAACTGGGTTCAGTATGCTGAACAACACTAGCATTAAAATTTGTCATGTAATTTGCCATATATTAACAGGGATAGTAAAAATTACAGCACGGATGCTATGTGCAGTGATGTATAATAGGTGGAGGGGTTGTGGATGGTGCAATAATAAAAATGGCGATAAATAAAAGCAACATAGCCAAGGGTTAGCCCACAATTACAGAGACAATAGTCCTTGCATATGGATGCACTGCATATAGATTGAGAAATAATTATGGAGTTATGGGAAGAAATAACTCAGAAAACAGGTCCATGTGCCGAACAGTGTGTTACACATAACATACACGGTGCAAAAAGTGTTTATGATGTGAGAGTGGGACATTGAATCATAGTTTTGGTTCTTATGTAAGAGTGCTAAAAGTGTAACGCTCACCTAATTATATCAGAGACTGGAGAGTCTATTCTTGTTTGATAACAAAAGGAAAAATCTGAATATGCGATTGCAACAAACACTAGTCATAAAACGAAAACTCATGCTTGGAGGTAATACCTACGGGCAGATTCTATAGTCAGATAAAGGTGTTTCTCAAAGGTGTTAAGGAGTGACTTAAATGCAAGAAAAGAAGTCACATTTCATATATCAAGCAGGAGATGTGTTGTATTGCCGCCAACATATTTAGGATCACATCCTGCAGACCCCCAAGGCCCCAAAAGGACTTTTTTAGGAAGAACTGTCGCTCTGCCTATACTGAGATATGTTTGAGTAGGTGTGATTGTTAAGAGACAAGCAACCCTGTCAGAGACTTTCCTATCTGCAGGTGGCATATAAAGAGCCCCATCTCAAATAGCTAGAAATCAGTGGTTGTCATTTTGCACTGCATGATCATTTAAAGTACACTATTCATCTACAAATCATATATATTAGTGTAAAAATGGAATATTAGTTGAGAGGGGAAGATACCTCAAGGATTAAATCACATTCCTTTTCAGGGTGAACTGCTCAAGTCCCCAAATAAACCTCAGCTCAACCCCATGGTAGCTGTGGCTCAGCACAGGCAGGCCTACCTTAGAGGCAATGTGTAATGTATTTCAGCAGTGCCAGAACAGTAATAAGGTCAAAACAAAACACAGGAAAACATCCAAATCAGATTAGAAAAACAGGGAATAGTTTAATAAACAGAAGAATGACAACAATCCAATAAATTGAACTAAGATATAAAATTAAATATGTTAAATTAAAAATTGTGCCAAAAAGGGTTATGCTCCAAATGTAGAAATCTATTTGCACTTGATTGCTACCTAAGCACAATTTGAGGCCACATGTATAGGAGCATTGTTTGGATACAGAGGCCAGGTATGACCCAGTCAGAGGTTTTACCTTCTGAATTAGTCTCTGAAATGGAAGTCCAAAATCCTTCGTAAGGCAAGGTAGCAGACTCTGGCTGAAGAGAGCTCTATGACACTGGATAGTAATTGCACAAGTTTCTTGCGCAGCCTTTGACCTTTGGCAAAAAAAGCTCAGAGTGAGAGAAATTCGAATTGTGTGGCCAATGAAGGTTCCTTGCCAGCATGATACTTTTGCTGCCTTCTCCCAGTGAAAATGTCTTTGTTTGAACTTAGTCACTTTTTTGGAGCTTGGATTCTACAGGGCAAGGCTGCAGGCTGTAGCCAAACAGGGCCCCATGAGGCTCGTTACTATTCTCAGGAGGTCCCACTGAAAATGGCTCTTTTTACAGGATGATCCCCATACTTCTGACCTCATGCTCAACTCCAACCACATTGCGTTCAAGGATGCCATACGCAAACATCACCAACTGATCCGCACCACCAAAAGGACCCACTTCAAAAACTGCATTGACACCAACGCTCACAACAGTAAAGAGCTCTTCGGCATCATCAAAGAGCTCTCCACTCCTAAGACCTGCTCCAACGAACCCCCGCCATCACAGGAGTTCTGCAACTCACTCGCAACCCACTTCCGTCGAAAGATAGAAGAAATCCACAACAGCTCCAACCTCCAGACCCACCAGCTGACTACAAACACCCACGAATCCAACGCCCTAAGCAACACCCACCTCCTCCACACCTGGACCCACGTCAACAAAGAAGACACAGCCAACACCATGGCCTCCATCTACTCCGGATCACCATCGGACCCCTGCCCACATCATATCTTCAATAAAGCAAATATCATCATCGCTCCCCACCTCTGCAACACCATCAACAGTTCCTTCGAGTCAGACACCTTCCCAGAAAGTTGGAAGCACGCAGAAGTCGACGCCCTGCTGAAGAAACCCAAGGCAGACCCAGGTGACCCCAAGAACTACCGGCCAATCTCCCTCCTCCCCTTCCCAGCCAAAGTCATTGAAAAAATCGTGAACAGCCAACTATCCTGGTTCCTGGAAGACAGCAAGGCACTCAACACCTCCCAATCCGGATTCCGCAAAAACCACAGCACCGAGACCACACTCATTGATACCACAGATGACATCAGGACCATGCTCGACGGAGGAGAAACAGCAGCACCCATCCTCTTGGACCTCTCAGCAGCCTTCGACACGGTAGGTCATCACACTCTCCACACGCGCCTCCATAAAGCCGGATTCCGCGATAAGGCACTCGACTGGATCTCATCATTTCTCGCAGGCAGAACCCAGAGAGTCTGCCTTCCACCGTTCCTATCAGAAGCCTCCAGAATAATCTGTGGCCTCCCCCAAGGATCGTCGCTCAGCCCCACGCTCTTCAATGTTTACATGGCCCCACTCGCCAACATCGCACGAACACACCACATCAACATAGTTTCCTACGCAGACAACACTCTCCCTCACGAAAGACCCTAAAACTGCAAAGAACAACCTCCACAACGGACTTCACGCCATCGCCAGCTGGATGGAATCAAGCCACCTCAAATTAAACACAGGCAAGACAGAGATCCTCATCTTTGGCGCCAATCCCTTAGCATGGAACGACTCCTGGTGGCCCACCTCCCTAGGATCTGCACCCTCTCCCACCACCCACACACCGAACATGGGATTCATCTTTGATTCCACACTCAGCATGACTCAGCAGGTCAACGCCATCTCCTCTTCTTGCTACAACACCCTCTTCATGCTCCGCAAAATCTTCAAGTGGATTCCTGTCGAAACCAGGAAAACTGTCACCCACGCCCTGGTCAGCAGCCGATGGACTACAGAAATGCCCTATGTGCAGGAACAACAACCAAACTCCAAACAAAACTGCAAAGAATCCAGAACACATCCGCCCGCCTCATTCTTGACGTCCCATGCCGCAACCACATTACCCCCCACGTCAGAGACCTACACTGGCTACCAATACCAAAGAGGATCACTTTCAAACTCCTCACCCATGCACACAAGGCCCTCCACAACACAGGCCCAGCCTACCTCAACGACAGACTCACCTTCCACACCCCCACCCGCAATCTCCGCACCGCCAGCCTCGCCCTCACCTCGGTCCCCTGCATCCACCGCGCCACCGCCGGAGGAAGATCCTTCTCCCACATAGCTTCCAAGACCTGGAACTCCCTACTGCTCCACCTTTGCCAGACCCAAGAACTCTTGACTTTCAGGAAACGCCTCAAGACATGGCTTTACGACCAGTAGCTCCCCCCCCCCAGCACCTTGAGACCCTAACAGGTGATTAGTGCACTTTATAAATCCTTTGATTGATTGATTGATTCTGTGCTGAATTTTGTTTTTTCTGTCTTTAGGACTCTGGGCACTTTACCACTGCTGACCAGTGCTAAGGTGCAAGTGTTGTCTGTCTGAATGGTATTTGTGTTTGGTTTATCCATGATTGGCATATTTGATTTACCAGTTAGTCTCTAGTATAGTGCATCAGGTGTGCCCAGGGCCTGTAAATCAAATGCTACTAGTAGGCCAGCAACACTGATTGTGCCACCCACATGAGTAGCCCTGCAAGCATGTCTCAGGCCTGCCACTGCAGTGTTTGTGTGTGCAGTTTTAAGCTGCCAATTCAACCTGGCAAGTGCATGCACTTGCCAGGCCCAAACCTTTCCTTTTACTACATGTAAGTCACCCCTAAGGTAGGCCTAAGGCAGCCCCATGGGCAAGGAACATGTATTTAAAAGGTAGGACAGGTACTGGTGTATTTTACATGTTCTGATAGTGAAATACTGCTAAATGTGTTTTTCACAATTACAATGACTATCTCTCCCATAGGGTAACATGGGGATTGCCTTTAAATATCTTGTAAGTGTAATTTCCCATTGGGAGCAGATAGGGATATGGAGTTTGGGGCCGCTGAACTGACAATTTGATAATACTTCTTTTGGTGAAGTTGATTTTTAAATTGTAAGTTTGAAAATGCCACTTTTAGGAGCTGGGCATTTTCTTGCTTAACCATTCTGTGCCTCTGCCTGTCTGTGGAATACTCCTCTGCGTCAGGATGACATTTGGGCTCATTCTAGACAGTCAAACAAAGGGAGCTGAGGTGTGCCTTGCATATCCTGATGGGTCTTCCCGAGCTAGAGTGGTGAGAAGAGTTAACACTTGCACCTGAATAGGGCTGTGCCGGTCCTTACACAAAGCAGTCTACAACCCCCTGGAGTGTGTCTTGGGCCAGGGCAGGAAAGACAGGGTATTGTGCACCACAAAGACTTTTCTTTGAGGTTTGCCTAATTCTAATTCAAAGGCAGAAGTAAGTATAAGTATTGGACCTTTGACCCCACAAAGTTAGAATCCTTATTGAGTGAGGACATTCTGCCAGGGAGAAGAGCTGGATGCTGTAGTAGGGACTGCCACTCTTCCTGTTGCCTTGAGGTGCTGGCCTGCTGCTTGCTGCTTTTGGCCTGGGAGTTAAAGGACAGGACCTTACTTTCAATATCCTGCTTCATAAAGTTCTCCAAGGGTTTAGACTGAGCATGCCTACAGTTAAGACATCTCAGGGACATCAAAGACTTCATCTGCCAGCACCTAGGCTATCTTGCTGAGAGTCCTGACTTCCAAAGTGGTGCCAAATCCAGTTCCTGTGCCCTTGGGAGTGAGTTCTTGTGTAACCAAGAAGACACAAGAACATCAACTCCAGAGAGATTTCGGCGCCACTGTCCAACTCCACGCCGCTGCCTACACTGGAGACGTGGTTCCTGCTGAGTGCAATGAACACGACCGATGGCCCAGCCCCGATGCTGCTGCAGCGCCTCCAAAATCCAACCACAGGGTGAGTCCCGAGTGCTGTGTCACTGACGTCTGTGACACCAGACTCTGGCCCTCATTCCGACCCTGGCGGTCATAGACCGCCAGGGTGGCGAATGACGGAAGCACCGCCAACAGGCTGGCGGTGCTTCATTCGTCATTCCAACCGCGGCTGTACAGCCGCGGTCGCCCAGCCGGGTCCGGCGGTTTCCCGCCGCATTTCCCCCGGCTGGGAGAATCCTCCAGGGCAGCGCTGCAAGCAGCGCTGCCTTGGGGATTCTGACCCCCTTCCCGCCAGCCTGTTTCTGGCGGTTTTCACCGCCAGGAAGAGGCTGGCGGGAACGGGTGTCCTGGGGCCCCTGCACTGCCCATGCCACTGGCATGGGCAGTGCAGGGGCCCCCTAACAGGGCCCCAGCCTGCTTTTCACTGTCTGCCTAGCAGACAGTGAAAAGCGCGACAGGTGCAACTGCACCCGTCGCACACCTGCAACACCGACGGCTCCATTCGGAGCCGGCTTCAGTGTTGCAGGCCGCCTTCCCGCTGGGCCGGCGGGCGCTAACAATGTTAGCGCCCGCCGGCCCAGCGGGAATGTCGGAATGGCCCCAGCGGTCTTTTGACCGCGGAGCGGCCAAATGGCGGTTCCCGCCAGGCGAGCGGCGACCACCGCCCGCCGGGGTCAGAATGACCCCCCTCTGACTCTGCCGCATCCCCTGTGGCCCGTGGTGTTATCGTGACACCGCAAAGTTGATGCCTTTGGCTTTGACCTGCTGGATTCATCGACCCCGTCTTGTTATAAGGAACTGACGCCTTGCCACTGACACCGCACCACCTCCCCTGCAACCGTAAGGAACCAGCGCCTCACCTCCCCTGCCTGGCAGTTAGGAACCAGCACCTCACCTCCCCGGTAGCAGTAAGAAACTGATGCTGCATCGGCTCCAGTGACACCTCACTTCCCTTCCCAATCTCCATGCATATGTCTTTGCTCCCTCATTGTTTTCCAAAGTAATGTACCTGGAGTCCATGTGACCGGCCTGCACTCCCTCGCAAGTGGTGTTGAGAGTTGAAAACAACTCTGTCAAGGCAGTGTGACAGCCCCAGTTGGAGCTATTGTGTTTCTAAGCGCTATACTAAGATTCAATCTTTGAAAATTCATATTTTTGCATGTGTATGTTGGATTAACGCCGCCTTGTAAATATGGCACAGGGCATTGCGCCACCGAAGCACTGCTAAAAGTGACACTCTGGTGGCGCAAGGGCCTCGTAAATGACCACACAAGGCATGGCTTCGGGTATTGAATCTAGAACAACCATTCTGCAAAGTCTAGCGTGCAGTTAGGCCCTCCAAGTGTCTTATTGGTAGGAACTGACTTGTGTTTGTTATTGCATTCAGCTGCACCCTCTCCTCCTACCTTGACTTATTACCAGTGTCATTGATTTATGCAGCCCTGAACGATTGAACTACTCTATTCCCTTTCGTTCCGAGTCACCGTTGATGAAGTTATTAAGCTTTGCTCGAAGTTATGCACCTCATCATAGACATTTTTCTTTGTTATATTCTCCATTATCTTTGTGAACACGTGCTCTAATGATTCTGTTTTGCTTTTGACATCCTCAAGAACTAATTTAATGTATATTTCTCAACAACTCAAATTCATACTCAAAGTTTTCATTAGTGAGTCAAAATCTCCAATAATGTTTGTGGTTCTTCGTTAAGAGTACCATTTGCCAGTATGAACAGAGCCACCTTTATTTAGTACCTGCTGGGTTTGCTTTCTTTTTGGGAGTGTTACCCTGGCTTGTTCCCTTTTCTTTTTCATTAGTGTAGATGTAGCAAGAAAGAAATAAAAACGAATGGGACAGATGAAACAGACAAATTCCTGTTACTTTTAAGGTTCGAAGGAGTAGCCCATATCACTTCAGGTTGCTTGCCTAGCCTGCTTTTGCTTCCTAATTTATTAAAAGTCTCATTTGCTGCACACTGGGTAGCCTCACTCTTAGTATTTCATTATTAGTTAGATCCATAGCATCAGACAGATAATTAGTGATGGTATTAGATGCCAAAATGGTCTTACCAGCAGTAATCAGCATTGTCTGTCCTTCCCATTATTTTGATCAGAAATGGTTGCAATTTACCAAGGTCCGGGCTATCCTGAACCAAGTGTCAGGGGTTGTCCAACCTAGCCTTCTTTGGGTTGAGACGTGAGTAGACAGGCACACTCTTGGCCGGTTTTCCCCTGGGCGCATTACCCACAGCTGGTGTAGAAGGTGTATAAGATGAACTGCTGCCACGAAGCCCTAGCTCCTCCTGGAAGCAAAGCATAAGGGTAAGTGTGGCTGTTGTAGTTTTCCCCTCCAGACACCAGCAGTGTCCAATATGAGCAGGTGTAGTATGCGCCTTGAATGCACCACAGCCACCAAGCCCGCCTCCACCTGAAGGCAGAGAGTAAGGGCATGTGTGGGCATTGTAGTATGCCCTTCAGCCTCCAATAGTCCATACGTGTCCCGCACAGCGGGTTTAGAAGGCACCTTAAATGCGCTGCTGTCACCATGCCCTGCCTCCTCTTGGAGCCAGAGAGTAAGGGCGTGTAGTTTGCGTGTAGTTTGCCACTCCAGCCACCATCAGTGTCCGATATGTAATTCATTTCTGAGCATTCAGAGAAGAGTTGTAGCACGTTATTGTATTGCTGTATGCACAACTCTTTAACTAAATATGCCTTTATATATCAAAGTATTCTAAAAAATTCTACTTATCTTTGAACCTGCTCGAAAACAAGAAGTAGGAGTAGCAGAGGTAATTTGTATACTAATGATTTGCCACTCACGCATCCACATTGCCATACTCACACAATGACTGCTCCACCACATTTATTCAGTAATGGAAAATACCATATTTATCACTAGATTATAATATCATGCTCATCCACCAGGGAATGACTACATAATATAAAAGTAAGTTCCTTAGCATTGCTCTTTAGCCTTTCTATGACACCCAAAACGTATGGAGGAAGTCCATCATTTTATGCCTATCCCATATGGAGGCAGAATGACACAGCTGTTGACTACTTGCAACATTATCCCTTCTGCACTTACAGTTTTCATGCACTGAACATTCCAACGCCCAGTTGGAATTTTTTAAGCTCTCATTTTTCCTCACTAAAAACCCAAATCTGGAGTCATCCTCTAATATATCCTTGTGGGTTGACTAGACATGATTCACCATCAAGGCCATATTTCTTCAAAGCTTGTCTGTTATAAAAGACTTTCAATCGCTGTCTTCCATTTCAGTCTTGAGACCTACTTATATGTCATGAAAGCAACTTAGTGGAATTTCCCCCCATATGCAAACATCTAAAGTACCTCATCCAGGATTTAGTGAAAGGATTAGTTAACTAAGGGGATTTTTGAACACTGTGCACGAGGTCTCCTGAGTGGAGGAAAGGTAATACATGAATCATTTGTAGGTATTTAATGTGTGTAACTAATCTGCAGTTTTATTTCATTGGCAGTGCTATTCCACGCAGGTTATTTAGAGACTGTTCAGATGTTCAATGCTGTATGTGGCTTTCATAACCACTCCAACCTCAACTGACTTGTGTGGGTAACTGGTGTACATTAGGTTTATATTGTGCAGAGATTTGCCTAAGGGTTATGCTACAGTATGTTAAGTGAACTACAGTTGATTATGTTTCTTACCCTTGTGTATATTAAATGTTCCATCATCATTTTTCTCTTTCTCTGTAGACCCAACAATCTTGTCCGAAAGGTGAGGTATTCCAAAAGCATCATATTTACATTTTGTATTGAATTATCTTACTGTTCCAGATCTTATGTCTGTGTATGTTTTATTGACATTTCTCTCAGAAGCCTTTATACACAGCAAAATTGCTCACCTGATGTTACCATCCTGAAAATGTGCAGTACAAATTTAATGACTAAATACTGGGTGTTGGGGAACTTCATAAAGCTGACAGACGTAGGCTTCTACCAAAAAGCCAAAGGTGACCCATCTGTTGAACTTGGATTTAACCTACCCTGTTTACAGGAGGGCTAAGCACCAGGTTTCCAGCAGAAGAGCATCAGCTGGCTTTGGAGTTTGAAAACTTTGACCAGCTGTTTGACCTCCATCCACAAAGCTCTCACAGTCACACACTCTTTAATGACAAATGAGATACAGAGCAGCTTTCATTGAAACAATAATTCATAACTGAAATTAATCACTGATTACATTTGCTTTCTTTCTTTTCTTAGCCTATTCTAAATGTCTGTCTGTGCTCAGACATTGGTATTTATTACATTGGTATTTATTATTTCCCTGATGCCATGCCCTAATTCTCTCTCCACATGTAAGTGACCCTTTGTTACATTGAACACTTCCTTATTTCAGTGTCAAGCCTCTTCCCACTAGTTCTATCTCCTAGTCGTGGCTCTTTGATATTACTGCATGTGGCAAGTCCCGTTGAATCATTTGTTTCTTTTGGTTTGCCAAAATTCCAAATGGCAGTGATAATAAATTGTGACATCACATACCCTTGGCCCCTAATTACATCACAGGATTGGTTTCTTGCCCCTTTCTTTCTCACACAAAGGACACATTATCAGCAGAAGTTGTCACCACTAAATTACGTCCATGATTTGCATTTACTAATGCCCCTGAACTCTGCACAAGTGCTGATGGAAACCCAAGCACTAATAAAACACTTAAACGTGACTGGAAAAGTGTGTATCTGAGTAGAGTCTGTCCTGAGAAAAATGCCTCACTTATTCATTATTTTTTCTGTTACTGTATTTGTGTAATTGTTCTCCCATGAACCTGTATAACTACTGCAGAAATGCTAACTGTTAGAAGGAGGATTCTGATGGAAAGGAACACGGGCTAGTAGTAGGAAAAGCCACGTCTCCATCTGGAGAATTTTATTCTTACATGGATACTTATGTTTTAAGAAAGCCAGTCTGGATTTATATCAGTTCCAAGCTGTCTTACTTCAATTCCGTCTTGATGGAAGAGGATTCAAAATTTTATTAAGTTCATTGGTCATTTCAGGTTGTTAAATGCCCTCTTCCTTCACAAGTAATGTACATATTTTGCATCAGGATTGATGTGTGTCATGTGTTCTTAACTGCTAAAATTAAGTTATTGTGCCCAATTCACAAAGAGAACTGGAAAAGAGTGGGCAACGTTCTACGACTCCAACTGAATGTATTTTGCACTTTGTTTAGCTAGTCATAAAATGTTAATTAGTACTTGTGGACTCATCCCCCCAAGGCACGTCACCAATGGTTGTGATGAAAAAGTTAGACAACCAGAAGGACACCGCACCAGCACCACAGATTTATATGGAGCGAGATGGTTCTCAAAAGTAGAACTTAACTTGGGTGCCATCAGCTACTGCTAAATAAAGCAAGCCACTACATAATCACATTCTTGATATTTGTAGGTCTTTACTGTTACAAGTGCCTGTCCACATTGGCTGACATTTTCCAAAATGCGAATGAACAAGCATTGTTTGGATTGGAGGAGTTTCCAAATTTCAGTGATGACATGCTGATTGATTAAAAAAAAGCCACAGAATACTGCCACAGACTAAAAGCAAACCCAAAGACAACCTCATATTGTGGCCTGACGCTTCATTGTCACACATGTGAGTACCCGACAGAAAGCATAAAAGGATGTGTGTTTTCCTACAAAGAAGAGAGCGTAGATCCACAGAAAGCAAGAAGGATTAATGAAACAAAGGCTCCAAAGACAGGGTCTGCCATTAGAAGCTTTCTGGACACAGCCAGTTATAGCAGGTGCTTCATCTCTCTTTGGGCCAACCTAACAGAACCTCTGAGCTCGGCACTCTTGAAAGTGGTCAGATGCACAATAAGAAATATTCTTTAAACTTAGAGAGGCATCGCCAACAGATTGACATCATGAACTGCTTCAACTCCACATAAAACATTGAACTGCTGGTTTTGTGACCCCCAGACAGTCCTGGAAGCAGCCCTCCTCCAAAAGCAGAAAGACTAGGTGAGGGCTTTGAAGTTGAGCACTGCCTGAAGTTGAGCCTATGTATTCCCAAATTGGAGTTGGATTGCACCCACTTGCATTTATTTCTTTTTGGCTAAGGCTTTTGTTTGCCACAGACCACCAGTCCCTGGTACCCTCTACTTACAGGCTCATCAATCATCCCCCATAAGGATCAAAATATAAGTGGTGGTGCACCTACATAACTACAGATTCACAGTAATATACGCCCCAGATATCACTAAAAGACAAAGTGACTCCGCTAATGGACCAGTATCTCCAAGGCATTATGAAAACCATGGCCCAATTAAGATCAAACTTGTAGCTCCATAACATAGACCCGGTAGTTGAAGACATGGTCAGGAGTTGGTATCTGTGCCAGACCACAGGAGATAATCAATGGTTAGTTCTAGTCACCACCAAATAGACCCGTGAAATAGCATAGCCAGTATCACTGCAGATTTCTGTCTATTTACCTGCAGGAAAAGAGAAGTGAAGCATAGCATCAAGCAAGTAGGAAATAAAGAACTGATGAAGGGCAAACCCCATGAGGGAAAATGCAGACCCCCTTTTGAAATAGAACCATAGTCACTCTCAAGGGGGAACCACAGAATGGTCACTCTCAATACCTTCATGTGCATGTGACCCCTATTGAGGCAAAGATCACCATCACTCTTCGAGAGCTCACCTGATGAAATATATGAACTCATGAAGTGGGAAGAGACTGAGGGGCAGATTTAAGAGCCCCTTTCGCCACTTTAGCTCCACCTTAGCATAATTTATTTTATGCTAAGGCGGCGCTTAGGTGGCCTTTTCCCCGCAGCAAATTTACAAAGTGGCGCAATGCATGCATTGCGCCACTTTATAACACCTTGTGCCACATTATGCATGCACCAGGCATAATTTATGCAAGGAGGGTGTTCCCCCATTAGGAGGCCCAGAAAAATAGTGCTGTTAAATTTAAAAGATTTCACTGCACCATTTTATCTGTCATTTTTAACGCCTGCTCAGAGCAGGCATTAAAATGACGCACTCATTTAAATCAAGGGGACTCCTACAAAATGTTTGCTGCTAGTGTAGCAAAGTGCCACAATAGCGTAAAAAATGTTGAGGCTATTGTTCTCACTATCACCATGGTGTGCTGTATCTTAAATACGGCACACACATGGTGGTGTTATGGGGGGCACGGAGGGAACAAGAAAAGTGGGTCTGCATTTGGATGCAGCAGCACTTTTTTGAAAATCGGCCAGAGCCTGGTGGCAAGGACACTGAACATGCCTCAGCATTGCTATTACCAGAAAAGCACCATTCACCCAGCCACTGCTACCCTCACTTCCCAAGAAGAAGTGGTGGAGTTGACACAGGGAGATGCTGATGGCAAAACCCAAGACTCACAGAGACTCGGAGACTATAAATAGTATATTGGATGGAAGTGCATTTTAATCTAAGTTTGGAATGGATGTAGTGTGTCACTCAGCACCTACATCCAGGAGCTGCTCATGGGTTGTGGAAGGGGTGGGGCGGGGCGGCTCGTGGGGGAGAGGTGGGGTGGTAACAAACTTTAAAATATATTATTATTTTTTTTTAAAACACATAACTGTTCCACGCCGCCTCGCGCTCCTCTTCCCTGCTGGCTGGCTCCACGCAGGCACAGGCTTTGAGCCTGCCCTGTGGCCGATCCGGACGCTGCTCAAAGCAGCATCAGAATTGGCTGGGAGCGCCCAGCCAGGGCACTCCTAGGCAGACTGGGAGCCTGTGCAGGCTCTCTGCAGCCCGGCAACTGTGTTGCTGGGCTGCAGAGAGCACACTGTGCATGTATGACTGGCTGGCCCGAGACGGCCGGCCAAACATAGATGCGCTCTGAGGGGGAGTGCTGAGCACTCCCCCTCAGTGTATGTCACAGCCTGTGGCCCCGCCCCTTTAAAAGAAAAGGATAATAAACAAAGTTTGGGGGTGATGAGCATTGTGAGAATGGCGGCATTGACAATTCAGGTGAGTTATTTTTTTTATTATTAATTCCCCCACCACCTCCATGCCCCCACCTGTGCGCGCCCGCCCCTTGTTTTCATTGCTAGCTTCTCCTGGCTGGAGGATGTCATTTTTGTAACACACAACAAAATGTAAATATCTGTAAATGAACTGTACACAGGGAGCAGTTAGGAAAGCAAAAAAATGAAACAAATGTTTCTGTAATTCTGAAGTGTGATGTAAGCACAGATTTTTAAGAGGATCAAAGCAAATCAATGCAATTGGTGATGCATAAATGATAAAGATTCACTGAAACCTGATTTCCCATTCATTATCATTCATATGCAATACACAGTTCAACTGTATGTCTGTGCAAATTTCGTGGTCATTCCAATGGAAATGTGCTGTCTGTAAATGACAGTGCACTGCCACGTGATGCTTTTTCCTACATTAATAAAATCACCCACCTCATGTCTGTTAAAGCTAGGTGGGACACGAAAATGTGTCACTCTTAAAAGTGGGTTTTGAGTCTAAAAAGTTTAGGAACACTGTCCTAGACCAATCTGCTACCTTCAGGATGTTCTCTAACCTAACCCCAGCCCAGAATGCTTTAGAAGCCATAGCATCGCTAGCGGAGTATCTCCAAAAGTGTTTTATACAGCTCTGCCAAGTGCCACGTGTCTTGGGTCAGAATCATGCTTATTCCCCGCACCCTTTCACTACTGGTGATTAAGCACACAAATTAGCTAAGGTCAGCTGATAGTGTGTTCTTAAGATTTTTCACACTTTATAATTCAAGCAACAGCAGGATGTCTACTAGCTGCAAGAGGCCAATTAAGAATCAGATAAAGAGAGCCAGGCTCCAGGCCACTTTCCAATAGATGACTCATTTTTGGCGACCTCTTTTGACCTTTTCTTTCAGCTATCAGTCATGGACTATGTGCATACACCCCATACAACATGTGTAGAAAGAGTTAGTTGACTTCCTGGTTTCCTCACTGACAGTGCTACAAGAACACATTTGTGTACCAGCACTGCCCTTGATTGCAGCACCGAAGCCCAGATAGGATTCGTCTTGGGGGCACATGTTATGTTACATTAAGGCAATTTATAGAGTGCAACAAATACCTGAAGGTGTCTTGGCGCTAGCTGAATGACTCTGTAGATAACGTTGGTGGTTAAGTAGCCACAGGGCAGGATAAATCTAGGTCAGCATTAAACAGCCAGGTTTTCACAGCTTTCCTGAAGGCCAAAAGATTGGGAACTAATTTGATGTAGATAGGCAGCGCATTCCACGCCTTGGTAGCTCATTGAAAAAGGTGCCTGCTACCCCAGGCCATCCGTTTAAACCTGGGGACAATAGCCTTCATGCTAGATGATGGCCTAAAAGTCCTTCCTGGTGTATAGCATTTTAAGCTGTCACTAATAAAAGCCGGACCTTGATTGTTCAGGGCTTTGTAGGTAATACAAAGTGCTTTAAAGGCAATGCTCTACAGAGTATCTGGTGACTAGTGATGCTGCTGCACTGTTAAGCAACAATTAATAAACTAATTTGAGTAATAAATTATCTGGTGGTTAATTTATCGAATGGGAGGCTAACAAAGCTTCCTTGAAACTTAAAGTATTTAAACACACATGAATGGCAATAGGGAAACATGTGCTGTACTATAACCATGTCTTCACAGATTTCCAAGATTAGTTTAGGCATGGTTATGTTGTTAAGTGTTCTAGAAAGAAATGTCTGAAAGTATGCTGTTTGTGTTGGCTGTTACAAAAGGCCTTATGAAATCACATGATTGGGAGAGACAATTTTGCTTAGTGAGACACTGGGCTACTCTTACATAAAACAGTGGTAAAAGGTACCCCAAATTGAATACTTACAGCATAAAAGAACTACAGGCATAATTATGATGTTGCTTGCTGTCAACTCTGCAATAATCTGTTACAACTACTACATTTTTCTCACAGTCTTCCATGTAAACAAATGCTACCTATTCACAGAAATTTTATACTGCTGGTTTTCACTGGTCACCAATCCCAGTTCTGTACTGCTGATGTTCACCGTCTCAAGCACCTTGTGAACGCCTGCCCATGCATTACTGTCACCACCGTAAAATAGCAATGGGGTTAGATTTGTTATGGCACCACAAATGATTTGTAAAGGACCTACCTTCCTAAAAAAAGGAAAATAGTTTAGTGACTCTGCATTAACACTGCAGTCATTAGCGTTGCATTGGTTATAAAGTAGTTTCCAGACTACCGCACTGCACAAAAGGTCGAATATTTGAATACTGTTGGATTACATAATCATAATTCACATGAGTATTCTGAAAACTTGGCAGCTATTTCAGTCAAAGCCATCACCCCTTCACCATTTCTTGGGTAGAGTGTTTATGTAGGGCAATAAATAATTGTAACATCTTTGTTCGTATATCCTGCTGGAGGCATCTCACCACACATAACTTTAGGTGCATAGGAGAACATTGCATTCCAGAAAAGTGAACATGTTCTTAATACATCTTGTAATATTGAAATGAACACCAACAGGGGTGACTTGCACAGCAGAGATAGCTAGGGCCCGATGTCTGACACCCTTCTGAAGGATAGTAGTTTCAAAGGTGTTACCAACTTAGCAGATCACAATCTCAGAGATAGACTATCATTATCACCCAACGATTCAAGGAAATGCAAGACTAGGTTGACATCCCTCGTACTAGAATATCTAAGTTTAAGGGAGCTCACATGCGGTATCCTTTTCAATTATCTACACACCAAATGATGTTCCTCAGCTGGTTGGATGACAACAAATTTAGCACCCCGGTGACATGTGATATAATGGGATAATGGGATCAGTACCCCTTTCCAAATACCAGCTACTCCAAACCTCCTAGGCTGAACTGTAAGCCTTGACTGTACCAGTGGTGCAGGAAACTTTGATGTACCCAAAAGCTGTGTCTGAAAGTCCTAGCACATCTGTTAACATCTTAAAAGGTTACATGCCACTAGGCTCAGCTTGTCCTGCAGGACTAGATTTTGTCTGTTACCATTACCACCTCTGCTGATTGCCTGTAAATGTGAACTAGCCATTTGGAGATCATGACAAAAGGTGGAAAGTGATATTGCCATCCGCCAGATCAATCTAGAAGGAAATACACAGTTGCTAATGCTTCTAGATCTGGCATCCAGCTGAAGAGATTCTCCAGCTGAGCTGTGAAATTAGAAGCAAAAAGACTCCAATCTGAATGGACTTCAAATCTTCTCTAGGGTATTATATATCTGCCAATCCATGCTCCACACTGATGCAAAGGTTTCTCAAGTACCAATCTGCTACCGCCTTGGATGGACATGGAAGATACTTGACTACTAAAATGTTTTCCATTTGGATACACAGACCTGGCTAGCTCTGCTAGTATGCTTGACCTTGTATGCCTAATTTGTTGATATATCCGACTGCAGTCAGATTTTCCATGCAAATGAGAAGCACCCACATCACCGCCTTTCACTAGGCTTTTGACTGTAAAGGAGCCTGAGGTTCTAAAGAATTAATCTGCATTGTGGACTTCCTCTTGGACCATTTTCCCTGAGTCAGAAAGAGCCACTCCCTGCGGCCTATCGTCATAGACTTGCATCTGATTCTAGTACAAGATCTGGGTATGTGTGGAAAATGGCTCAGTCATTCCCGGCCTCTAACGGGTCTAACCAGCAGTTTATTTCTGTCTTTGCTTCTGAATCTAAAGGGATAATTTAAGAATAAATGTAAACCTCTCTATAGATGTCTTATTTTTAATCTCTAAAGTATCCTGTAATAAGACGGCTCTGTGAATATTGCTTGAATGGGTAAGAAAGGTAGGGCCACTAACTTCACCAAATGTCTGAGAAAATTCTGAGGCAGAATGAACATTTCTATCCCGTTTTTCCTGATTTTCTTAAGCTTTCTCTGAGTCAACCAAAAATCCTAATAAAGGAATTTTTCTTGAATGAACCAAATCACACCTGGGAAGTTATTGGCATTTAAAAGCTGGGAGACGTTGTACATAATGGGATGCTTAAGTCCTTTCACGACCTGCAGGAGGCATATGACATGCATCATACGCAATTCTTTAGGTATCTACAGCCCCGCCATGCCCTCTTGCCTCTCACACAGCTGTTGGGGGATATCCCTTACTTCTCCCTGGTGGTGGCCAAAATCCTTCTCACAAACCTCACATACTATAAACTGGCGGAAATCTACAAAATGTTATTGCGTATTGTGCTGGAACCGATGGTGGAGGTACGGCATGCATGGGCAAGGAATTGGAATGCATGGAGGATGTGGATTGGAGGGAAGCAGTGGAGGCCCCCAAGGAAATGGCAATAGCCACCCAGTTTAGACTAATCCAGTTTAAGATCCATCATAGAGTGTTGATCACTAGGTCCAGGCTCTGCAGCATGGTCCTAATCCCCACAGAGAAATGTCTGTGGTGCGATAATCTAAAGGGGGTCTTGCCTCACACTTTCTGGCATTGCCCGGGGCTGGCCCACTTTTGGGGTGGAGTGTTGGGATGGCTGAAATGGGTGATAGGTTGGAATATCCCTCTAGACCATGGGTACTCACAAACTTTTTCTCGGGGGCCAAAATTGCAGTATGGTTTGCGGCCGAGGGCCGCACTGAAGTGACAGCGGGGGGCGGGGCTTAGAGGGGGCGGGTCTTAGAGGAGGAACAACCACCCCACCCCCTTTTTCAAAACAATGCCCCTACCCCAGTAACACACACAGCGCGCACACATACAGCGCCATCTGCTCTCACCCCTACCCCAGTAACACACACAGCGCGCACACATACAGCGCCATCTGCTCTCACCACTACCCCAGTAACACACACAGCGCGCACACACACAGCGCCATCTGCTCTCACCCCTACCCAGTAACACACACAGCGCCATCTGCTCTCACCCCTACCCCAGTAACACACACTGCGCCATCTGCACACAGCGCCATCTGCTCCCACCCCTACCCCAGTAACACACACAGCGCCATCTGCTCTCACCCCTACCCCAGTAACACACACACTGCGCCATCTGCACACAGTGCCATCTGCTCCCACCCCTACCCCAGTAACACACACAGCGCCATCTGCTCTCACCCCTACCCCAGTAACACACACTGCGCCATCTGCACACAGCGCCATCTGCACACAGCGCCATCTGCTCCCACCCCTACCCCAGTAACACACACAGCGCCATCTGCACACAGCGCCATCTGCTCTCACCCCTACCCCAGTAACACACACAGCGCCATCTGCTCTCACCCCTACCCCAGTAACACACACTGCACCATCTGCACACAGCGCCATCTGCTCTCACCCCTACCCCAGTAACACACACTGCGCCATCTGCACACAGCGCCATCTGCTCTCACCCCTACCCCAGTAACACACACTGCGCCATCTGCACACAGCGCCATCTGCTCCCACCCCTACCCCAGTAACACACACAGCGCCATCTGCTCTCACCCCTACCCCAGTAACACACACAGCGCCATCTGCTCTCACCCCTACCCCAGTAACACACACAGCGCCATCTGCTCTCACCCCTACCCCAGTAACACACACTGCGCCATCTGCACACAGCGCCATCTGCTCTCACCCCTACCCCAGTAACACACACAGCGCCATCTGCTCTCACCCCTACCCCAGTAACACACACAGCGCGCACACACACAGCGCCATCTGCTCTCACCCTACCCCAGTAACACACACAGCGCGCACACACACAGCGCCATCTGCTCTCACCCCTACCCCAGTAACACACACTACATTAAAAACAAATAAATAAATAACCAAAGAGCCTTACCTGACTCAAAGCACTGTAAAGATGCCACAAATGTGGAACAGCAGGCAGGCAGGCGGGCAGCAGACATGGAGCCGGTGACAGGAAGCAGACGACCAAAGCCCCATAAAAGTTAGCTGCAAGCGCTGACTTTTATGGGGCTTTGGCTTCCAGGATCGTCAGGGCAACGCCATAAACAATGGCCGCCGTATGTAAACATAGAGGAGGGCCGCGGGAGCATGCTCCCGCGGCCCTCTTCTATGTTTACATACTGCTGCCATTATGATGTGGCGTTTGGTGTGCGTCTCGCGGGCCGCCAAGCTAGGTCCGTGGGGCCGTTGGCGGCCCGCGGGCCGTACTTTGAGTACCGTTGCTCTAGACCCTAGGCTCATCCCTTTGCATATAGCAGACGACCTGGGGGGCACGTGTTACCAGAAGATGCTTCTCTGGTTGGGCCTCATTATCTCAAAGACAAATATTGCAAGGGCCTGGAATGCAACAGAAGCTCCTCAAGTAGACATTTGAATCCAAGGCATGGATCACTGTATGAGAATGGAGCATCCGATCTACTTGTCACAGGGCTGCCCCCCGAAATTTTAAAATTTGGAAGAAGCACCCCCTTCCTGAAAATGCTTGCAGCACTAGCATTCTTTGCATTAGGCACCACACACAGGACAGTAGGATTGGTGTATGACATTTCTCAGTCAACTTTCAGCAAGATATTCTGCTAAGTGACTGGCCCCTTGCAGAGATTGAATAAACAGCATATACAGCTCTCCTTGGACACTCACACAGCTAATGCCAGCACAGGAAACATCTAAGCTACAAGGCCATAGCCAGAAACTTAAAATACCCCCCACTTTGAACTAATGCTCTGATGGCAACCACCAAGCAGGCCCCTGACCTTCCTAGAGGAGCTCCCTCGTTTCTTCCATCCAACCATCAATACATTCATATCCCCTTTTCACCCATCCATTCACCTGCTGATACCCACCATCTCACCTTTGCATTCTGTCATTCATTCATTTGTTTATTCATCATTCTATCTATATCGATTGACCCACTCTGCCATCCAGCCATCCACTCTAATCCATCCATTCAATCTGCAATCCATCCATCCCCTCTGCCATCTATCCACTCTGCCATTCATTCCCTCATCCTTCCACTCTGACATCCTCACATCCATCCCTTCATCCACTCTTCCATCCATCCACTCTACCATCTAGTTACTCTGTTATCCATTGTCACCCTTTCACCTATTCATCCATCCATCCACACATCAATCCATTCCTTTTCCCTACCATTTTTTCATCCTTTATGTCTACCTAGACACCTCTAGACTCTCCCATCCTATCACCTGTTCAACCATCCGTTCATCCATCCATCCAACCCATTATTCTGACATCCATCCATGTTTTACCCATACTTTCACCCACTCATCAATCTACCACCTACTCACCCATCCACTCACCAACTCATTCATCCACCTACTCATTCATACATCCATCCTGATTGCTCTTATATTGATGTTGTATTCCTTTTTTGAGTTAATTACGAGCTTTTGTCTGCAGAGTTGTAGACAAAAGAGGCCCATAAAGAACCCCACCTCTGCTGTAGCTGCTAAAGCAAGGGGTTCACAATGCCACTGCCTGACATCTTTGGCTAATTGAATGCACTCATGTACACCTGGATACAGGAGACAGGATAAAGTGTGCTGAAAATGAAGCACAGTATGTGCAAATGCTGTGTGATGTGGATCTGTGTATACTGAACTGCTGTATTAGGTGCTCTCGACGCAACTATGTTATGATCCAGACAATAAGCTACATTGGTCATGCTATAGTGACTTATTACTGTTAAGCTACTTGGCAGATAAATCAAGATTACTGTGTATTGTGAATCTTGTAGTCCAACCTCAATAAATGTCAGCAGTACCTTTAGAGAGTTGTCATTAATGAATCAATGTGAATGTGTGAAACTAAATTATATCTATCGTTTTTCACAATCATGATGATTCTCAAGCAAAGCCATCTTTTCAACAACCACATGTACTTCCATTACAACTGTCATGTCTCTTACCTTGGATTCCTCTGACCTCAAGACCTTCTTTTACTTCTTCCACTCCAGACATGTTGAGGATAGTCATATGTTTTTCTTCCCACAACTTGAGGCAGAGCTGAGGTGGAAAACTACCAGCAGTGCAATGATTTAGTGCTTGTGCTTAGCAGCTCACCTAAGTAACTAGAATTTCAAGGTTACGAACATGCTTTTTCATGGTTGCAACAGCATATGGATGAGTTGGTTTGGTGTCGATTTTGTCCATTATCACCTTCCACAGGCAGATTTTTGCTTATTTTAGTGGAATCTTCAGCATGAGATGGCACATTAGACAGTTATGGTATCTACCACATCCTTGGCCTCCAGCTCAAGATCTATAAACTTGTACTTCCTTTTTCTGCCTGGGTTCATGATGGATGAGTGTGGCAGATTTCTGCTTGTGATGATTGAGTGACATCAGAGGATGGCAATGGATTCTGTCTGTCTTATTTCAAGGTGCTTTGTCCACACAAAATTAACTCCCACAGAAGGAGGAGTTGTTGCTTTCAGGGTGTCATCAAGTCCTTTTTTGTGCTGATCTAGCTGTTTTCGGTCTCTAGGAATTCCTTTCTTCTCTCCAGGAACTTCCAGTGCCTGAAAAGCAGCACATCCTGATGATTTGGGCATGTGCTATTTTTCAGGTGCTGTGTCTACTACATGCTCTACATAACACTATATAACACACATTCGGTATTTAACACATATGCTAAATAACCCTACCTACACGTTTTGTGGTATTTGTTAACCCAACTCATAATCGAGGCCTAAGTCTCACTTTCCAATATCCTGGTTTCTCATTCTACTCTCCTCACATTTAATTAAGTTTTATATATATTCTCTAACATCTGGACAGCAATTGATAGCCTGAATTCTGCTTTGATTCCTTTCTTTTATTTTTCTGCCTCTCATCCTCACTCTATCTGTAGTAATTCTTCGTTGGTTCAATGCTTTATGAAGTAACCTTGATGTGTGCAGATGATCTATATACTTTATTTCTGTGTATGCTTGCTTCTCTGGTTAGATTCTGCAGCTACAGTTTACCTCAGATTTATTACTGAAATGTTCTCATTTGTTTGTATTTCAGAGCAGAGGCGGAGTCTCAGTCTAGAGCATCATCTGCCAGAATTATGAGACTGGTAAGATTGTTCTGCTTAAAACGAAAATCTCTGAGTCAATGTCCAGTGTCCGGATGAATCTGGAGCATGTGACCATTCGAGAGCTTTACACTCTCTATAGCTCTATTTTATAATCCTGCTGTGGAGTTCATCGCAACATTATGTGAGAGCTTCCTGGTGGACAGTGATTCCTTTATGCTTAATTTAGAAAATGGATAGTCTGCGTTCATCCCCCACCATTGTAATTGTGTACAATTGTGTAATTGTGTTTTTTTAAAATTTTAGAGCAATAAGAAAATACATCACCACCATAGTGCCTCAAAAAAACCCGCTAATTATATTAAGCCCAGATTTATAAAATGTTTCAAGTTTGTGTTTCTTTTTTAAAGCAGAGCTGATACAAAATCTGTTGGATTGTAACAAAAAGTAACGCAATGCAACACAATGCACTCCCTTCTGTTATTTTTCATTAGGGAAGCGTTCTGTGGTGGTGCATTGCTGTCGCAGTGCATCCCCCCATGGATCTTGATGCAAACCCCTACAAGTTTTTGTAGATACGTTTTTATCTATAAAATCTACAAAATTGTGCAAACATCCTGTGCCTTTCTGAGGCTGACTTGTGTTTTCTTCTTTGCCTATGTTCTGCATTCCACATAGAGGAAATAGCCTTAAATAGAAGTTTTTGTGCAGGAAATAACTCCTTCCTGCACAAAAACTATCCCAACCACAACACAGATTCCTTGGCTCAAGGTTTTGGCATTTGTGCGAGGAAGCACAGAGTGCACCAGCACATTGACAAAATCGAACTATGCCATTTCTTTCTAGATATGGCATAATTTTGTTCTCTCCAGTTGGCACAGCACAGCATTGGCTGCATTGCGTTATCATTTTATTAATCCAGGCCTCAGTCGCCTGTCATGGTAGATAAGTTGAGATCTAAGAAATAAATGAAAAATATTAACTACCAAATAACAGACACGTATTAGCCTGCGTGTGCTTATTAGTAAGAGTGGAATCTATTTCACAGGATATGTTTGTAAAGCATTTTTGCATCAGAATTGTAAACGCACACACACATATATGTCGTTCTGCTCCGGAAGTGATGTGTGGAGTTAAATATAAGTGACACTCACACCTGCTTAAGTTAGTTCCTTTCTTTCTGCACCTCCAGACGTAAATCAGAGCTGTCACAAAACTATTACTTCGAAAATTATGCAAAGAAATCCAGTGTAGAAGATCACCTCCAGAGTGTACATGGTTTAAGCCTTGCATGGATTGTCACAAACAAATGTCTGTGACAGAACCCGATCAAGCTTGCCTATGGTTGTAATAAGACTCCAGGGCCTGCAGCTGTTGTGCCTTGATGAATATTAACACCATCTGGGGCCATGAGACGAAAATCTACATTGCCAAGCACCAGAAAACTCAACGCTGTGACCAGTTGAAATTGAAGGGAAGGGCAGACCATCATCGCGTTAAAGTCTTTGATTAAGCTGAAGAAAAACATTAGAAGACCAAGGAGGACTTGGCCCCTTCCCGCAACTCTGTACCTCCCGAGAACGCATCAGCGCGTCATTATGACTTCTTCCGGTCTTGTTCCTAAACTCCATCTCCTTTGGAGCCAATTCTGTCTTTGGTTCTGAGGCAACCCAAATTTGTGGCTCCATTGGCGACACTCCAGCAAATCCAAGAGTTCTGTGAAGCCATGCTGCCTATTTTCAGCATCCTACTCACTCCCTCTGATGCACCTACAAGCTCCAAGGAACAGCGAAGGCCTCTACCCGGAACTCCACTCGTGGGTCTGTCCTCGGGACCAGCCAGAACCCCTTACTGCTTCTGCAATGGTCTTAATGTTGACTCTGATCCTGGCACCATGATCCACTCCAGACCAAGGAGCATATATACTGCTGCCAGTGCTGTGGACGCTGGATGACGAAGCACAAGCTTTTGTTCTTTGCAACTCTGAGTTAGTGCTGCTTCAATCCTGACCAAGTCCAGGCTTAATCCACTTGGGCTACAGCCTTTTAGCAAATCTTCAGACTCCAATACTTCGCTCTTGCCTCAAGAAAGGGCCCAAACTCTCCACTATCTCTTTGTAACGGACTCTGAGAATGATTCCAATTATGCTGGGAATGATTTTGGATACCCCAACACCAATGACAATTGGTGTGGGGAATTTCAGGATACGAGTGGCCTGGATACATTGCAAAACACTGGGCGAGTCACACCACCAGGTCCAGCCACAGACAAATGCTACACATTTACTATTGTAAAGCAGAGGGCAGCCTAGGATCTTGACCTTCGATTGCCCAGTATGGGGGTGAAGACTTATGGCCTCACTGAGGTGTGTCAACCGGGGCAAACAAATACTGAGCCCCTGTTGTAAGTTAATTATGCCCTCAAAGACACCCTTCTTGTGGCCTGGGAAAAAACATGTTCCAGACCGCTGGTTAACAGGCATAAAGCACAATGCCACCGCCCAGCCTGGGATGATGCCGTCATCTTGACTGCACATACCACACTGTAGAGTCTTGTCATGCAGGCCTCAATGAGTAAGGTCAACCACAATGCCTTCCTTATTACACCACCAGCAGGGATTTAAACCATACCAAAGCCTTTTGGAAGAGCATATATTTTCACCAGTGATTGTGACATTATATTTGTCAATGCTAGGTGCCTCATAGGTCATTATACCCATGTTCTTTGAAACTCCGTCACAGAAATCTTGCCTGGTGTGCCAGGCTACCTGTGCCCCTCCATTATGCATGCCATTCAGGATGGTGGCTGTACAGCAAAGATTACTGTCTGCTGTTTCTTAGACACTACTAGTTGCCTAGGCAGAAAAATAGGCACCAATGCGCCATCTGGAACAGAACAACGACTCCAACACCACCGCCCTGCTCGACAACCTCGCCAACCTCGGCCTCAAGCAACTGGTGAACACTGCCACCCACATCGCCGGACACACACTCGACCCTATCTTCTCCGCCAGCAAACACATCTTCTTCAGCCACACCTCCGCTCTACACTGGACCGACCACAGCTGTGTCCACTTCACATTCCGACGCGAGACCCGCCACCTCCGCACTCAACCCATCCCTCGTCGACAGTGGAACAAGATCCCCGAAGAGCAACTCTTCTCCGCACTCGCCGCCAACCAACCCACCCTCACCACCGACCCCAACGACGCAGCCTTCAGCCTCACAAACTGGATCTCCAACTGCGCAGACAACCTTGCTCCCCTCAAATGCACGCATCGACAGACCAACACCATAAAACCTCTCTGGTTCTCTGACACCCTCAAAGAATCAAAGAAAACTTGTCGCACCCTCGAGAGGACCACATCGCTGACAACATGACCGCCCTCAAGAACGCTACCCGCGAACACCACCACCTGATCCGCGCTGCCAAAAGGAACTTTTTCACCGACAGACTGGACAAAAACAGCCACAACAGCAGATAACTTTTCAGCATCGTCAAGGAGTTCTCCAACCCCAACGCCATCACGCCCTCACAGGATTTGTGCGAATCCCTCGCCACCTTCTTCCATCGCAAGATCAGCGACCTCCACGACAGCTTCGGACACCAGACCCAACCAAACATCACCGAACCCGCACCCCCGGCCTTCACCCTCAACAACTGGACCCACATCAACACTGAAGAAACCAAATCCATCATGAACTCTATCCACTCCGGCGCCCCTTCGGACCCCTGCCCTCACTTCATCTTTAATAAAGCCGACAACATCTGCGCCCCGCACCTCCAGGCCGTCATCAACTCTTCTTTTTCTTCTCCTACCTTCCCCGAATGCTGGAAACACGCCGAAGTCAACGCCCTCCTAAAGAAACCTACGGCTGACCCGAGCGACCTGAAAAACTTCTGCCCCTTCTCTCTCCTGCCTTTCCCAGCCAAGGTAATAGAGAAGACCATCAACAAACAGATGACCACCTTCCTGGAAAACAACAACCTGCTCGACCCTTCACAAACCGGATTCCGAACCAACCACAGCACGGAAACCGCCCTCATCTCAGTCACAGACGACATCAGAACCCTGATGGACAACAGTGAAACAGTCGCCCTCATCCTCCTCGACCTCTCAGCTGCCTTCGACACCGCCTGTCACCGCATCCTAATCACCCGCCTCCGCTCCACCGGGATCCAAGGCCAGGCCCTGGACTCGATCGCCTCCTTCCTCTCAAACCGTTCCCAAAGAGTTTACCTCCCACCGTTTCGCTCAGACCCCACCGAGATCATCTGCGGCGTACCTCAAGGCTCATCGCTCAGCCCGACACTCTTCAATGTCTACATGAGCCCCCTCGCCAACATCGTACGCAAGCACGACATCATCATCACCTCCTACGCCGACGACACCCAACTTATACTCTCCCTCACCAAGGACCCCGCCAGCGCCAAGACCAACCTACAAGAGGGGATGAAGGACGTCGCAGATTGGATGAGGCTCAGCCGCCTAAAGCTGAACTCTGACAAAACGGAAGTCCTCATCCTCGGCAACACCCAGTCCGCCTGGGACGACTCCTGATGGCCCACGGCCCTCGGCACCGCACCGACCCCCACAGACCACGCCCGCAACCTCGGCTTCATCTTGGACCCCCTTCTCACCATGACCAAGCAAGTCAACGCCGTGTCCTCCGCCTGCTTCCTCACCCTCCGCATGCTCCGCAAGATCTTCCGCTGGATCCCCGCCGACACAAGAAAAACCGTGACCCACGCCCTCGTCACGAACCACCTGGACTACGGCAACACCCTCTACGCTGGGACCACCGCCAAACTCCAAAATCGCCTGCAACGCATTCAAAACGCCTCGGCCCGCCTCATCCTCGACGTACCCCGCAACAGCCACATCTCCGCACACCTGAGACACCTGCATTGGCTCCCAGTCAGCAAAAGGATCACCTTTCGACTTCTCACCCACGCACACAAAGCCCTCCACAACAAGGGACCGGAATACCTCAACCGACGCCTCAGCTTCTACGTCCCCACCCGCCTCCTCCGTTCCTCTGGCCTCGCGCTCGCTGCCGTCCCTCGCATCCGCCGCTCCACAGCAGGTGGGAGGTTTTTCTCCTTCCTGGCAGCCAGGACCTGGAACTCCCTCCCCACCAGCCTCAGGACCACCCAGGACCACTCCGCATTCCGGAGACTCCTAAAAACCTGGCTTTTCGAGCAGCAGTAACCCCCCCCTTTACCCTAGCGCCATGAGACCCGCACGGGTGAGTAGCGCGCTTTATAAATGTTAATGATTTGATTTGATTTGATTTGAATGTGGCTCTTAGGGTGCATGCCTGGATGAGGTCCATGGGTTCCTTTCCAGACCTTTCAGCATCAATTTTGGAATATTTCCTACTCCAGAGTGCCGGTTCTATATGTTTTGCCCAAGACACAGAAAAATCTTTTCAGACCACTGGAACCCCCCTCATTTTGGGGTGTGGTTCTCTTTTGGGACCACTTTGGCAAATTGTGGATATTTTCCTCAACCCCTTCGTACCCCTTACATGGTCTTTTGTCAGGGACAGTATGGATTTTATAAAACAAATTATGGGAAAGGAATTTAAAAACACTACCCAGATTTTGGTGACTATGGATATCCAATCCTTATATTACAACATCCCCCAGCATGGGGCCCGGAGAGTTGTTGAGAATGTCTTCGGATACAAGAGAAATACCCCATTGGGTTCCTACTTCGTTTCCCAACTCACGAAAATTAGTCTCAATAAAAACATTTTCCAGTTCTTAGATACTTTTTACTATCAAAAGAAGGGTGTTGCAATGGGAGCAGGAATAGCTCCGGTGTTGGTGAACCTGTACATGGATGACTATGAGAAAACACATTTGTTCAGCAACCACAATCCATTTGGGCCTAACAGTGGTTTCTGGGGCTGATACATAGATGATGTTTTTCTGATTTGGGATGGCAGTATCAATGAATGTCATGAGTTTGTTGGGTGGCTAAATTATTGCTTCCCAACATTCAATTTAGTGTAGCAGCTCCCACATCACATTCCTAAATCTCATGAATAAGACGAAGGGGGAGCGTTTTGTATACTTCTCTGTATAGAAAACCCGCAAGATAATTGATGATGGGTAACTCTAATGTGTCACTAACTGGAAGCTCAGAAAATAAATATACATTTCAGTAGGACTGTAGTAACTTTTAAACTTCATTCAATGGCATTGATTGTGAAATGTTATATATTTATTATAGTATCTCAGCTTTTATTGTATTGTGAAACAAAGAAAAACTCATAAGAGAAATCATAGGTAGCTCACTAAGCAATGTTAAGTCCCATTGCTTTGTGGTACCAGATTTGTGGCACCTGGTCTTATGAGCAAAAACATGTTCAAAGGATGCATTATAAATGTGGCTATATCTGTAATATTGTGCAGTTTCCTGATTCTTTATATCTGGCCTTTAGGTATTGTGCCTGCTCACATACCCTTACACTCACGTGTAGTAGTAAATTCATGCTGTGTGTGTTGTACTAACCCCCTCAAACCTCTTTAATGCCCATGTCCTGGATGTTAAGTGTAACAAGAGTCTCCTTTATTTTTCAGGAGCGAAAAATCCTTGACCAGCAAGGACACAGTAAGTTTAACCTTTTTTGTGGCAGAAACAAGTCAATGGTTGATAATTGGAGGCTGGAGGATTTAGCATTTACAATTACATTTTTATTAAAGAACAAATAACTGATATGAAAATCACCTACCTCACAAATACATGACACAGAGTAGCATCAAAAGACAGTGAGATACCGAATGAGCCGAAAAATGTCAACAGTTAAACACTGTAAACCAGATTTGAGGGGTGCCAAATGGTAAAGAGTTCCCATATAAGGCGTGGCATACACTAGAACAAGAGAAAGGTATGAAGCCTTACTGTAAAGACAAGCTTGGGCATCTAGACCCAAGAGTTCTTTGCAGTTTAAAAAAACCTGTCAGGTGCAAAGAACATTTAAGCCAGATATCAGATGTATTTTAACACAAATTACCCTCTTTCTGTGTAAAAATAGTTGCACTCATCCAATAAAGCGTGCAGTTTGCTAACAATGGACACAAATGATTTTTCCCTCTCATTGGACTTCCTTGTGGTAGTCATAGTAATGTGCAGCCATCCCCACCCTCCAGCAGGCCTATTACATGTTAGTCTGTTTTCCGTGTCCATGAAGGACAAAGCCTCCTCCCTCGCCACCTCCTGTTTTTTCATTACTCTTGGTGTCAGATAGGGAACACACTAGTTTCAGTTTTTTATTTTTTCAGTGTTGATTATGCAGCATACTTATTGTGTGTGCTTACCTTTGTGATGGGTTACGGAGTATCACGGGCTCTATCTGCCGCCGTGCTCCCTGTTCTTGTGCAGAGCTGGGGTGTGGAGAAGGATTTAGCTCGCTGAGAGTGAGCCATTCAAGAACCGTGAAGCAGAGCACGTTTAGGAGGAGAAGGAGGATTTACAAATATCCCAAACTAAGCACCAGCAGATGATCAATCAGGCTGTGAATCCTGCACTTTTGGATTCACAAGTGAAAGGGGTGAAAATGCATCTGGATCACCATTTGGATACCTCCCCAAGAGGGACACGTGCAGGGAAAGAATTTTCAGGACATGTTAAGCCATATACAGGATGTGTTAGGATTTTAACAGAAATCGCAGGACAAAGAGGGTTATTATGCTCAGTGTAATGGTTCTCCTAATGAGTATCTCCTGCTTGATGATGTGATCAAGGACATGGGTCTATGGACTGGAAAGACATAGATAAACAAGATGTGCATAGATTCTTGAATAGCAGTACATTATTAAAAATGGATGAAAACTTTCCTCAAGTACCCAAAATTAATGTAATTCTTTCCTCCATGCCTTCATCTTCTTCACTGTCCTCAGAAGTCCTTCACTGTCCATGTCAGACCCATGGAGAAAAGGTTAATTCAGCTCGGAAATGAGCGCATGCTACTTCTAATTTTGAATTGTAAGCAAGTTCCTATGCTGCATATGCCCCCCAGGCTTCTTAAAGGATTTTGAAAAAATGTACATGACCGCATACAGGACAAAGAGAATCCTACTGATATAAAATGGAGACTCTACGACAATTGCTATTTCATGTAGCATTTGACAATCTATAGGCATCTACGTCTTTGGCTGGTGCAGCAAGGTGCAGAACTTTGTGGTTGAAACAATGGACGTTGAAGTCCAGTCAGAAGGCAATCGTTCAAAAACTGGAATTTTCAGGCCCCAGACTACCCGGAGAAGAACTGAAGGAGATGATTAAAATCAGTCAAGAAGAGAATATTTTGCAACCATTCAAGTTGTTTCATGGAAAAAAGAAAAACAGAAATTACAGGGACAACAAGAGAGTAAGTGCCCCTTTCAAGCACCGGCTCGAGGTCAGGGAACCACATTCAGCAACAAAACCTGACGATAGGGAAAGTCGTCCCAGAATGCAAGTCAGAATTGGCTCTCTGGAGGAGGAAACAAGACTTTGATTATTCCATCATCAACAGACAGAACATATTACAGATCAATGGGCTATTTTGATTGTTGAGGAGGGTTACAAGATCCTTTTTTCCAACAAGCCTCCAATGACAATGTTCCAGCATGCACCATTATCAAGAGGCATCATAAAAAGGGACTCCCTGTTCTCAAGGGTGCAAAAGATGATCATGAAGAAGTCTGTGGTTATGATTCCTCCCCATCAAGAAGGGTGAGGGTTTTATTCAATCTTGTTCTTGGTATACAAAGCAGAAGGGTCATTCCGTCCTGTGTTGGACCTGAATTCCCTCTTCAAATGTTTTAATCTAGAGCTGCTCTGGAAGATATCTCTGCAGTACATAACACCTTTCATCAACAAGGATGGCTACTTGGCTACACTAAACCCTTGTATCCACAGAGCCAGCATTTAGTCAGATTTGCAGAAAGACGTTGTCAATTTCAAGCCCTGCCTTTCTGTCTCTCCACATAACTGAGGACTTTCACCACTTGCAGTTCTGCAGCGTAAAGTAATATTTATATCTCAGTATCTGGATAACTGACTAATTTGTATTTCTATTCTTCCTACAGCACAAGAATCAGTGGCTATGATAACAACATTCCCCCAGGACATGGGGTCCAAACTGCTTTGCATAAAGGGGGGAGAGCTGATATGCACCAAATTTACAAAGATATGGAGCTGCTCTGCTATCTCCCTGCCTGGCGCAATTGTGGCTGCCTAGCACCTTTCAGGCGATTTCCTCTTTGTGTGTGTGCCTCAGAATGTAGAAAATATGCAAAAAGAAGTAGCAAGGAGAAATACTGTATTTCTCCTTGTTATGCTATCCTTGGGTAGGCACACAAACTTGGAGCAAACGCAGGTTAATGACTTTAGTAAATCTGGGTTTGTGCAGAATACATGGGTGGACGCATCCAAAGTCCCATGCTCCAAAGATGTAATGCCTCCCCAACCCAGGGAAATGCAAGGAAGCTCAATTAAGCAGGGCAGCGCGCAGTGCTGCTTTGTGTTACCTCGTAGGTAAAACTTGATGCAAAGCTATGCAAATATTGATTTGCATGGCTTTGCACTTAAGCACTTGCACCGCCTTGCATGACAGAAGGGATTCTCAAGTGTTTAGTTAAACTTGGCCTAGATATATATTGTACACACCATGGAGGCCTGTAAACCCAGGGCCTGGAGAGGTTTGTGCAGGTAAGGACTGAACTCTCCAGACAAGAGATGTATATTGCCAACATTCCTGAGAGCTGGAGTGGTAATACACATATACTGAAGGGAGAGGAACAGTGTATCCCTTGTGCACATCAAAGGCCTCTTTCATTCCAGGAAGAGTTACTAGTCAGTGGATTCCAGCCCCATTGCAGGAATATGGTGGGACTGATAAGGTTGGTACTGTGGACCAGGAAATCTTGATAGAGATGAAGGCCTCGTCCTTTGAACTTTTGTGAGGCATATTTTGGTGGAGGCTCACAGCCAGGTACGATCCTCGGTCACTCAGTGAGGTGAGGGGCCATCACCCACCAGCCAAAAACACTTGCACTCTGCCTGGAGCAGGATCCATTTACCTACCTGCCAAGACCAGTGGGCCCTTTGAGGAGGAGAAGAGAGCCTGGAGAGAACAAGGTCCAGGAGGGAGCAGAGTGTGAGATGCTCAGTCCAGTCTAGACCTGTGCTGCAAGACAGCCATCCGCTCTGTGGCTGAAGACAGTAACACTCGCCAGGCCTGTGAAGAAGTTGCAGACTGTTGCCCAGTACACTGATCCCATTGGTGCCATTGCCAGTGTCTGTGACTCCTGTATGCCATGAGGAGGGCTCTGAGACTGTCGCAGCCATCACCTGTTGCCACTGAGACTGTTGGGGCCATTACCTGTTGCAGCTGAAACTGTTGGGCCTTTTACCTAGAAGATCCAACCGGGCTGGGTCCATTGCCTGTGATCTCCAGAAGCCAGGAGGGTGACAGAAAGATTGTTGGGGACTTGAGAAAAAGACCAGAAGCTGACATGCCTAATCGCTGTTACCTCACTAATTATCTGGGGAGAACCACAAAGAGGGACTCTAGGGTGGAAGAGTAATCTCATACTACTTCAATAACAAAAAAGTCTTCTCTTTTCTAACAAGGGGTACACCCCAGGGTCTTTCGACAATATTCCTAAGCTTTTGTAATGCCTTGTTTCTCATACCAATCAACACCTTACACATTCGTTCCTTTTCCTTAGTCTCATTTGCTTTGTCTAATGCTCACTGGTCCGGTGGTTTCTTTATTTCATTCATACACTTATGCAAATATTTGAAATGATTCAAATCCAAAGAACCATTTTCCGGATATTGCAACTTTGGATCATGACATTTTTTTAACCACAAACCTTTATCAATATTATATCAAACCTTTGTTGACATTTCTCAAGCTGGCGTTCCTTCAACTGGGTAGTGGCTATTTCTCATCTAACTTACCTCTGGCTTCAAATGGGGGACTACTATTCACTTACCTTACTCTGGTAATTTCTCAATGCTGCAATTTTCTGTTCCGTTCTCCCATTTCCAATGCTGGTGAGAACACAGGTAAAATTCACCTAATATTCTTTTGTCTGTAAGTTTAACTTAATAACAAATAGTTCTCAATCACACCTGCTCATTATCTCTGTCCAACACTCATATCTGAAGGGCCTTGTACCTGTAGTAGACTTATTCATACTCCTTCTCCTTACCATTCATATGGCTTCCCCCAAGGGTCCTTACAGACCCGATTGCCCTTAATGTTATGGGGAAAGTTATTGGGGCCTACTTTGAAAGGAATTGAGGCACTTCTGACAATAGGGAAATAAATGGGAAGCTATGAATGAAGTGCTGCTGGTGTGGCAGTGGAATGTATCAGGTTGGTACATAGGACTAGGGGACAACTTAGGAAGGACTTACAGGAGCAAAGAGTAGGAGCTGATGGACTTATAACCAAGCCCACCCACCTCTCCGGGATACAATGCCATAATTGTAGATGCAGGCAGGGTTCAGAGAGACACTTGGGACAGGCTGGACAAGCCGCGCTGAAGGGGTATCGCCAATGACTATACAGAGAAGATGATATGACTAGTAGATTGCTAGTGTGGATACTTAAACAGGAGACACATATTCCCCTTATACTAGCACTAAATAATACTGGTGGCACAGTGGCTACAACACAGGGAGTCATAAATAAGACACTAACCTGACATGGACAGGCCATTTATCGAACAGTGGGCTTTGTGCCCACTGAAGAATTGGTAAGATGATTCGTTTTTATTGAAATTCCATAGTTTTATGAATCCCCCTGGAAAGAAATAGATGAGGAAATTACTTAAGAAGAACTGAGGGAAGTGATAAAAATGAAGCCAAAAGACAAAGCACCTGGGAGAGATGGATTCCTGACAGAGCTGTTACTGGAGACACTCCAGAACACTTGTCAGATAAGAGTCCTCCCTCTGAAATTAGAGAAGGTGTCATATGTATGATGCTTAAGCCTGGGTGTGATTCAATGGACCTATCAGCGTACCGCCCCTTGACTATGATGAATTCTGATACTAAAATATTATGCAGGGCATTAGCCACTAGACTGAGTTGGATAGATGTGGACATGGTACATGAAGATCAGTGCATGACAATAAATATCAGACAACTAACACATGTGATGCATTCTGTCAAGAAAACAGATGTGGAAATGATGTTGGTTTCAGTGGACTTGGAGAAGGCCTGTGACATGTTGAACTGGTCCTATCTGACAGAAATATTCTCAATAGAATGGGTCTTGGTCCAGTCTTCTGTAACTAGATGAAATTACTCTACACAAGATTGATGGCTCGAGTACGCAGTGACAGGTATCAGGTAGCTGGGAGGTGGCATCTAGAGCCTCTGAAGATCGGATGTCAGGCAGAATTGGTGGAATGGGGGATAAATGCTGGAGATGTAATCCACATAACCTCTTTCTATGCAGACGATGTCTTTTTTTATTTTTGACTCCCCATAAATTATGTAGCCCACTGCATATTTTGTTTAGAAAGGTTTGGCGAGGTCTCTGGGTTAAAAATAAAGAAGAGACTTTTTTTCCTGTTAGGATTGCTGGCCGAATGTCCACTAGAAGGGCTGCCAGACCTGGGTTTAAGATGGGAGATGGACATGCTTCAGAATTTGAGAATCGTGGTAGCACACACAACCAGAAAAGCAATATCACTACATCATGGGGAGGGTTCTGAGAAGACTTGAGGCATTGGTGAAATTCTGGGCTTCCTTTCCTTTTTCATACCTAGGTCAGGTATCATGGCAAAAATGGTCTTCCATAAAGAAGGCTTTATGTACTTCAGAATTCGTTCTGCTGATCGACACATGTCACAATGTACACCTTGATCAGATGATTGGTTTCTCTAGTATGGGTTGGAAAGAGAAGCAGAGTGGTGCTGGATGTCTGAAAAATGAACCTATAGTGGAGAGGTCTTGGACTCCAGGAAATGGATATAGATACTGAGATTCAGCATTCCACCAGTTGACTAACGGATGAAGACAACAGAGGTAAATGCTTGATGGAAGGGGTATGTGGGGAGGTCGCCCTACAGGAATTGCTTTTGAGAGGTAGTCACATCCAAGGGGAATACCCATACATAGTGAGTCAGACTGGTAATATATGGGAAAGAATTATCAAGTGGGTACTTTAATGTCTCCCCTTTGCAAAGGACTTAGATATTTGGTCAATGGAGTTATTAAGGAGAATAAAGGGGGTTATTACAGTGGCAGCGTCTAGCCGGGGGTTGGAATAACCTGGGAGACCTGTACCCTAGTGATGCCTTTCTTGTGTTCTAAAAGACAAAAGAAGTGATGTGGGGCCTGATCACTTTCTACAATATTCTAAACTGTCCGAGGGAAATTTGACCAAGACTCCCCTATAATCCAACAACTATGAAAACCTTGGAAGCTAGGTTGCAGATCGGCTTCTGTCATCAGGAAGTGACATACCTGTATACATGTATTAAGGCAGATAAACCTAAACTGGTGTCTGGAGATAGAGGGGCCTGGGAAGCTGACACAGAGGAGTAGATAAGCAATAAAGAATGGCATATGGCATGTGCACAGGTGAAAGAGATATTTGGGGAATGCGAGATTCAAATTGATAAAATGTAACTTCCTGCACCACACCTACCTAAATCCGATTACACTAAGTAAAATTTACCCAGGGAGGTCATCTTGGTTCCCAAAATGTGGCGCAGTGGTTCTACCTTCCTGCATCTGAGTTGGTTGTATTCACTGGTGGGCCCTTTCTGGGCGGAGGTATTTGCCAACTTGGCAGTTGTGACAGGTATATCGCTGCAACTTACCCCAATGCAAGGCCTGTTGAGGATAATTCCAAAAGTGCAGATTTAAAAAGATGCAACATAATTTCTTCAGACTAGCACTGGCATTGTCCCCACTATAGTTTTCTGGATTAAGGATGCACATGAGTGGGAATTAGAGGAAGAAGCACATACTAAATCGATGAGAAATGAGCAAAGGTAGCAGAAATCCTGGAGTTGTGGGCAGAGGTGTTGGACACTGACTATCCAAGAGAAGAGTTTGACATATAAGAACAAATATCAACAAGGAACCCAGGCACAGCCTATAAAGGGAATGATTATTGCTACACACGCACATGGGACACACCAGAATTCACCTGCTGGCAGGGCAATGTCATAAGATGCTACCTTAATACAGAACTGAGGCCCAGATTTATACTCTGTTTGCTCTGAATTAGTGTCATTTTTTTATGCGAATTCAGCACAAACTTAACTCCATATTTATATTTTGACGCTAGACTAGTCTAACGCCAAAATATTGGCATTAGAGTCATTTTTTGGATGCAGGAACCCACCTTGCGTCAACGAGATGCAGGGTAGGTGTTCCCATCCAAAAATGACTCTGAGGCCTTAGCGCCTTATTTATCCTCCTTTGCACAAATGGTGCACGGGAGGGAGGCGGGCCTAAATAATGGTGCTAAGCCTGCTTAGTGCCTTTATTTAATGCCTGGGTCAGGGCAGGCATTAGGGGTTCTGTGGACCCATTTCCATGGTCAGACACCATGGAAAGAGCCCACAGATGCCCTCCCCAAGCCCCAGGAACACCCTCACCCACACCAGAAGGACAACAGAGGATTGGGGATCTCATCCCAGGTAAGTATAGATAAGTAAAGGTAAGTATTTTAATTTTTTTTCAAAGGCTATTGGGGGCCCTGAAATGGGCCCCCCTACATGGCACTGGGTGCAGTGGCAATGCCAAGGGGACCCTTGTCACCTATGCTGGCCATTGGGGTGGCGGGAATGACTGCTGTCTTTTCCAAGACAGGAGTCGTGTGGTATGGATGTTTTTTTTTCAAGAAATGACACCCTTTGCGCCGGATTGCGCCATTCTATGAATATGGCGCCCGGCTGGCGTACTGGAATGGTGCAAGCTGGCCCTATATATTTTGAGCAAAACTGCGCACAGGCAGTTGTGCATCAAAAAGTATAAATCTGGGCCTGAATGCAGAAATCCTCACTGTAACATAGTCGAAATGTGCTGGTATTGTGAAGGGGACAAAAACGTGATACATCTATGTATCATGAAGACTGCGAAGGTGGGATTACCTGTATTTATTATTTATGGTCCAAATGTACCATGTTATATGAAACTTTCATTTAAAAAAATGTTTTTAAAAAGTGGTGTACAACTCAAGAATCCACATTGTTATGCTCACACAATCATCTATTCTACCTCATGTGTTCATTAATTTAAAATACCATATTTAATACTAGAGTGTAATATTATTCTTATCCACCAGGGAACGACTATATCATATGCATATAAGCTATTTAGCATAGTCCACCATATCCTATCTATGACACCCAAAACCATATGGAGGAGGTTCATCATCTTCAACCTATTGCATATATGGAAGTCAGTGACAGAGCTTTTGGCTACTTGCAGTATTGTCTTTTTTGCATTTACAGTCTTCAAACACTGAACCTTCCAAGACCCAGTTGGACTTTCCTGAAGCTCAAGTTTTACCTCATTATGAACCCATATCTGCAGCCATCTTGTAGGATTTACTTGAGGGTTCATATTGGCCGGAACACTAAATATATGTCTTCGATATATAACGGAACACAAGGCCATATTTCATTGAAGATGCTTATCTACTATCAACGACTTTCAATCCCCATCTTCCATATTAGACCCGAGACCTGTCACATTTCAGGAAAGCAACTTATTGTAATTGTCTTCAGATACAAATATCTAAGTTACATCACCCAGGACTCAAGGAATGCAATAGCTCACTAAGGGGATTGTGAGGCAGAGTGCAAAAGGTCCTGAGTGGAAGAAAGGTAATACAGGAATGTTCTCATGTATTTAATGCATATGACTAATCTGCAGTGCTATGATACACAATTGATCTAGAGACTGCTGCATGTGGCTATCATAGCCACTCCATCCTAAATAGACTTTTGTGGGTAACTGGGGTACATTAGGTTCATATTGTACAGAGATTTATCTAAGGGTTATGCTACAGTGCATTAAGTGAACTACAGTTAATTATGCTCCTTTCCTTTGTGTGTATTTAATATTCCATTATCATTTTTCTCTTTCTCTGTAGACCAGCAGACCGCATGCGAACGGTAAGGTATTTCAGAAGCATCATACTTAATTTTGCATTCAAATATCTTACTGGCCCATATCCTATGTTTATGTATGATTTTTAGACTTTACTCTCAGACCCCTTTATACACAGCATAATTGTTCACCTGATATTGCCATCCTTAAAATGTGCAGTGCCAACGTATGAATGAATGGAGATTTCAAGAAGTTGGCAGATGTAGGCACCTGCCAAAAAGCAACAGATAATCTATCTGTTAACCTTGGATTTTGCCTACCCCGTTTATAGGTGGGCGAACCACCAGGTTTCCTGCAGAGGAGCATCAGCTGGCTTTGGCTTTTGACAATTTTGACCAACTGCTTGTCCTCCACGGAGCCCTCACAGTCACACTCTCCTGAATGAAAAAAATGAGCTACAGAGCAGCTTTCATCTAAACAATGATTCCTAACTGAAAATAATTGTTGAATTAACTTGTTTGTATTTTCAAGACCTGTGTGCAGAGTATATCTGCGCTCACATATTGGTATTTATTGTTTCCCTGAGCTATGCTCTAACTCTTAACACTTAAGACGTTCTAACATTGAACACTGCCTTATTTCAGTGCCTAGCCTCTATCCACTACTTACTCTGGCTCTCTGATTTTTTGTCATCACTGCCTGTGCCACGACCCATTAAATTAGCATTTTATTTTCATTTTCCCACATTCCTGTCATGAATGTCAGTTTATCAAAAGGTCAGAATGGCAAATGTGGCATCACATGCCCTTTGGCTCCTAATGACATCACAGAGTTCATTTCTTATCCATCGCTTACCCCATCAAACTTTGTGTCATCAGTAGAAGCTGCTACCCCTATTTTAGACCAGTCATCCATTATAGTGATCTTCCCCCAAACCTTTTGGCTATGTCCCTCCTGTTGCTAAAGATGTCTTTTTGTTTGCTTTAGCACCCGGTGCACTTTACCACTGCTAACCAGTCCTAAAGTCTTTGTGCTCACACCTTTAAGCTTTATAAAATTGTCCTACACCTGATTGGCGCATATAATTGACATATGTCTGTTGTAAAGCGGTACAATATGTACCTGGGGCCTGTAATTTAAATTCTACTAGTGGACCTGCAGCACTTATTGTGCCACCCACTTAAGTAGCATTTAAAACATGTTTGAAGCCCACCATTGCAGGCTACGTGCAGTTTTTTCCAATTCAACCTTTCCAGGCCATACCCCTCCCAAATTTGTTTTTCACTACTGTGAGACCTACCTTTCTCGTGGGATAACATTAGCTTGCCTTATTACGTTTAATAAGTGCTAAGGTTTGACTGGGAACAGGTAGAAAAGGCATGTTTGGTTTTTAAAAAATGTAATTCAAAATCCCCTTTAAAGATACATTTAGATTTTAAGTCACAATTCTGAAAAAGCTACTTTTAGAAAGTTGGAATTTTCTTGTGTTAACCATTTAGTACCTACAGCCAGTTTCACATGTCTATGAATAGAGTGGCTGTTTGCCTCTGTGTATTCCTCCCTGGAAGTGAGCTAAAGGGGACTAGGTGTTGGCACAATGGGTCATCCAGCCAGGATGGAAGAGGTGGAGCTGTTCCCTGCACCTCTTACATTTTGAGAGGGCTGCTTCTAGCTAAAGCACAAAGAACTTGACATCAGTCTTTTGTCACTGTAGACCTCTTGGAGCCTGCTGCACAGGGCAGGAATGAATTTGCAGAACCAGAAGTGGTTAGAAAACTAGATGTTTCTCCCACTGCAATGGCTGGCACTAGATAAATATTGGATTCTCAGACCAACTCTTTAGTATACTTCTGGAAGACTCTCAAAAGGCCTTCCTTGTCCGTCAGAGGACTGTCCTACTGCTTGAGACCTGATTTGTACCTCATGTACAAAGCACCTGCTTTATGCTTTGTAACTTTGGGATAGGCTATGCTATGGTTGCCCGTGTAAGCTGATGACTACTTCTTATTTAAGGAGTACCGCAGCACACTAGTGTAGTCTAGCAGTATAAGGACATTTTTAAAGCTCACTCTCTTATTGTTTTTTTAATTGATTTTACAGTGGTTTGTTTCTGAACTGTGTTGGGTGCCACTTTTAGCTGCTGAATCTTGGACTTGAATTTGTACTGTGTTGGGGGAAGGGGTCTTCTAAGTGGTTTGTGTTTTGCGAGGCACTGATTTTCGCCTGCAGCATGGCCATTTTTTCTTGCCAGGGTAAATTAGTGGCACTATTTTGGGACAGGCTGAACTCTAGTCACCTGTGTAAGCTGATGACTGCTCCATATTTAAGGAACACTGCAGCACCAATAAGTACTCAACCACGTCCTGTTCACGACCAGCCATGCTGCCCATGAGCGCATCATTGGGCCAGATTACACTAGGTTTTCAGTGCAGGAGTTAAAAACTCTGAGGCTCCCTCTGTGCTGTCCTGTGGAGCTGGAGGAAGGGTACTGTTTGGGCAATGTTACCTGTTCTCACTGTCACACCAATATTCATTTGCAGAACTTAGATGGGCAGCCAGCAATGTGAGGCCTTAGTCTGAGAAGTAAGCTAAGGGTTAGACCAGTTCAGGGGAGAGTAATATCCAAGGTGCTAATCAATGTCTGCTCTTTACATAAGCATGTATTCGACATCTTTGACCTCATGAACAGTGCACATTTGGAAGAGCTCTTCATGACTGAGACCTGGCTTAATACCTCCTTGGCCCCTGATATTACTTTAGTGATTCTAGAGGGTTACTCTCTGATAGATCTGGACAAAACACATAAAAAGGGCAGTGGAGTTGTGATTGCCTTTAAACATTCACTACATTGCTCCACCTTCGAGCCACTCAGTATCCTGGAAATTTAGAGGTTGAGGGTTCCATGTGGTAGTCTCAGCTAAACTGTCTCTGACTGGTGCTTTGATCTGTAGCCTGCTGGATTACCCTGGTAATTTTGTCAAGCTACTTGACTCAGCACTGGTTCCTCTTGCAGTACAGTTTGCTAATTTCACTATGATTGGGAATTTCAACCTCCATTCTCATAATCCCAGCGATACGCTGATTGCTTCCTCAGTGGGCACAACGGCCTCACTCAATCTATCCCAGCTGGAAAATTTCCCACATCAGCTGCCCATATCATAGAGCTGGTTTACTCAAAAAGTCCTGTCATGGTTAACTCGCTGGAGGAAGTACCATGTTCTGATCGCTTTTTAATTCTGCCCAGATGGAGGTTTAAGAACATCAGCCAACAACTCACTCCTGAAGTTCGGTCGTCCTTCTGTAATTGAAATAAAGTTAAGGTTAATGATTGGGCAGGGTTAGTAGCCAGGATAGTCCCTTCCCCTTAATCAACAATGTTGACTCCAGTGTGGAGGCAGTTAATAGCTGGTTGGGTAGGTCTGCCAAGGCTCTGGCTCCATGCTAGCAGAAGACAGAGAGGCAGAGAGAGGCTTTGGCTCCATGGTTCTCCCCCTCGTTGGCCGCATAAAGGAGAGCATGCAAAAAGCTGAAGAGAGACTGGTGTAAAGATTACACTTCAATCAGGAAAATCAGACATAAAAATTCTCTTAAGATCTATCATGTATCTATTAAAGCAGCTCAGATTTCTCAATGCGCTGACAACATTAGTACTGCAGCTGGTAGCTCTTGTGCTACCTTCCAGGTGGTAAGATCGTTCTCCAGTATTGGGGTATCTTTCATAGATTCACATGCTTGAATCATTCCCCGTCGTCGAAGTGGGAGTCCCACGGTACATAGAAAGCAATAAATAGAGAAAAACTTTTTTCTTTTTTTTTTTTCATTGAAGTCAATAGGAAAAAACACCTTCAATTGTAGAACTATCAGCCTCTTTAGAAAGAGCCCACATTTCAGCCAATCAGGCGTGACCACCCCTTTAGAACCCTCAGCACAGAGGCTCAGTCTCTCAGATTTTCTACCGCACGTCGTGTGTAAGGGAGTCTCCCTGAGCTCAGAGAAATTCTTGGAAGTTTTCACTTGACTTTTTCTACAGAAGTTTTTCCATCATGTCTACAAGAAAAGGTCTGTTTAGGCCTTGTGGTACCTGTGGAAAATTGAGACTTCACTGTGAGGATCCTCACAAGGAATGTATCTACTGCTTACATCCAGAGCATAAGGTCAAGGACTGTAAGATCTGCAGGACCTTTCCCAACAAGACTCTGAGGGACAGAGAAGCCAGGCTCCTACTTTGGCTCCAGAAAAGAAAGGCAAGGGAAGCTTTTTCTGAGGAGGAGAGTGACACTTCTGTCACCTCAAAGAAAAGGAAGAGACCGGTGGAGAGCCTATTCCCTACAAGCAGTAAATCAGCTAAGAAGCTGCATGCTTTTAAGGACAAGCCAGAGGATCTACCTTCAACATCCAAGGTAGCATGTGGCAAGGTTCACTCAGAGCCATCCACACCTGCTGCTTCATCAAAGAAGCTTAAAAGGCCTTCAAGCTCACTGCCTTCGTCGACATCCAGAAAATCTACACCGTCGACGAGCGCTCCGTCGACGACAGGTCTTCCTTCGACGACGACTACAGTGACGGCCACGTTTACGGCTCCTCCATCACCGATGATAGTAACTTCGTCTCCGCTATCATCTACGACGATAACGTCGGTGAGTCTGAAGTATGGTCCGTCGTCGTCGCAAATAAAGAAGCCGTCGCCGGGTAAGAAGCTGAAATCTTTGCCGTCGACGCATTCATCGACGAGAAAATTCAGAAGATCACCGTCGGTTTCTCCGACGAAAATACCGACGACGCACCTGTCGACGACAACCCCGTCGACGGCAACCCCGTCGACGGATGGCGTAGCAATATTGACTTCGTCGACGACACCTTCGTCGACACTGGCAGCACCGATGCCGACTACACCGACCACGGCTCCGTTGACGCCTACACAGTCGACGAGAACACCATCGACGAGTGCTCCGTCGACGGCAGCTCCGTCGACGACTCATTATCCTCACTTTGGAACATCTCCTTATTTACCGCAGAGAATTTTACCTGTAAAGAGCAAGTCTTCTTTATTGCTTCCATCTCATACATCGCCCAGCAAGGTTGCACCAATTCCTCCGCAGCATCTATTTGCTGATGATGATGATGACGGTGATGTTTATTCTGATGACGGCTTTTTTCCGGTGGCACGTAGTCCATCTGAACTACGCATTAAGTGCCAAGAGGAGGATGAGGAGGAGGATCTTCAGCCTTATTCGGACCAGCAGGATCAAAGTCATCTACAACAACAAGAGCAGACAGTCCAGATGCCGGTCTCGTTGATAAACAACCTTCAACAGATGATGCAAGATTATTATTCGAGATTTCCTCCAGCTGGTTCTTCTACACCGGTACAACCTCCACAGACGCCAGTGTCCACTCCGGCTGGACCTTCAGAATTTCTGGGCCCTACCACAGCACCTTCATCGGTTCAGGGTATTGCTTCACCTTCATCCGTGGAGGAGCAAGAAGAAGGGGAGATACAAGACTCGGATTCTCTCATTCCGGAGTGGGATGACTATCAAATCCAAACTCCATCTCCGTCTACACCACCGCCAGTGGACTCTCCACCGCAGGACATTGGGAGTTTCCATAGTGTCATGGAAAGAGCTGCGAAAAGATTCCAGCTGCCAATCACTTCGAAACAGTCGGACTGTTTTCTTTATGATTTTAAAGAGGACACTGGGAAATCGGTAAGGGCCATACCCATTGTTGATTTCATTTGGGAGGAGGGCCTAAAGGTAATGCAGACTCCGTCCTCCATTCCTGCAGTCTTACCGAGACTAGAGAAGAAGTATAAGGCACCAGACAACTCCCCAGCATGTTTGATCAGCCATCCTAAACCGGATTCGGTTATTTCGCAGGCAGCTCAGAGGAGGTCCAGGAATCCATCGGCATCTCTGACTGCCCCCCCAGACAAGGAAGGACGTCGTTTGGACTCCATAGGCAAGAAGTTTTCAACTATGGCTGCCACCACTGTGAGAGCAGCTAACTCTCTAGCAATACTGGGGAGATACGATCGCCAGATGTGGTCTGACATGTCACAATTCATAGATATGTTACCTGAGAGCAGTAGAGTGGAAGCACGTAGAATTCTGCAGGAAGGAGAAAGAATTTCGGCTGAAATCATAGACTCTGCAATTGATGTTTCCTCTACAGGACTTCGACAGTTGGCCGGGGCGGCCGTACTCAGAAGACAGGGGTGGCTTAAGGCTACCTCGTTTAGGCCTGAAGTTCAATTGAAGATTCTGGACATGCCGTATGATGGCGAGCTTTTGTTTGGCAAGCATGTTGATGATGCATTACAGTCGATTAAGGCAGACACTGAGACAGCCAGATCATTGGCAACGCTGCAGTATAAGAGGCAACCCTTTCGGGGAGCGAGAGGGAGAGGAACCTTTTCATATAGAGGAGGCTCTCAACAATATCGTCATTACTCCTCTTACCAAGGTCAATTTCGTTCAACCTTCGGCCAGCAACAACCGCATTCCTTTCGTCAGCAGTCATCCGCTCGCTTCAGGCAACAAACGAGAGGAAAGTCGGCTTTCAGGGCCAAAGAATCAGCAAGAAAGCAGTGACCCTCATCAAGTGTCTGCACCCAGCCCCTATATCAACACTCTTATAGGGGGCAGAATTTCCAAATTTCTACACCAGTGGTCCAGAATAACTACAGACAAATGGGTATTGGATATTATCAACTGGGGGCATACACTAGAATTCAACCAACCTCCCCCTCAAGTACCACCAAGAGGTCCCCCGCCAGCCCATCTCAACGAGCTTATGGAACAGATTGCCATTTTAATGAGGAAGGGAGCAATAGAGATCGTATCAAAGAGCCAGAGGGGAACAGGTTTTTACTCCCGTTTCTTCCTTATCCGGAAGAAGACCGGGGACTGGAGGCCTATTCTAGACCTTCGCTCGCTCAACAAATACCTCAAGAAACAATCTTTTTGCATGATCTCTCTTCAAGACGTCCTGCGCCTGCTCAACCGAGGGGATTTTATGACATCGTTAGATCTTCAGGACGCATATTTCCACATTCCTATTCACCCCAGTCATCGGAAGTTCTTGCGGTTCAGGGTTGCAGGCATTCATTTCCAGTTCAGAGTGTTGCCTTTTGGCCTCAGGTCGGCCCCAAGAGTGTTCACCAAGGTTTTGGCGCCAGTGGCGGCCCACCTCAGGCAATTAGGGGTACAGGTGTTCCCGTACTTAGACGACTGGCTAATAAAGGCACGTACAACATCGAAGGCTGCCAGAGACACGGAGACATGTCTCTCCCTTTTCGGAGCTTTGGGCTTGACAGTCAATTATCCCAAGTCTCACCTAGAGCCTACCCAGAACATCACGTTTCTAGGAGCCATCTTGGACACTGTGAAAGCAAAAGCTTTTGCTTCGCAGGACAGAAGAAAGAAACTTCGAGACTTAGCAACACGTCTCAGCAAAAGAAAGTCCGCTTCAGTGCGGACCTACAAGTCTTTTCTGGGGATCCTATCATCTTGCATTCCATTGATACAGAACTGTTGTCTGCACATGAGGACACTTCAACAACAATTAGACAATCAATGGAAGCAGATAGAAGGCTCTTTCGACGATGTAATTCGAATAACCCCTTCAGCAAAGCAGGCTTTCAGATGGTGGAAGGAAACTCCCCTCGTTTCCGACGGTCTGTCATTTCTGAAAGACAGGACCATACACGTAGTAACAACAGATGCATCCCTAGAGGGATGGGGTGCTCATTTGCAGGATCTTTCCGTAAGGGGAAAATGGTCCACTCAAGAATCAACTCTCCACATAAATGTATTGGAGTTGAGAGCGGTTGCTTTGGCACTCAAATCCTTCCTCACGAACATCAGAGATTCTTCAGTTTTGATAAGAACAGACAACACCACGGTCATGCATTACATCAACAAGCAGGGAGGCACAAGATCTCGAGCATTATCTCTGGAGGCGCAGAAACTGTGGCATTGGGTAATTCGGCATCGAATTTCCATCAGGGCAGAACATCTCCCAGGGATCACCAACACCTGGGCAGATGCCCTAAACAGGACTCGAACCAGCTGTCACGAGTGGGAACTCAATCAGTCAGTTCTCGACAGTCTCTTTCGTCGTTGGGGCAAACCCAGTCTAGATCTGTTCGCGACCAGAGACAACAAGAAATGCCAACACTTCGCAAGCTGGCGTCCGCAGAGGGGATCAAAGGGGAATGCGTTTTTGATCAGATGGTCAGGGATTTATGCATACGCTTTTCCCCCGCTTCCACTCATCCCGAGGCTTCTGCAAAAGATGAAGAGGGAACAATGCAGGATTCTACTAATCGCTCCCAGATGGCCACGCCAGTTCTGGTTCACAGAACTTCTATTACTTTCGGAACAACCTCACATTCGGCTGAAGGCAATACCGGATTTGTTAACAATGAGCCAGGGTCAGGTTCGTCATCCCAACCCGACATCTCTTCATTTATCAGCCTGGCTCCTGAATTCTATGAATTTGATGGATTAAATATCCCTCCGGATTGCAGAGAGGTGCTTGCCTGCGCCAGAGCACAGTCTACAAACCGAACATACAAGTTCAAGTGGAAGAGGTTTTGCTTATGGTGCTCAACTTCCAATGTTCACCCTCTAACGTCATCTCCTGAACAAATTTTGCCATATTTATTGCAATTGGCTAAATCCGGTCTTTCACATTAATCTATTAGGGTGCATCTGGCGGCCATATTCCGTTTCCGACGGACGTCTCAGTCACCTTCACTATGGTCGTCCAGAATAATAAAACAATTTCTTAAAGGTTTATTTAGGATGTTTCCACCAGTTCATCGTCCTGCACCGCAATGGCATTTGAACATTGTGCTCTTCCAATTAATGAAACATCCGTTCGAACCCATTCATAAAGTGGATCTCAAGTTAATCTCTTTTAAAACAGCCCTACTTCTAGCCTTGACGTCGGCAAAGAGAGTCAGCGATATCCAAGCCTTCACAATTTCTCCACCTTTCCTCCAATTCAAGCCAGAGGTGGTCATTTTGAGAACTAATCCAAAGTTTATACCTAAAGTCCCATCATCTTTTCACCTAAATGAACCGGTGATTCTCAGAACATTTTTTCCAAATCCACAAACGGCAGCGGAACGAGCTCTACATTCTTTAGACATTAAACGCTGTTTAAAATTTTATATTCAAAGGACAAGCGGCTTCCGTAAATCTGAACAATTATTTATCAGCTATGGAAAGTTCAATAAGGGTAAAGCAGTCACTAAACAGAGTATAGCGCACTGGATCTCTTCCGCCATACAGTTGTGCCACCAGTTGGCAGGGAAGCCATTATCATCCAGTGTCAGAGCGCATTCCACTAGAGCGGTATCCACTTCTACAGCTCTATTCACTGGAGTTCCTCTGAACCAGATCTGCAGGGCGGCAACATGGACACGTGCTCACACTTTCACCCAGCATTACTGCCTAGAGGCTTCTGACAAGGTGGATGCTGCGGTAGGACAAGCGGTATTGCGTAATTTATTTGCATAAGGTGAGCCAATAACCTCTTACCCTCCGTCCTCTCTGTATTGTTTGAAGAGTAATTTAAAGTATATAGTTTCATGTGTGTGGGTATAGGTATATGTAATATATATATATATATAAATATATATACATATATTTATATATATATATATATATGGATGTATATATATATATATAGTTTATATAGCTAATATGGTTAGCGCTTAATTTGCAAAGGTTCATTGCCTATATAGATACAGATAGCATACATTATACATAGGCATACTATTGGTGTTACAGGATTCAAACTTTTGTTCTTACTGCTGGCTATTCTGATTCAAGCATGTGAATCTATGAAAGATACCCCAATACTGGAGAAGAAGATGAGTTACTTACCTGTAACTGTGGTTCTCCAGTATTGGTATCTTTCATAGATTCACATGCGACCCACCCTCCTCCCCAGAGAGGCTCACCTCCTTTGGTTTTTTTCCTGTAATCTCTAGTGCAGAGAAATCTGAGAGACTGAGCCTCTGTGCTGAGGGTTCTAAAGGGGTGGTCACGCCTGATTGGCTGAAATTTGGGCTCTTTCTAAAGAGGCTGATAGTTCTACAATTGAAGGTGTTTTTTCCTATTGACTTCAATAAAAAAAAAAAAAAGGTTTTCTCTATTTATTGCTTTCTATGTACCGTGGGACTCCCACTTCGACGACGGGGAATGATTCAAGCATGTGAATCTATGAAAGATACCAATACTGGAGAACCACAGTTACAGGTAAGTAACTCATCTTCTTCCTCTCTCCCAAACAGTGCTGTAGAACGATTGTTCCTTTGCAGGATCTGTGAAATGGCCTGCCAGATTTTGATGAGACAAGCTTTCTGATATCCAAAAGAATCTCCCCCCTAAGAAAGCTTTACCTTCGCCCATGAAATCAAACAATAATCATACTAATTTCTTCCAGTTCAATGCTATCTCCCTCAAGCAGTCTTCGGCAGCTATTATGAATTGTAAATCTGGATCTCCATTGGACTCTTGTCCTCCTGTAATGCTAGCAGCAGAAGTTGAGGTGATTAATCCAGTGAACAACAACGTTTTTAATCTTTCATTGTCATCCAGTATTGTGCCAGGAGCCTGGAAATTGGCTAGGGTGATCCCTTTCTTTAAGTCTTTTCTGGATTCTAACATCTTCAAGTAACTGTAGGCCCATCTCTTTGCTGCCAGCTTTCCCCAAACCTCTGGAGAAATTTGTGAAGATCCAACTATGTGATTACCTAGAGCAGAAGAAGAGGCTTTACCCTAGTCAATCCGGGTTTCATCTCCACTACAGTACAGAGACTGCACTCTTAAAAATTTCTCACCATATCAATTGGTCTTTCAATCAAAGTAAAAATGAAGTGATGATTTTACTTGATCTTCCAGCAGCATTTGATACTGTACCACGTACGATTTGCCTAGAAGCACTTTCCAATCTGGGGGTGAAGGCAGATGCGAGGTGGTCTTCCTGAGACTACTCCTTGGTCCATGAACTCTGTGAGTCAGTTCTAGCCACATAAGTCGACGTCCCTCAAAGGCCTCTCAGTCCTGGCAGACGTCCAGTCGCCACAATGCTACCAGTCACCCAGTATCTTGGATAAAGCCAAAGCCTGGGTGATAACTTTTCTTCTGGGTGACCAAGCTGTACTCTGATGACTCTCCTGGTTCCAGCAGACCCGGTTGCAACTTTATGTGTTGAGCCCTAGCCTCTGGTGCTGCACAGCAATGAGAAACAGCAGCTTCAAGATTTGGGCTACCAACTCACCCCAGCAGTCTTCTTCAGCTGTTGTGGCCATGTGCTGCGAACAGGAGGTCACCCAACTGACACCTGGAGTCTGTTGCTTTGGATGGGCTCAGGAGAAAACTTCTCCATGAGCAGGACAAAGGCGGCACAGTCCTTCTCCTTTGCTAGCAAACAGGTTCAGCAGGTGCAGCCCACATGAGTGCAGCCTCTCTTTACCAGGACCTTGGTGCAGCAGGGTAGTCTTTCTTCAGTCCTCTTCTCCATCACAGTGATATCCGAGTTCTGGGTGCCAGGGGTCCCCTATTTTTGCTCAGAAAATGCCCTCAGGCTAGGATGCGGTTGGTGGCGAATGTGCTACGAGGCTCCCTCTCTTGTGAAATGCTGCATCTGTCTATCCCAAGAGGCACCATTCCACCCATTCCCAACATGGCAGAACCCCTCTCTTGGCATTCATAGCTCCCTAGCCAACCTCAGAGGTGTGGCTACCAAGGGGGCTACACAACCCTCAAAAACTGGTTTGGCAACTGGTTTCCCCTCTCCTCCTGGAGTGCCAGATTATCTTCCTCAACCACAAGGCAACACCTGTGAGGCTTCCTGCCAGGAAGAGGTAACACTTCTTTCCCATGCAGGCTGCTATGATCTCCTTTCCTGGGAGTCTTTTGCAGGTCTCCCCAGGAGGGCTGAATGCTAGCTCAAGGAGAAACACTGTGTGGAGCCTTGGATGGACACAAGGGATTTAGGGCAACAAAGTGGCAATTTTGTAAAGGTTGAACACTACAATATGTTACCTTAATTTCGACTTGTGCATCATACCTTAAAGTATCAGCCTCAGTAGTCCCAGTCAGAAGTTACCAGGGCTGCAGTGGCAGCATGCCTCTCTGCAATCACCAATGGGGTTTCTAGCATTTTCCACAGTAAAAAATAGGGATGGGCAGTGAACTCTTCTCCGCTCACGGAGTTTGCAGAGTTTTTCCCACTCCCTGCTCTGCTTAGAGTGCGGAGTTCCAAAAAGCTCAGCGTAACAGAGTTTTTTCATCGCTCGAGCTCACCAATGTTAAGTTTGTGAGGACTAGCGAGGAAAATCTTACTTCAGGTCACCTTCCAGTGAGATTTCTCAACGGGGCGGGCACGGATGGTTGCTACTTTTCGTTTTGAGAAACCTTCTGTTTGCGTTGAGGAAGCTGCTGCTTGAGTAGAAATTCTACTCAAGTGGCAGAAAAGAAACAGCGCCCTCTTGTGCTGCACATGTTGCAGTTCATGCTGATTTCACAACGTGGGACAAACACCCAGCGCTAAAAGTCAGTGAAAATGGCGCAACCTAACACACTCCACCACTTTGCGAACTTCGCATAGCGCGGCAGAGTTTTTTGGTCACTTTGCGGAGTTCTGCTATGCAGAACTCTGTGAACTCTGCCCAAGCCTAGTAAAAACGTCAATTATGGCGTTTTTACTCTTGGAACATGTAAAACACCATTTAGGGCTCGCTAGACCTGCCTTAGGGATGACTTATGGGTATTAGACAGGCTTACTGGTCTTTGGTACCTGAGTGGCACTTATTGGGGAATCACAGGCAAATTAGCTTATGCCAATTGAGTATAAGCTAATGAAACATACACAGTTTAAGATCAAGGAACAGGCACTGAGGCCTAGTTAGCAAGCCTCAGTACACCCTCAGAGTAGACTAACCACCAGCATCAGTCCACAAACATGGGGTGGCCGTACAAAAAGAGGCATTTCCCTACATGGCCCCCTATAGATGAAAAGTGATAAGCACTTAACCTTTATCCTGGCAGTTCTCATCATCTAAGTGGAAGAACCTGGAAAAGCCACCTGCATTGCCATGGCCAGTCCCAATTCTGTGTTCCACTATAATGTCCATAACCTGTAGGGACCTGGACCACCTCACCAGCATGGGTTTCTCTCCTCACATCTTCATCAGCCATCAGAGAGGTCTTTGGTCCATTTGAACTCTGAAGTGAGTCCCAAACATGTAGGGTCTCAGGTTCTTCAGGGACTAAACCACAGCAAAGATATCCCTCTCAGTGGCACATGGATGCTGCTTGCTTAGGAGGATTTTCCTGCTAATCAAGGCAATTGCCTGATCCTGGCTCAAAACCTTCACTTGTGACAACACTGTCCCAATCCCATGTTCAAATGCATCTGTCTGAACAATGAATTCTTTACTGAAGTCAGGTGCCTTCAGGACAGGTGCTAAGCACAGAGCTTCGGTGAGGTTGTCAAAAACCTTTGAACACCGCTCAGTCCAAATGTTTTTTCTGGGTTGTTTCTTGGAGGTCGGTATAGTTAGTGGTGCAACAATGTATTGTATTGTATTGTATTTTATTTATCAACGTGTTTGGTCAATTAAAACCATTACACGGAGAGAAGGGAAAAAAAAGGAAAACAAGGAATCCTAAGATACAGTAATAAAATCTGTTTAAGTTAAAATGTTCAGCTGAATTACAGAGTGGTACAAAGTTGCTTGCAGGCTGGTTGTGCGTGCTTGTCTTGCTTGGTGCAACTATGGCATCAAAACCCTTCATAAATTTGTTGTACTAAACAATCAGGTCAAGAAATGCTGACTTGAGTCTGAGTCTTAGGAGCTTCCCAGGCCAGATTTGTCTGGATCTTGGGTTGAAGAGGTTGTACATGGCCTCCACCAAAAAGGTGGCCCAAGTATACAACAGAGCCTTGCAACATCTGGCATTTTCTAGCCTTGATAATCAGGCCTGCTTGTTGAAGGAAGGGGCTAAAGTATTTTCTTGAGGTGGACCAGGTGATCCTTTCAGGTGGAACTGAATAAAGCTATATCATCGAGATGAACTGCACTAAAACTTTTCAGACATGAGAGTGCTCTATTCACCAACCGCTGGGAGGTAACAGATGCATTTTTCAACCCAAAGGCCATCACTGTATTTCAAAAGTGGCCTTCAGGTGTAGAAAAAGCAGACCTCTCCTTAGCTGTTTGGATGAGGGATATTTACCAATAAGCTGATGTCAGGTGAAAGCTGCACACATATTTAGCTCGTTCCAACCTATTAATGAGCTCATCAGTCTGGGTAAGGATGTGCGCCTAAGTCTTTTGACTACATTTAGGCCTCTGTAGTCCACACAGAACCCCAACTCAGGCTTCCATCCTTTAGGATCGGGCTTGGGCACCAGGACCACTGGGATGGTCCAGGGACTACTGGAGGGCTCTACCACCCCCAGCTCAAACATCATGGCTCCTTCAGCCTTAATGCTGGCCTTGACCTGGTCAGGCAGTCTGTAAACTGTCACTGGTGTCCACGTGTTCGGTACACCAGGTTCAGACCTGGGGTCAAGAAAAACAGTCCAACAAATTGCCTCAACAACTGATGGCAGTCGCTTTGCTGCTGGTCTGTTAGCTTTGAAGATCTAACTACTCCGTCCAAATGCTGGGCATTAGAGGACAAGCGGTCTGGGAGATGCTCTCTCCCCTTTTCTTCTCACCCATCTCTCACCATCAACATTGTGATGTCTGCCCTATAATGGTGGAATTAGAGGTTGTTTACATGGATGAACCACAATTGCATTGCCTAAAAAGCAACATGCCCTCTGTGTCCACTTTAAAACCATTTTCAGCTCAAGTGATCCCACCAAATTCATCTTCTGTTCTTCTGCACAAAATATTCCCACTGAATACTTAATGGAATCCAGGGACCCTTCCCCTGAGTCATTACTGAAAGCTGGGGACCTAATCGGTTAAAATTATATAACTTTCTAAGCAGTCGCGGACCCTCTGAGGAGGCTGCGCAGACCCCCAGGGGTCCCTGGACCACAGGTTGGGAACCACAGATCTAAAGCATTAACAGAAGTGAACACCACAAACAAGACTTAACTCTGAGCAGCATGATAAGAGGAAGTCATTTCTAGTTGCCTCCATTTATATGGAGGTCTAATTACTTGTGTTTGTGTCACTTCCTGCCTGGTTGAGCAGTATTGTGGATATTGCAGCGTGGAAGAGCTGTAGTGATAAACAGTACGAAATTGCACTGCATACTATGACCAGGGCCACTGAAATTATCCAAATGTGCGGCCGCAGTGATTTTCGTATCATTATAGATTTGCTGCATTTGTCACATAGTTCATCATCTGCTGCATAATTTGCAAATTTTAACAAAAAGAAAATGTTGTGTCTAGCCCCAAATGTTCAAAGGTTAGTAAAAATGCAACAACATGTATTGGTGTGCAGTGGAAGGCCCTTTGCAAAGCTGTACTGGTCACCTTTCTGTTGCTTACTACCATATTTCGGTGTTAAACTGATGTTAATAAGGTACAGCCAATTCTCATATAGTGTTACCAAGTTTACATAAAAATGACGAAATAATGTAGTAATAATATTACAAAATGTGCTGCATTATGCCGCATAATTTACTCCACCCTGACACATAATTTGGCCCTCTCCTGCTGCATAATGCCAGCGGGCCTGACTATGACCCTCATGTTTTATAATAAAATTGAGTGTGCATGCCAGTCCCAGGGTGAACTGAGAGAAAGCCTCTGCTGTTGCCACTGCAGATAACTGTTTTATAAAGGCAATTACTAGGCTGAATGTGCTGTAGCCATCTCTAAGACACAGAGATAGAGGTGCTATGCGCAGTTCGTCTTTGGGACTTCATTGGGTTTGTAAAGTGAAATTACCCTTCGAACACACATTCTCCTCCCTCGTTCAGTCTATTGGCTTATAACTTCAATCTCCCCTGTCCCTTTCTTTCACTGTTTTTGTTTAGTCTCTCCCCACCATTTCTGCTTCATTTATACAGTTTAGGTTTGATGCTCTCAGCTACCCACATTCAAGTCTCTTTTTTACACATTTTCTCTAATATTGTGGCAGTGATTAATATTCTCAATTCTACTTTGATTTACCTTTTTATTTGTTTCTGCCTCTCAGCATTACTCTCTCTGTAGTCATTCTTCCTTGGTTCCATGTTTTATTAAGTAACTGTAATGTGTGCAGAGGGGGTCAGCATTAGGGCAGTGCGGGTGCACCGGGTGCTGACCTGGATTGGAGGGGCGCTAACCCTATGGGGGGCGCTGTGTTTAGCAATGACTTACGAAACTTGAATCTTGCAATTTAAAAGCAGCTGCTGAAAAGTTCCTTCTTTGTCCAGACTTCAGGATACAATTAAAATGTCAAGATACCTCTTGTGAGTTAATGTTCCTGCTAGGGAGAGAGGTGGGAGTTTTGTCTAGCGGCACCTTTGACTCACCATAAAGTAGCGCTTAGAGGGTTAATATGCCTGCTTCAAAGAACAGAAGTATATTTTATGTGGATAGCTGAGTGGATTAGTAAAGCCAGCCTTTACAAGCGCTTTAAAACAAATGAAATGTATGTGAAAGGGGGCTATGGAAAAATGAGGTGCATATTTTCTGGGTGATAGCGAGTGAATCCGAGGAAGTGGTCATGGTGGTGCCAAAAAAGACTGTCGCACAGGGCGCCACCAGCGCTACAGACGGCCCTGTGTGCAGATAGTCGTCATACTTTATTTCTCTGTATTGTTGCTTCTCTGGTTAGACTCAACACATCAATGTATCCTATAACCTACTGACCGTGGATTTGTGACACCACTCAAGGGTGGGGGGAATGTTAGGTTTTTGTTTTAAGACCCTCACCCACTCTATTAGCGGCATGTTATATCATCGGGTCTCATCCTGGTTCCTATAAACCAGAATGGGCTCTACCCCTTTCCAGAGAGCACTTGAGTTAGTTATCTGCAGGGGTCTTCCAAGGGATGCAAATATCTTGACACAGCCAGCTATCCCTTTTAATAACAGGTATCCCCAAAAATTGCATGTCTGTTCAAAATAAAAACCTAAAGTTTGTTTCCCCTGGTTTTACTACCATTATTTTGACCACGTCAGGTGTCCATGGTCAGCAGGTTATAGGATACCTTGATGTCTTGAGTATAGAGCTAGGGAGATGGTGATATATATCCCTGAATTTCTCTCTTCCCTCTCCAGTTAACAGACCACTTGTTAATCTTGGGCTTTGTAATTTGCAGTCTTTTCAAGTAAGGTCTGGCAGCCACACCTTACCTCAATTTTTAGGGTCAAGCCTGTGTCGTATGCGCTTGCGCATGCGTTTCGCTTGCGAGACGGTTTGGTAGTTAGAAAAGGGCTCAGAGCCCCGTCCATGTCACGTCAGGGTCTTTCATCGGTTTGTGGGCTTGCCTATTAAAATCTGCTTGCTTTCATTAGTGGAAGGCACGCATACGTCATGCCTTTTCCGGTGGTTAGCCCTCCTTGAACGCAGCGAACAATCACTGAAAACATGCGAGGCTCGCTGTTTTCCGTCCGGTTTGTGGGCTACTTTTTATCTTTTTTCGCAGCGCGATCTCGCTTGGCAGAAGTCGAGCGCTTTCCATGACATTGACCCTGTTACATAGTTAAGTGCACTTTTGCCGGTTACGTAGCTAATTGCACTTTTGCCGATAGCTTTCACTACAAGTGAACTGTAGCAGCGCGATTGCACTCTTTTTTTCCATTTAATGTGGCAAGAAAAGTCCGGTTCGGAGTTTACAACTGCTAATAGCTCTAACTTGGAGAAATGCGAGACCCTTTGCATTGAAAATGCTTGTTATTACTAAAATCGTTTCATTGTTTTGTTTTCTAGAGATCAGAAGGCGAGTCAAGTCGCTGAATCAGCAGAAAAAATAAAAAAACTGGTAAGATTACTTTGCATAAAACCTAACTTTGTAGTGAATGTCAATTCATAATAGGATGTACCAGGAGGCATTGAGCCTTTATCAGCAAGCAGATGACCGGCAAAGACATTTACACACTTCAAAGTTCTATTTTATATGCCTATTGAGGAGTTCATCAAGTCGGAATGTGTGGCAGTGTCTCCTTTATGTTTAAATAGAAAAGTTATAAAATCTGCTTTCATCACTGCCCAATGTAATTGTGTTTTTTCATTTTAAACCCATCTCTATGAGTAATTACATCACCTCCATACTGCTGCACAAGGTATTGACGATATTAAGGCATATATTTACAACAGTTTTTCTATTTTGCAGCATAGAGACGTTCCATGGATGGTGCATTGCCGCTCCAATGCATCCCCCGATGGGTTTTGATGCAAATCCATATATACAAAAAACTATACACATGGAATTGCGCTAAAATACTGTGCCAACCGGAGGCTGACATAATGAGGAGAAATATCTTTATTTCTTCTTGTTTTTAGCTCTTTGCATCTGTGCTAGAAGAAATAACCTCAAAAGTAATTTAGGTGCAGGAAAGAGCCCCATTCCTGCACTAAAGGTATGGTGAACTACAAATAGACAACCTGACACAAGGGTGCCTGCATTGGTGCTAGGCAGCACCAAGTGTGCCTGCACATTGAGAGAGCAGTACTGCACCTCTTCTTTGTAGATATGGTGCAATTCTGCTCTCTCCATTTGTCGCACTGCAGCAACTTTACTTGCTGCCCTGCACTATGTCATCTTTTTCCAAATCTGGGTCTCATTCTCCTATTGTCATATTCTGCTGGCAGAGTTTGTGGAATGTTGGCCACTCTACGTTAAGCTTGTAATGCAGGGCTTTCTCCAAATTCCGCCAGCCTCCATGTGGTGGAGTTAGTTCTTGCATGTGGCTCAGCAACAGTAAGTTGGCGAGTGGGAATAATCATCCCATAGTGCAATTTTTGGCCACTAGGGGGCACCCGGTGAGATTTATTTTCAGTGAATGGTCATGGGCGGTCACAACTGTATACGGTGAGAGAGCTGCCTCTAGAGTAGAAAATCGACTCAAGCAGCAGCAAAATCACTTCGAGCAGCAGCGCCATCTGGTACTCTATGTGGTGCAATTTTCCACCATGTAGCACTAGACACCAAGAGCCGATGCTCAAAGGTGCATTTGGATCTGCTGAGCTGGCAGAGTTGTCGGAGTGCAGGTTGGTTGCCCAGAAGTCGAGTTATCGCCTAGGAAAGGATTAGGGTGTGAATGCGATACCGGGCAACTGAAACTTTAGTGGCAACTGGAAAACCATAGCAAAGGGTAAAAGTGCCTGGAACTGACTTAAGACTGCTTCACCTGTTGAGGTGAAAGTTTCTGAGGGCCTCACTGCTCCCTCTTCTGGCTGTCTGTCAGAGTTGGGCGCCCAAAATAACTCTAATTGACCACAATACAACTAACCAAAGTTTTTCTCAAAACATTTGTGTCAAATTTGTTGAATTTGCCAGTGCTTGTTTGCAGTTGAGTGAAATGATTTAATATACTATACTTTATAAATTCTATGTCCCCAGAACCCTGTGTCCTGCATTCAATGAACATGATTACTTGTAAACCCCTGTATGTTTAAAGCAATTGCATACAAGAAAAACATTATTTTCATAAAAGTGGTCTTAATTGAGGGACCATTTTGTCAATACAAGCCTACTAGGCCTGATGTTGTATGAAGTCAAACCGAAAAATATAAAAGTGGCTTAAAAAACGAGCAAAAATAGCACCAAAATTTCCATTAAGCAAGAACCAAAAACACTTCTTTTCTTTTCACCTATTTTTACCCTGTGGCATTGTTCATTTAAAGTTCCTCATCATGTGAAATTGTCACATCAGGGTTGCTGTATGTTGGAAATCCACATGCTATGGCACAATGTCCAGATAGCATGTGAACTGCTGCTTCTAGCTGCTCAGCCTCTGCTGCATAATCAGTTGGTGACTCGGCATGTGACATCAGTGATTTATCAGAATAACCTGAACATGGCTATTCTAATTTTCTTTTGCATTGAGGGCACACCAGAGACGACTGAGGTGTTATCACTGTCCAACACTGAAGGTCCATTATACTGCTCCACCTGCCATTTCACATGCAACCTCTCACACCTACATTACTCCCCATGCTACCTACACATCCAATACTCACAACCACATACATCTGGCCCCATTACACCACACCCTTCGCTATCCTGCATACTGCCAAACACTCGCTCTTTCACTAAACATGCCACAGAAATTTGGGATCGCTATGTGACCGCTCACCAGGCCTACTGTTTCTGAAGCCTGCCAACTCCCTTGGCGGGCCCCATCATTGCCACAGACATTCACCTGGATACAAGATCACAAGACACCCTTGGTGGTGGAATTGTTAGCATCGTCAAAGAATCCATCCAATGCTCTACCACTGCGGAAAGCACCACCGGCAAAATAAAACACTTGACCATCAAACTCCTTATCACCACCACCTATACTCTTAGTGGCATCCTCGTCTACCGCCCTCCAGGTGTTGTGAGGACTTCTAGGACCCAGGATGGTCACTCCTGTTTTAGCTTAGTTTTACAGTTCATGTATTATTCACATTTTTCATTTTAGTAAGGCTTCTTTTTAACATACTTTTAGCAGATTACTTTTATTCTAGGAAAGCAAGGAACAGGCTGCTCATTTAGTAAGTCTTTGCACAACACTTAATCAGTACTGTCTGATTTATGTCCAAGGCTAAGGAACATGGTACACAGTATGCCGGTTTGTGTTGCCTGTTCAGGATACAGGTTCTATCACCTAGACACAGCATTGCATTGGAACTGTACTTCAAACATGGTATGGTTTATTATATAAATGGTGCACTGAACCAGGAAGGGCAGAGGGCATTCCGGCCATGACTATCCTTGGATATACGCTGTGCGAAATGCAGCTCCGCTGGCACTGATCCCACACTGTGTGAAATACAACTCAGCTGGTGCTGATCCACTGACTTTCAGAAAGAATTGCCATCTACACCAAAGGCTGATTCCTGACACTATTTCCAGGTATGGGCCTGGGGCTCACCAATTAGATTGATCTAGCCAGAGAGTTACAGCCACTATGCTCTCAGTGTAGGCATAAGGTTAAAGTAGAAAGCTCCAACACATCTAGACCCACATGCATCATGGTTGGATTATTCATCTTCTTTACCATGTTTTTAATGCTGATTACCTTGCTTTGTTTCATCTGCCTAACTATCCCAATTCTCTCTTAATATGCCAAATTGTGATTATTTCAATAAATGCATTGAAAACATATCTTGCATCTTTTTGTCTCACCTTGGCATGCATGAGTTACAGCACACAATCTCACAATCTCATTCCAAAGTTTATACTGGGGAGTTGGAGTGTCATGTTCAGGTTGCTATAATGATCTCTTACCCCAGTGGGTTTGGAGCTTGGGGGGAGTACTATGAGCTAGCCAGGAGTTAGGTTGGCAGTTACTAACTGTATGCATAGACTCAGTCTCCCACACTTTGCCATTCTGATGCCCTAAACATGCAGCCCTATTACCAAAGTAGGAATTGCATAACACTGGAAAATGCAGCAACTCCAAAAGCACCATCGAGGACTTTGATACCCCTCTGATTCTCAACTCCAGTGCCTTAATCCTCCTTGGTGACACCTCAACTGCCACCTGAAAGATCTCAGCGATCTCAACATAACCATCTTCTTCAAGAACGTGTCCAACCTCGAACTCACCCAACAAGTGGAAGTTCCCACACACACTGCTGAACAACTAATTAATTCCATCTTCACCAGCTTCAGCAACATCACAGTAGACAAGTCCACACTGTTCTGACCTAGTCTGGCCACACCCTCATCAATTTCAGCATACCCATCCTACACCATCACTCAAATACCATCACCAAATCTTCATGACAGGACTAGAACAAGATCTTAGAACCACCCAGGTTTTCCAAACTACTACACCACCTGCCTCAATACAACAACTAACCAGAATCCATCTCCTACTTCAACCTCTGAATGACTGCCTGCATAGATTCCATGGTTCCTCTCAAAACCAACAAAGCCAGGAGAACCAGGCAGGTTGGTACACAGAAGAGCTCAGGCTCACCAAACCCCATTGCAAGCAACTTGAACGCAGATGAGGACAAAGTAAGAATGACACTGACAAAAGTGCCTACAAATCTATCTTCAGACACTTCCATCAGCAGATCAGAGCCACCCACCACATCAAAAGCATCACCAAGGGAATCTTGGTGTAGTGAAAGGCTTCATCTCTCAAGCAGCATGTTCCAAGCTACACCAGCCCTCCTCAAAACCTCTGCACCCAGCTGACCCTGTCCTACAACAACAGGATCACCAGCATCTATGAACACTTGTACCACAATCTGTACCTTTCTACCCCTGCAGCCTTCCAGCCCATCTCTACCACCACCCAGAGGACCACTCCAACTGCCATCACCACTCAGGAAACTGCAACAATCATGCAGTCCATACACTCTGGAGCATCTTCTGATCCCTTCCATAACCATGCATTCATCAAAGGACTGGACTCCAACAGCACAGCATTCACTCAGACCCAAAGACACTAGCCACCTATTGGACTATCTCCCTGCTGTATTACCTAGAAAAAAGTCATGGAAAAGATGATAAACAAATACCTAACTACCCACCTTACTGACAACCACCTCCTCTACAGCAATGCTTAATTTATAAAAAAACATAAGTGCCAGGGCCCTCATCAGGAAGCTACTGTATCTTCCTCCACACATTACCGCTTTCAGCGCTGCCATTTACACAACTACTAACCATCACACTACTACAAGTGTGACAACTCAGATTGCTTGCAGCCCCCAAAGCTAATAAAATAGCTTGGGCAGCAGGTATTATCTGTTTTAAATGTGTATTGAACTAAAAAAACAACAGTTGTTCTGCTTATCTCTAAATCACAAAAAAAGCGCTACCATGGGACAGCTGTCATTAGTGGTGGTGCTGACAATTAAGTGCCAATGCCGAGCTCCGCAAACCAGTGGCTCAAATTAAGCACATCTCTACACTACTCAATCTGGAGATCAGTCCACACATATTTCAGAGACTGCCCTCATCAACCACATGGACAACATCTGGATGATCATGGACATAGGTGATACTGCGACCCTCATTCTACTGAATCTTTCCATAGCCTTCGACACAGTCTCCCACCCCATCCTTATCCAGCGACCGCACAAAGCTTACATCCAAGCCCAGGACGTAACTGGATATGCGCCTTCCTGACAGGCCACATCCAGTCAGTCAGCCTGGCCCCCTTCACCTCAGACGCCATCATGCTCATCTGCAGAGTTCCACAAGTATCCTCACTCAGCCCCACTCTGTTCAACGCCTACATGACCTCATTCACCAGCATCATCCATGCCCACAGAACCAATATCATATACTATGCTGACGACACCCAACTCATAATGTCCCTCTTAAACAACATGCCAAACACCTGGGCCATTTTCTCCATTTGCCTGACTGAAGTTGCTGGATGGATGAAAACCAACTGCCCCAAGCTCAACTCAGACACAACAGCTCGCTCTGGGACTCCATCTGATGGCCTGCCAAACCCAGACCTACACCTTTCCTGGCAACACACACAAAGAATCATGGAATAGTATTCAAATGCCAACTAGCCTTGACGAGCCACGTGAAAACAGTCTCTATCGCCTACTTCCACACACTCAAGATCTTTGAAAGGCTCCCCACTAACACTCACAGAACAGTGAGCCAAGTCCTCATCACCAGCGAGCTGGACTATGGCAACGCACCCTATGCTGACCAGAAGACTCCAGGCCCTATAAAGCTCAGCAGTCAGACTCACCCTGAACCTCCCACTCCTTACTCAAGATGATAACTCTTCAATCTCATGTACACATCTAAAGACTAACACAACGTTGGGCCCATATACATCAACAGCTCCATAAACTTTCACAAAACTATCTAGCATCTGCACTCAGCGGAACTCCTACTCTCACACCGCCTCAACCTCTGCATAGACAGAACCATATCTAGTGGTCATGCCTTCTCCTGCACCACTCCCGAAACTTGGTATGACCTGCTCTTGCACATCAGAGTCTCCTCCCCCTTTCCTGAACCCTGCAAGAAACTGAAGACATGGCTGTTCACGTAGCCCCAACCCTGTCTCAGACCACACACCTCCTACTTCAGCGCCAAGAGTTGTGCACTATACACATATACATAAGAAAGCAACATAAAATAACTGTTTGTAGTTGTTTCAAAGCTTGTATTTCACCACAGAATGAACTGTTAACTCATAATGTTTCCTGTAAATCATAGTGTTGAATTCATCTGCAGGATATCAGTCACATCAAACAAATAGAAAAGTTGAATGGATGGTCAGCACAGCATTTTGTCTTTCTTTCAGTGCTGGTAAAAAAAAATGTGAAGCCTGAGGTGGTTCATGATGCCTCTCCCCTCCCTTGACAATGTGAAGCCTGACGTGGTTCATGATACCTCTCCCCTCCCTTGACAATGCTAACAAGTATCATATTACATTGTGCACAACTGCATATGGGCTATACCATTGCATTTATTTTGTTTCTTTGTTTTTTTAAGTTATTCAACTCGAATCAGGTTGCAAAGATGACATATGTGCAGTACTGTAAGGATGCACTGAGAAGACCTTGTAACTATTAGGAAATGTTGTTCCATGTATAAAGTAATTGGAATATGCAACGGGGAGGGAGTCCTTCTCAAGGTCAAGCTTGCTGTAAAATTGTAATGAACTGCAATTCGACCTTTGTACTGTATTAACAAATATACAAGGCACAATTGCACTAAATAATGTTTTATTGGGTACCTTAACAAAGGTGTGGGAGGGCATGCGCATCGTCATATGTAAATAGAATATAGAAACCTGGCTAACTGTTGCAGAACTTGGGAAGATTTGTGTCACATCCTTCAAGTTACTTGCTGATGATTATGTGTAATGCATCACTACCTGGAAGCTCAGAAAACAAATATATATAAATCACAGTAAGACAGTAGAAACTTTAAACTTTATTGCTTTTTCTCTTCATCCACCTATTTCCTCCCTTAATGGGTACGGATTGTGAAATGTTGCTTTTACATGATAGTATCTCAGCATTTAGCATGCATTGTGAATGAAAGAAGAATTCCTAAGTGAAAGAATCCACAGCTCACCAAGCAGTTTAAAGTCCCATTGCATTGCATCTTATTGATTTGCGTAACTTGGCGTCATGAGCACACCTATGTTTAACGGGATGCATTATAAATGTTGCTATATCTGTACTTTTGTGCGGCCTCCTGATTATTTCTGTCCAGGCTTTATGTATTGTGCCTGCACACATACTCTTACTTTTACATGTAGCAGTAAATTCATGCTGTGAATTTTGTACTGACTCTCTCAAAACTCTTTCATGCCCTTGTCCTGGATGCTAAGTGTAATAAGATTTTCCTTCATTTTTCAGGAGCGACAAATTCAGAAGAAAAAAGATCTCAGTAAGTTTTACCATTTTATAGCAGAAACCTGTCAACACATGAGAATTGTAAGGTTGATGATTTAGCAATTGCATTTACATTTTTATTAAAGAGTAAATAACCAAAATGATTGAAAACCATTTTCTATGAAAAACATGACGCAGAGTACAATTAGGATAAGAAAGCAATCTTAAATATGTAACAGTGAGATACACGATGACCAGAAAACTGGCAACACTTAAAAACTGTGAAACGGATTTGAAGAGTGCCTAATAGTAGAGTGCAAAAACTCTTTTTTAAATGCCAAATACAGCTAGCATATTTGCAGATTAAACCTATTTTTCACCAAATAGATTTTTTCTTTACATTTCAGGTAGATTTACACAAAATATATCAAATTATTATACATAGTTTATTGCTGACAAGCACAGTACAAAAATTCTTACTTTGTACTGTGCTTGCAAAGGCCTCCCGCAAAACTCTTTCGGACGGAAAACCGCCACTCGGGTTTTCTGCCCGCGGCCCTATTATGAGTTTTCTGCTGGCACAGCAGAATACTCACCACAACATTGACACCAGCTTGTAATCGTAATTTGGCACCGGTCCAACCTCCACTGCGAGTCTTGTGGTCCCAGGACTGCCAGACTCATAATGCGGGCCCCAGTGTCCTCAAAGGTCTACTCTTTTTTCAAAAGAGATTTCACCAGCCCAGATCCGGTGCTAAGCTATACTTTGGACATGTTTACTTCATAAAGTGTTTTAAGTATATTTGGTCTTGCCTCCACAGTATTACAGAAACTCTGGTGACATATTAAGAATAGAGGATGCTCACTGCTAGTTTCCTGCAGAGAAGCCTTATTGTTTCCTTACTTGCTTTTTAAATGTATTTCCAGTTCCCAAGTGATAGTCTTTAACTCATATTTAAACTTAGTGTGTATTATGTGTCAACTTAAGCTTAGAGACAGTTGTATCATTTATTGCCTCAACTTCTGCCGCTTGTAGGTGAGCATTCGGCACTGCTGGAAGAACAGTCGCTAGAAGAAATACTCTAGTGCCAGCTGGGTCCACTGTTAGACACTGTTTTACACACTGTCAAGTATCGACTTGTAGGTTTAGAAATAAGGTTTTTATTTTTCCATTGTTTTTCATGTATTCGTTTCTTCTTGAAAAGAGACCTGAGTGGAAGGAACTCTCACCAGGTATCACTGTTATGAGACATCAGCTCTTAGTCTGAGTAGTTAAGTAACTAAATTTTCACCTCTCGAGCTAACACCCTTGAAGAATATTGTATTCTTTTGCAGATAGACCAAAAAAGCACAAATGAGCAGACTGAGAAGTGAAGAAAAATAATTTTTCATCTGCTCCCTGCTGCCATCTAGGAGTTGAGCTAAAAATAAACAATTGTAGCCTGTCAGGAATTATCTTATTGGAAAGCAAAACCGCGGTGTGTGCTTCCAATTTCTGGGAGAGCATAGCGTTTTCAGTGTTACCTAAAAGGAAAAAGTAAGCTGCTCACCTCAGAAGGCCAGCTCAGGTGACAGCCCATCAACTCTGGGTGGATGGAATGGACACCCAGCAAAGGAGCATATAAATTAAATCAAATATTATTAACCAACATATATAATTAGAAATCCTTTTTAATCAAACCTCTACATTTAACAAAAGTAATTAATTCTCAACCACAATACAGATATATGCAATGGATACTAAATGCCACATTATAAAAATGTGTTTGAATTTATTGTATTCTTTAAAATAATAACATTGTCAACTACTTCATTTATATTTGAACAAATATAATAATTTTAAAAAATTGAAACAGAAAACAGATATATTAATATTTAGAATTCTATAAACATTTAAAATAAAAAAATGTCAGGGGAGAAACGAGAATTATTATTTGTATGCCAACATAAATAGGTGAAAGTGCTCCAAGTTTGTTCAAATCTACAATTCTAACTCCAATCCAATTTACACTGGGAAAAGTACTGATGTCGGAGGACTGATTTTCTATAACATATCTGGTCCAGCAAACATTGTGAAAACAACATTTATTTTAGGGGGCATATTTACCATTATAGTGCCACACCTGCAAAACATTGGAGGATCTGAATTACTTTTGGGGGTGCACGTTACTTTTCTAATTCTAGGAAGACATACATTAGGGGAAGTTCATTTCTATGAGAAGGCGTCAGATTCACTACTATAACTTCAGGCCTTATCCGACTGCTGAAAGTGAAAGTATATATTTGGTGTGAGCAGGGGTTGGACGCAAATTTTGTCTTCTAATTCCAGGCCGTCATACATTGAAGCAAATGTAAATATTTGGGAGTATATTTATTACTCTAACTCAAATCATACACTTACATTGAGTACAGTGCACATATTTACGCAGTGGGTAATTACATTTCTAACTCGAGGCACATAGCTTTGAGCAAAGAATAGGTTAGAAAAGTAAAAAAAAAAAACTTGTGCAAATTTGTATATTTAATTAAAAAACATTTTAAGATTATTTTTATTCTCTTAGTTGTTTAAGTGACAACTATTTTTAAATCTTTAAAACATGAGATATCGTACTATCAAGTAAAAAACACAAACCACCATCTGCTCCTCCTTAAAAAAAAAACACAACCTGAGAAAAGTAATACCACAAAACTATTACAATGAAAACAATTAAGTTAATAAATTAATCCAAAGTAAAGATATAATTAAATCAAACACATTTGTAAAATATATTTTCTGTGAAAATCAGTTGTACCCAACTAATCCTCCAATAAAATGCAACCCTTCCAAAAAATATCTAAATCAATTTAAAATGTTAACACATATTTAAAATAAAATTTAATATAAAGTAAACATGCAATATAAAATATGAGAACAACATTCAAAACATCAGTATTATGATAAAAGATAAAACAAGGTATACATACCCTCAGTATTATGGCCACCATTACTTTGGTACTGTCAGTATTTCAGGGTCGATATTCAGGTACCACATTCCAGTGACCTCTTCCAGGACACACATAACCCCTCCCTAATATACAACATTCGGTGTAAGAATCTTCTTATTTCAAATAATGAATTGCAGAAGTTTAAACCTTGTAATCCTTGATGTTTTAGAGTGTTAGCTCCCAACGAGTTTCCACTTATGTTTAACCTCTATTCCTATTCATATCTTTAGACTCAGGGCCTAATTATGACCTTGGCAGATGGGATGGGATGACGGCTATCTCACTTGCTGTTTTTACAAGTTCCACAGGATATAATGGAACTTGTAATACGGCGGACGGGTTATCCTTCACGTTTGTGACCAAGTATCGTGAATGAGTGGTCAACAGACTGCCAGACTCACGGTGGCAGTCATCACTGCCGAGACTTTGACGGTCCAACTGTCAAATTAAGAGTTTGGCAGTTGGACCACCAAAAGACTTCTGTCTCCCCCAGGATCAGTGATCCCGATGACCTGATGGTGGTCCTGCTTATAATCAGCCAGGGCTGCGCTGAACTCAGTTCCGCCCTCCTGATTACAACTTTGTTGTCTGCCAGCCTTTTCATGCCAGTTGCACTGCCATGAAAAGGCTGGCGGGGAACAAGTACAGGGGGCCACGAGCATGGGGTGTTAAGGGGTCCCCCTGCCCAGCACCCTTGAAATGCGCGCTGTCTTCTGTGCAGACAGTGTGCATTTCAAGGGTGTTGGTGCACCCTGCATGCAACAACATTGCTGCTGGCCCTATTATGAGCTTGTAACAATGGTTTCTGCCAGTCAGGTCAGTGAGAAAGTCCTAATGGGATTGGCGTGGGAGTCGCCAGCAGGGCGGCGATTTGCTCGTCTGGAGTTTGCTGGAAGGGTGTTTCCATCCGCCAAACTCCTAATCAGCCCCTTTGTCTCCGAAAGCGCATCAGGCTTTGTGTACGCCATAATCTCAAATACATTTCTTCTAGTGTACATTAATGTGCAGGGATTTGCATAAGGGTTATGCTACAGTATTTTAAGTAAACTATAGTTTATATGTATTACCTTTGTATGTATTAAATATTTAATCATCATTTTTCTCTTTCTCTGTAGACCAAAAAATCTTGCATGAACGGTAAAGTATTCCAGAAGATTCATATTTACATTATATATTCAAACAACCTTCTGTTATAGATCTTATCTGTGTTATGTATTGTTGACATTACTCTCACACACCCCTATACACAACATAATTGCTCACCTGATGTTACCATTCTGACAGTGTGCAGTACAAGTTTTATCAACCAATAAGGTGATTTTGAAAACTTTGACCAACTGCCCTGCACAGAGTTATCACATTCACACTCACCTAATGGAAAAAATGCAGCTTTGTCTAAACATACTGGGGAACAGACACTGCATGAAAGGTGAGGTAGTGTGATGGGAGGAGGGAGAGAGCACTGCAATGCATATAGGCAGGCTAGAGCATAGGTTTCAACCTGTAGTGGTCAGGAGGAGAAGTGTGTGTTGCGGCAGTGGCCTCAATACCCACTGTGGTGCTTCTAGACTTAGAGGCATCGAGGTAACCTCAAGGCTGGTGCGAGCACAGTGCAATAGCCACCTGAAACATGCGATTAATCAGGGTACGGCCACAGAAGCGGCCACCTTAGAAGCTGGTGTGGCTTGCGTCCGTCCCACTCCCCCACCCTGCTTTGTCCTGGCTTGCTTTCCTCTCTCGGCCTGGAGCTTTCTATGTTTTCAATTTTTAAGTATTACCTATCTGTTGCTGTGTTGGCACAAAATACATACCTTGTTACCACCAGCAAAGGGTCTCAGTCTGTCTGAGTCAGTCTGAGTGAAGCCCTAAAGTGCAATTGCTGCATTTGACACCCCAGGGTAACTCCTTAACTTTCTAAAAACCACTAAAAACAATGGAGTTAGTCCTCCTTCCACCACTCTTCTGTTTGCCCAGTCTGTCTTCTCTGTTGTCTAGGAGCACCTTCCAGGTGATCTCATTGGAGTTCTCCAGTGTCTATTGCCACTGAAGATCTTCTAAGGTGAGTAACTGAGATTTGAGTTCCAGACAGGGAAGCAGCAACGTTTGACAAGACAACGCAAGGTGAGGAACGGTTGTTGAAGCAAACGACTTGGGAGCAGGAAGGAGTGGCGGGGCTGAACAGAGAGGTAAACCTTGGCACCTATGAAGATGTTTCTGTTGCCTTTATCACTTAGAGTCTGGCCTAGTGTGTATTAAGGTCTACAGCCCATGGCTGAAGGCTGTTGGCCTCCATAAACTTGGGTAACTTGTGTAAACTGTTTCTCTAAGGACAAAATCTCACCTATATTCTCAAATTTGTTGTTACAACTTCTGGTCTCTAACAGCAGGGTGAGGAGCCTATTTAGTATCATCTCAGCCTCAAAATATGAAAAGTGATGAAGTGTAAAATCTCATCACTGCAGATTGTTTGATCTGGCCCCACATCAGGTACTCAAACACCAAGTAATGTAGGTAACCTTGACCAGGAGGAGCTAACACTAGAGAGTAAGAGTCCTACAAGGATCCTGAGAACAAGGCTAGTGAAGAAGAAAGAAAACAAAAACATTATTTTACTAAAAACAAGAAGTCAGTACTAACACAAAGGCCCTGATTTATACTTTTTTTGCGCTGTATTTGCATAACTGTTTGATGCAAAAGCTGTGTATACTTACAAAAGACAATTGTATTTTGTAAGTTTGCGCCACTTTTGCGTCAAAAATGTATGCAAATGCAGCGCAGAAAAAGTATAAATCAGGGCCAAAGCCTTTACCTACAAGGGCCTGGAGATAAGCAAGGAAAAATCTAAGAGAAAGCTAAGGCAAAGGCAAAGAAGCTGATGGAGTGTTCCCAAACAACATCAGTTACAAATGAAATCATTAGTAATCATCTTACAAGGGGTATGCGAAACAGCCAAGAGTTTCTCCCTGATAACGCTAAGCAAGAGGTGCCAGAGAATGGGACAGAATGTTAAGGCCAGAATAATAAGTAGTTGAGGAAGGGGACGGCAGTAAAAAAAAACAGATAAGTAGAAAACACTCCATTAGAGACTTTGGGCCTCACTATGAGTTCGGGGGACAGGTTGCCGCCATACAGGCTACCTCCCCGCCGGCACCATTAAGAGTTTCCCGCTAGGTCAGTGGGCTGAAACCTGAGTTTCGACCCGCTGGTCTAGCAGACGACAGCATACAGCATTGTCTCTGGCTCGTAATCGAGCTGACGGCTATGCTGTAGAGCGCAGGGTGCACTAGCACCCTCCCAATGTTCACTGTCTGCAAAGCAGACAGTGAAAATTGCAATAGTGCTGACCAGGAGGGCCCCTGCAATGCTCATGCCAAGTGCATAGGGAGTGCAGGGCCCCCTACACCTGTTCTCCACCAGCAGTTTCATGGTAGTGGTACTGCCATGAAACCGCTGGCAGAGAAAGAGGGTCGCAATCCCCAGGGCAGCGCTGCCCTGGTGATTTAGGACAGCTGCCACCTCCAGACTGCTGGGATCTCTGATCCAGGCGGAGCTGGCGGTTTCCTGGAGGCCCGACCGCCAGGGTTGTGATGAGGCGCTTGGACTATCCGCAAGTCGAGCGGTTTAGTGACCACCAGACTCCTAATCAGGCCCTTTGTGTCCCAAAATAGTTGTGGGTGGGTAACTCAGAAAAACAGCTTACTCCCGTATTGGAACTTTCATAGATTCACATTCTTGAATCATTTCCTGTCATTAGTATTAACATAGGTTTAAACCTAAAGGGCCTTAAGCCTCTCAGTTTAGCACTTTATCAGAGTCATTTTAGGAGAAAAAAGGACCAAACTTCAGGGCCCACCAATCAGGCAACACCACCCTCTAGAACCTTCCTGAGAGAAGCTCCAGTTGCTCAGATTTTCTACCACACGTCGTGCTAGGGAGTCTCCTCAGAGCTCTGCTCTGCTCCTCTCAACTTTTAGAATAACAACAGCAAGGTTATACTCTTCATAACTAATTCTGACTGATTGCTGATAAGGCCAACACCATGTCTGACAGGGAAAGAAAGGGCTTGTTCAGATCTCTGAAGACCCTCATCAGAACTGCATATACTGCCTTTACCCAGACCACTCTGCCAAGGACTGCAAGGTTTGTCACACCTTCTCTTATAAAACCCTGAAGGATAGAGAGGGCAGATTGGTAGAATGGCTGCAAAAACTTAAATCTAGAAATAACCCAGTCTCTGATGCTGACAGCGATGATTCTTCCACATCTTCCAGAAAATCATCTAAAAGAGCAAGATCTCCTCACTCAAGGTCTTCCTCAGAGCAGCCAAGACAGGCCTACAAAGAAACCACCTAAGGGTCTTACAAAGGCCGCAGCCCTCACAAATTCTCCACAAAAGGGGAAAGAGGACATGTCAGCAGTTCTGAAAGGCCTAAAACATCATCTTCTGTGCCTCCTCCTAAGTCAGCTGAACCATTTAAAAGACCTTCCTCTGCTCCTACAGTTGACAGACCATTGGGCAAAACCCCACTGTCGACGACATCCTCATCGACGACGGCAGCGATGAGGTCCATTCCACCGTCTACAATGGTTTCCGGTGACAACAACGTCGATGACAAGTCATCCACCGTCAACGAGGACAACGTCAACGACTTCATCATCGACAAAGACTTACACTTCATCATCGTCTATGCCGGTAACCACGGTCTTCTCATTGCCGTCTTTATCGACTACAACCCTGTTGACAGTAGCTTCCACCATAAAACCGTCAACGGTCAAGATTTCAACGAGGACAGCATTGACGACTGCTCCTGTTACACCGCTGACGAAGGCGTCTACGACTCCATCGACGAGGGAAAAATTGCACAAAAGTGAGGAGACAGCAAAAATTCCAGAACAAGGTAGCAGACTTGCTCAGCAGACTAAAATCAGTCTGTCACGAATGGGAACTAGACCAGTCCACGGTCAACCACATATTTTCCCAGTGGGGATCACCCAACCTCGACCTCTTTGCTAAGCCGGTCAAACACCAAATGCCAATACTACGCAAGCTGGCATCACCAAAGGGGATCATAGGGGAATGATTTTCCATAGCATGGTCAGGAATCTTTGCCTATGCTTTTCCACCCATTCCCTTGAGTCCTAACAAAAAGGAAGTGAGACCCATGCATGCTAATATTAATAGCCCCATACTGGCCTCACCAGCATTGGTTCACGGCGCTTCTTCTCCTGTCAGTGAAGCCTTGCATCCCACTGAGAATATCTCCGCATCTGCTAACAATGAACAACAGGTAAGTCTTACATCCGAATCCTCAATCAATGCAGTTATCAGCATGGCTCCTGAGCACCTTGAGTTCGCACACCTAAACATTACGCAGGAGTGCAGAAATATACTGTCCAAAGCCAGAGCAATTAGCACCAACAAGATTTATTCGTGGAAGAGATTTAGTTTGTAGTGCCACCAACAACAAATTGATCTTCTTTCCTCATCACCGAAACAAATAGGCCCTCATTCCGAGCCTGGCGGGCGGCGGAGGCCGCCCGCCAGGCTTCCCCCCTCCGAAATACCGCTCCGCGGTCGTAAGACCGCGGAGGGTATTCCGAGTTTTCCCCTGGGCTGGCGGGCGGTCTTCACAAGACCGCCCGCCAGCCCAGGGGAAAACTCCCTTCCCACGATGACGCCGGCTCGTAATAGAGCCGGCGGAGTGGGAAGGTGCGACGGGTGCAGTTGCACCCGTCGCGTATTTCAGTGTCTGCTTTACAGACACTGAAATACTTTTAGGGGCCCTCTTACGGGGGCCCCGCGACTCCCCCTCCCGCCATCCGGTTCCCGGCGGGAGAACCGCCAGGAACTGGATGGCGGGAGGGGGAGTCGGAATCCCCATGCCGGCGCAGCATGCTGCGCCGGCTTGGAGGATTCCTTTGGGGCAGCGGGAAACCGGCGGGAGACCGCCGGTTTCCCTTCTCTGACCGCGGCTGAGCCGCCGCGGTCAGAATGCCCCGCGGGGCACCGCCGGCCTGTCGGCGGTGCCACCGCGTCCCACGGCCCTGGCGGACTTGTTCCGCCAGGGTCGTAATGACCCCCATATTGCCTTATTTGTTACATTTGGTGCACTCAGGTCTTGCCCATTCCTCCATAAAGGTTCACCTGGCGGCGATTGCATCTTATAGACAGTCAGACTCTTCACCTCTGTTATGGTCCTCTAGATTGATTAAACCATTTCTAAAAGGGCTTTTCAGAGTTTTTTCACACTTCAGACCTCCTCCTCCCTTCTGGAATCTAAACATTGTTCTTGCTCAACTCATGAAGCAGCCATTTGAACCAATACATAAAGCTTCTACGAAATTCCTTTCCTGGAAAGTGGCTCTCATTATTGCTCTAACATCAGCCAGGCGTGTCAGTGAGATACAAGCACTATCCATACAGGATCTGTTTTTACAGATTAAACAAGATAGAACAATCTTGCGCACTAACTCACGTTTCATTACAAAAGTCCCCTCGGACTTTCATTTAAACGAGCCCTTAGTTTTCAAGACATTCTTTCCAAATCCTACAACTCCAGCAGAGAAGGAATTACACTGGTTAGACATTAAAAGATGCATTAAATTATATCTGGACAGGACTAAAGCATTACGCAAAACCAACCATTTGTGGCTTTCAGCGCACCCAAACGGGGTCAGCCGCTCTCAAAATAGGGCATAGCTGGATGGATTTCTTCAGCAATCCGATTTTTCCATCAGGCAGCGGGCAAGCCACTGCAAACCTCTGTCCCTGCACATTCAACACAGGCAGTTTCCTCATCAGCAGCACTGTTTGCAGGTGTACCGCTCCAAGACATTTGTAGGGCAGCAACTTTGAAAAGCTGCCATTCTTTTACCAGACATTACTGCTTGGATGCATTATCTCAAAGAGAAGTAGCAGTTGGCCAGGCAGTCCTCAGAAATCTTTTCCATTAAATCCTTTCCAGTAATCTTTTCCAGTAAAGGTGAGCTGTATCTTTCATCCCACCATCCTAAATTAAGGTATGCACATTGCCTTTAAAAAGGAGTTTGAATTACATGGTACATTCTCATAAAAGTCTAGCCTCTAATGCTTAGAACTTTAAATTATGTATATGTTTATTTAAACACACGATTAATGTATGTATTGAACAGAGAGATGTGTTATACTATGTGCATCAATACTGCTTACTACTCTGATTCAAGCATGTGAATCTATGAAAGATCCAATACTGGAGTAAGAAAATTAGTTACTTACCTGTAACTTTAGTTGTCCCAGCAGAGGCTCACCTTCACTTCTCTTTTCTTTTGGCTAGCCTATATGCACTTGTGCTTAGAACATCTCAGGAACTGAAGCTTCTCTCAGGAAGGTTCTAGAGGGTGGTGTCGCCTGATTGGTGGGCCCTGAAGTTTGGTCCCTTTTTCTTAAAATGACTCTGATGGAGTGCTAAACTGAGAGGCTTAAGGCCCTTTAGGTTTAAACCTATGTTAATACTACTTAATTAAAGGTACTGGGGACTCCCATCTAGACGACGGGGAATGATTCAAGCATGTGAATCTATGAAAGATTCCAATACTGGAGAACTAAAGTTACTGGTAAGAAACTAATTTTCTTAGTTGAGATTCAAGAGCTAATATCCCAGTCGCCTCAAGATTCAGGTAAAACATCTCTTTCACAGGGGATCTCTGAATATACATTGATCAAACTAGAAAAAATGATCTACAAAAGCAAGTATGTATAAGAATTATGCTGGTGGAGGGTAATGAAGAGGCTGGACCTTTACAGGGAAATCCCCCTTTTTTCTTTTTCCTAATAAAACAATACCATAGGCAGAGATCCACCCACCACCTACTAGTGTATTCTTAGTTATAGACAGCAGTAACTGTTTTCTATCTATATTATCATCCCCGAAAAGCAAAGCTTTCCCTTTAACTTGAACTGCCTCTAATAGTAATACTAAGGGTAAGAAGGAAACTGAGCCACATGTTATAGTCAGCTAGCACCTGATATGCTTAAAGGAGGTTCTGCATTGAGTAAGGTAGAGATAAAAGAAGCTTGTGATTTGGGGACCCACCAGGTAAAATGTAGTATTTTAAGTAGTAAGACAATCTTGAATAAAATAGCAGATGCTGGTGACGTAGCGTCAAAAGTCTCAGAAGATATGCCATTATGCTTTCAGAGAAATTAAGGTTAGGGGAATCTCATCAGTGCTCAAGTCTCATACGAGGAATGAGCCGTTATCAAAAAGAGACAGAAGACTCAAGTAAGAAACAGAGAAGAGTATCCCTCCCATACTTGCATAGTCACTCATTTCTGTTTGATATTAGTGATTTTTCCTGCAAGACTAACACACCAGCGAATAATGGTGTAACAACTGGAAAGAGAATAATGAACATAATAGGTTGAACTGTACAGGAGAAAAGGTATATGTTATGAATCTGTAAGGCCCATTAAAGAATTTGAAATCTGTTGTCCAGCTATTGGCTAAATTATTTAACAATTCCAACTAATGTAGACACAAATCTCCTTGTATTACAGCATATACTAGAGTTTAAGACTAGGGACAAGAGGGATGCCCTGGACACCCAAAAGTATATGAATATGGAAAAGGTTAACCAAACTTTAGCAGGAGAACATAACCCTAGTGATAAACATGATAAAATGACTCAAACTGAAATTACTGGGACTGATACTCACAGACGTTCACCAAATGTGAGCAGTAGAATAGAAGGAGTCAACGAGATTTGCGTAATTGAAGATGGGTCAAGTAATGAAGTAGTTCCCATGGCAGTTAGCAAAAGAGAGTCAGAAAAATGAAACAGTTCACAAATTACAATATTAAGTAGTAAAGGAGCAAATAAAAAGAACACAAGAGGCTCTGTGTAAGACACAAAAAAAGAAAAATAGAAAACTTTCCATTAAGGTGGAAGGGCAGTAAAGTATGACCCGTCATCCATACGGTATGCTGAGGATCTAGTAACTCTTGGTCAGGAAACAGTACCAGTGAACAAGGAAACAAACTCTAAAGGAATAAACAATTAACTGGATCCAATTGTTGGCAAACCCATTCAGTTTATAATGGGATACAACAGGCATTAGTACAAACACCTGGGATAAATTCACAAATGTCTAACCATTGATTAAATGTAACATCACAAACCCAGGAGTCAGGACCAACCAAAGCTGAGCATCAACTAACTCTTGTCATTCATAAAAGCACTATTGAATACATAGGGAAAACACATCTTTCGAACATACCATTAGAAGCCTTGGTAACTAAATCAAATCTGATCTTTCCTACAGAGCCTCCTCCAGCAACCAGTATACTCCTGATTAATCAGTGGAATATTATGAAGTTCCCATCAAGGGTATCTGTGTCTATGGTAACAGAATCTATGGGAGAGCCAGAAAATTGAAATCCCTTAGTACACCATCCTACAGGAGAATGGGTTCTTCAAGTAAAGGACATGTTTGCAGACTGAGATCCTGATCCATACTTGAATAGGTGAAAAATATTGTCCATCTTTAACTCCCTCCCAAAGCTCTCTACAATATCTTCATGTTAGAAATTGAGCCTCTAGTTGGCAGAGGTATGCACCCTGTCCAAGTAGGGACAACAATCCTAGTCAAAGTAGCGCACAACATAATCCAAATTATCCTGTGCCCACCCTCTGGTAGCTTGGCACTGAGCAGTCAGGCTTAATTTAGAAGGCAATGTGTAAAGTATTTGTGCAATAAATCATGCAATAACACAGTGAAAACACCACAAAAATACACCACACAGGTTTAGAAAAATATAAGATGTTTATCTGAGTAAATGAATGTCAAAATGATCAATATTTGATAAGCACAAGCTGAAATATCACTTTTGCAATGATAAGAAGAGTCTTAAGTCTTTAAAAATCAACAAGTGTCTCTTGTGTCAAAATTACACGCATGGAGACTGCAGAGGAGGAGATGCGTGGAACAAGAAAGGCGTGCATCAAATTTCCAGACACGCACAGACGATGCGTCAATTCTTCCCACGCTGCATGGGTTTTGCATCGATTTCCGGCTTGCAGTCTTGGATCCTCACTGCGAAGCGGGGTCTTTTACACCCATGCGTACATGCGTGGAAATGCTGGGCGTGCAGGACGAAGTCACAGGTGCTGCGTCGATCTGGTGGGCGATGTGTCAGAGTTTCTGTCACACGGCAGGCACTGCGTTGATTCCTCATGCAGGAAGTCGGGCTGTGTCGTTCCAGCTCGGCGATGCGTTGATCCGGTGGGCTGTACATCAAAGTTCCGGACACAACGCTGGTGCTACGTCAATCTCCACTCAGGGAGCCGGGCTGCGTCGTTCCGGGTCGGCGATGCAGTGATTCTTTCATCGCTAGGCAGGCTGTGCGTCAATTCCGGCAGGCTGTGCATTGTTTTTCCTGCGTAAGGAGTTCCTTTTGAAGAGAAGACGTAATTTTGGCCCTGGGACTTCAGGAACAGGAGGCGAGCTCAATCCAAGCCCTTGGAGAGCACTTCTTAGCAGAGCCAGAGGCCAGCAAGGCAGCAGGGCAACAGCAAGGCAGCAGTCCTTCACAGCAGAGCAGTCCAGGTGAGTCCTTTGGGCAGCCAGGCAGCTCCTCTTGGCAGGTTGCAGGATCTGGTTCAGATTCTCTGTCCCAGGAATTGTCTGAGTTGGTGGGGTCAGGGACCCAGGTTATATACCCAAAGTGGCTTTGAAGTTGGGAGACTTCAAAGAGTGGTTTTGAAGTGCACAAGGCCCTCTTTCAGTACAGGTCTGTCTGCCATGGTCCCAAAAGGGGGTTTGGCAGTCCATTGTGTGAGGCTAGGCGACTAGCCTTTGAAATATAAGTTTTAGGCCCCTCCACCCTTCCAGCCCAGGAAGACCCATTCAGTATGCAGATGAGGGCAGGTGTGACTGAGTATCCTGTGTTTGTGGTTTTCTGGGTGAAATGCACAAGTGAGCTGTCAACCAGCCAGGCCCAGTTGTGGATTGGAGACAGGCTGTAAGGCACAGATGGATTTTAAGTGCAGAGAAATGCTCACTTTGTAAAAGTGGCATTTCTAAAATAGTAATATAAAATCCAACCTCACCAGTAAGCAGGATTTTGTATTACCATTCTGGACATGCTAAATATGACATGTTTACCCCTTTCTGATCCGAATCTACCACTCAAACATTATATGAAGGTAGCCCTGATGTTAGCCTATGAAAGGAAGAGGCCTCTCAGCAGCGGAAAACGAATTTAGGAGTTTTCCACTACCAGGACATCTAAAACACACAGGTATATGTCCTGCCTTTTACCTACATAGCACCCTGCTCTAGGAGGTACCTAGGGTTTACCTTATGGGTGACTTATATGTAGAAAAAGGGGAGTTTAAGGCTTGGCAAGTACTTTTAAATGCCAAGTCGAAGTGGCAGTGAAACTGCACAAACAGGCCTTCCCATGGCAGGCCTGAGACATAGTTAAGAGGCTACTTATGTGGGTGGCACAATCAGTGCTGCACGCCCACTAGTACAATTTAATTTACAGGCCCTAGGCACATGTAGTGCATTTAACTAGGGATTTACAAGTAAATAAAATATGCCCATTGGGTATGAGCCAATGTTACCATGTTTGTGGGAGAGAGCATATGCACTTTATCACTGTTTAGCAGTGGTAAAGTGCGCAGAGTCTTAAAGCCAGCAAAAATTAAGTCATAGATAGAGAAGGGGGAAGGACAAATTTGGGGGTGATGCTGCAGAGAGGCCATTTCTAACAGCGGGTCTGAAGAGAAATTTGAAATTACTACTAGCACAGAAAGATATCACTATTTTGGCACAGCAAGGAACATGGGAAACAGAAGAGGTTCTGATGAATGATAATCCTCTTCAAATACGTAAATACATGTTCTGCCCATGAATTATGCTGCACCCTGCCTTAGGGATGACTTCCACATGGTTCAGTGGGACTTTTGACTTTGCCATGGCTTTAAATGGCAGAGTCAGACTAGCAGTTTGAAACCGCACTTCCAGTCTGCAATGGCAGACCTGAGTACTTGTTTTATCTCTGTCACACCCAGGGTGGCACAATCAGTGCTCTGCAGTCCCTGTAGTGACTGTAGTTTACAGGCCCAGGGTACCCGGAGTACATATATACAAGGGGCTTACAGGTATAGCTAGCCTATGCTGATCGGGTCTAGCCAATGTAATATACACATTTTGAGTTCAGGGCTCTGGCGCTGAAGTCTGGTTAGCAGGCCTCAGTTCCCTTTCAAAGTCACAAAAAACAGCAGTGTCAGTCAAAGAACCTGGGGATGACCATACAAAAAGAGACATTTCCTTACAAGGTTTTAAGGAGCAGTGGAAAGGGGGAAGAGTGAGGATTGTTAAAGTACTTAAAGCTCAATATTTTGTAAAACAACCATTGTAAGACCTTCAAACTGACTCTGTGTGTGTCTGTGTGTACGTAAAAAGCCCAAATGAACTCCAACAAACATCTCACCCTACCAGACTTAAAACACCTCTACCCAACTATTTATTAGAGACTACATCTATTAGGGATGTGTAACACCCCAAACACTGCCCCTGAAGGTACGCCCCTGCATGTTTTCCAGCTGTTTGAGAACATCAATGCTGCCTATTACATGTTGTAATCAAAATGGGCCCCAATTCCAGGGAGTATTACCAGGTAAACTATCATGCTTAACACTTGTGATCTGAAGGCTGTTAACACTGGCTTTAATAGCTTGGTGGAGCACCAATGGGTAAAAGAAAGACCAAAAGGAAGGGAGTTCAACCTCTACATTTGTTCTTGCCATCACAATTTGAGATATCTTCCTTGGCTGTGAAATGTGGGCTCTGTTAGATAAGTATCCTTTAAATCCACTCGTACCATCCTGTCCCTTGCAGGTGAATATCCCTCAAATAAATTACCATCCCCATCTTGAAATGGTGGTAGAAAAATGGATTAGTTGAGGTCTCTCAGATTTATAACTCATATGAGTTACTTGTTTTTTTTACACCAAAAAATATTTTACTGACATACCCCTTGTGATGTCCGCTGCATACCTCTATTGACCATTTGGCTACAAGGTCTTGGACCGCCAGAGATATCGAAGCTACTCCTTCATGAGAGAGCCTCATTGGCTGAGAAGGTTTGCTATGAAAGGGAATAGAGCAGAAACATTACTGACATCCCATACTTTCTGCTGAGCCAAAGGATCTTTGAAAATACTCTCACATTTGTGTACAAAAAGTGCTATCGTTCGCCCTGCTTTTGTGAGGGGAAAGGACATAACTCTTTCCTTAGTTTCATCGTTCCCATGTTTGGGTGCCATAGACGCTGAGTAGTCCTCCTCTTTTCCGCTGCTGCAATAGCAGCAGCCTGGAATACCTGACCTGGCAGCTGTAGTAGGGCCTGCAGAAAGATGAACAGCCAGTGAAGCTACCCCTGCATCCGCCTGCCCTGAATTAAACCTTTGTGAGAAGGGCATTAAATTTGTCTAGAGAAGAAAATGCCTGTACATACCAACCAATTTCTTTGATGAACTCATCAGTAAAAGAGTCTTGTGTGTTTAGGTTAATATCTAAACCTATCAGCTCCCCAAGTTTAGAGTTAATCATAACAAAAGACCTTCTCCCCTCTCACTGGATAAGTCTGCATTTGGATTGCCTGAAAAGCAAAATGCCCTTTGTGCCCACTTTGAAATCATTTTCAGATCAGGAGATTGCCTCAATTTCATCCCCTGTATTGTGGCACAGAATATTTCAATCAGTGAACTAACAGTATCTAATAGGTTCTCTCCAACGCCGTCCTAGGATCTGTGCCCTGTCTACAGTGGAAAGAAACTACTTTTGTATTCAGCTCCAGAGTAAGTGTCAATTTGCCTGAAATAGAAATCCAGGGATGCTCCGAGACACTACCCCCACATTTTACCCCACTGGCTGTGTCAATACGGCTTTTAATTCTAACCTTTACAGACTCCTCTAAAAATGTTGGAGGGAATCACTCAACTGAATTAGTATGTGGCAACAAAATAGGATCAACTGTTGGAATAGCCACTGTATGCAATGCTATCAACAGAGGTTTACCCACCTACATCTTTTTATCCACATTTAAACCATCATTGCCACAAAATGTGCCATGATAGTTTTAGAAGTGAGTGGAACTCGCTGAGTTTCACTCTGTGGAATTCCGCCGAGTTACATAAAAACTCCACAAGATTGCGCAGAATTCTGCAAGCGGGTGGAAATCAGTACTTCATGCTGATTTCTAGCACCAGGAACTTGTTCCACACTGAGAAATCAGCATGAAAGGCAACAAATGGCGAGCCAGAGGGCACTGCTGCTGGTCGAGTTGGTTTTACTGCCACTCGAGTAGGTTTTCTCCTCGAGCGGCAACTTTCCCAACCCAAATAGTTGCAACTGACAGCGACAACCCGCATTGAGGAAATCTCGCCAGTTGTCCTCGTCAGTTGTCCGGTTGACCTGGCAACTTACCATTGGTGAGCCGGGCTTGAGAAAAAACTCTACCAGAATTAAAGAAAAAAACTTGGCCGAAACTCCGCGTTGCCAAACCAAACCACTGCATTGCCAAAACTCTGCAAACTCTGCCAGCAGAGCGGAGTTTATCGCCCACCCCTAATATAAATCATCAATAAATTTTTTACTTATGCCAGAAAAAGGCCTTTTGTTTTTGTCCATCACTTAGACTCATAGAAGAATCATACCAAAAGGACCCTTGGTTCATGAAACCCTGCAGAACTGAACCGCCACCAAATGCCTCATTCTCTTACCCATCATCAAACTCTACCAACTGTTTGCTTTTTGAAACTTTTTCTCCCAGGACATGGACATGGAATTACTTATTGCGGATTCAACTGAACTGCCAATGTCATTGGCTACAATTTTGTAACGAAAAAGAAACTGCCTTTGAATTTGACACAGATGCTTTTAAAAACCTCTTCTCAGGTTTCAATATTGTCTCTATCAGGGTTTTTTTCTACAACCTTTATCCATACTGGCTAATAACCCAATACTCGGAGAATTGAACTCCCCCCTCAAAATTCAAACAAATCAAAAATAAGGTTTTTATAAACAATTTTGTAAAAATGCACAGTTGTATCATCCATTCAAAATATGGCAGTAGTTTGTTTCACTTGAAAAAATAATTGCACATTTCAAACACTAACTAGGCCATCAAACAATCCATACAGATAAGCACTTGCCTACACTATGGGGGTCATTATGACCCTAGCGGTCACCAGACTGCTAAGGTCACGGTGGCAGTCAGACCGCCACATTATGACCATGGCGGGGCTGCCACGGTCCAACCGCCGGCACCCCCAGGCTGCTGCCAGCCTGCAACCTAGCGGTCCCGACGGCTGCTGCCCTGGGGATTACGAGTCCCCATCTGCCAGCCTGTCCATGGTGGTGAAAGGCTGGTGGAACAGGGGACTCGGGGGGGCCCCTGCACTTGGCATGGGCAGTGCAGGGGCCCCCATGCACAGCAACGTCACGCATTCCACTGCCCAAATTACGGGCAGTGGAATGCACGATGGGTGCTGCTGCACCTGCTGCACTGCTACATTGCAACCGGCTCCAACACAGTTTCTGCCTGCCGGCCCAGCGGGGAACTCAAAATAGGGCCGGCGGGGTTCAATCCGCCCATGTGGCTTGTTGGCGGAAAGACATTGCCAATGTCATAATGAGGGCCTATATGTTTTAAAGCACTTTCAAATGCTCCCTCCAGCAAGCTTGCCCCGGCATTCTGCGTGCTACTTAAAACAATTGAAGATAAAACCAACAAAAGTAACAAATGGAAACACTTTCTTCTCCAAGTCCCGCTAGTAAGAAAGCAACCATTTGAATGCACTGAAAACCAGCCCCGCCGTAGTCTACAATGGACCTCTCTAGCTGACGCTTTCCTGAAAGCGCTCGCACCAAAGTAACCTGCTCTACTTTGCTGGGAGGAGTCTTTGCTGGCATACATCAAGAGCTGTGCTGTAGCAAACTGTTTCCCTTAAATCCGTAACAGATGTGAACTCTGAGCAGCAAGAAAAGAGGAAATCATTTGTGATTGGCTCTCTTTATATGTGGGGCTGATTACTTGTGTTTGTGTCACTTCCTGCCTGAGTGTGTCGGATTGTCGGTATTGTAGTATGTTTAAGAGCTGTAATAATAAACAGTAAGTATTATTATGACCCTCCTGTCTTTTAATAAAATTGAGTGTGTGTACCAGTTCCAGGACTAACCAAGAGTAAACCTCTGCTATTCCCATTGGAGATAGCTGTGTAAACGCTGCAATTTCCAGGCCGAGTGCAGTATAGCCAGCTCCAATTTATAGTAAGCCAGGCTCTATGTGCATTTCATATTTCAGTCGGCACTAGGTTTGTAAAATAAATGTTCCCCTTCCCACACATCCAGTCTGTTGACTTATCACTTCCCTGCCCCTTTCTTTCACTACTCTTGTTCAGTCCTCTACCAGCATTTCTGTTCAAATTATACAGTTTTAATACACCTCTTAGTCTCCTTTTCTAATATCCATGTGTTACGCTCTCGGCTAATCACGTGCAAGCTTGTATTTTACACATTTTCTCCAACATCTTGGCAGCGATTGATCTCCTGAGTTCTGCATTCATTCCTCTTTCATTTTTTTCTGTATCCCACCCTCATTTACCCTGTAGCCATTCTTCATACATTGTGCCTCTGTATTGTTGCCTCTCTGATTGGTTTCTGCAGCCTCAGCTCACCTTGATTTTTATTACTGAGATCTTTGCATTGTTTTGTTTTCCAGGGCTGCGCAAAAGGCTATTTTAGCCAATGCCGAAGATAAGATAAAGAAACTGGTAAGATTACTCTTATTAAAACTAAATATTTTAGTCAGTACCCAACCATAATACAGATGTATCAGGAGATGGTAAACATGTATTTGCCACCATCCTACAGTTAAAACCCTTTACACTTTTCACAGTTCTGCTTTATACGCCCAATAAAGAGTTCATTAAATCATTATGTTAGAGCTTCCTGAAGAACACTCATTCCTTTTTATGGTAGTTAGAAAAATTATAAAGTCTGCTTCACCCCTTCTATTGTAATCGTCCTTTTTTCATTTTAGACCCATCTCCATAAGAAATCACATCACCGCCATGTTGCTACACAACTCTCTAATGATAATAAGGCACAGATTTACCTATGGTTTTGATAGGGTTTGTGTTACGTCTTTCAAAGCCGACCCAATGCAAAGTCCATTGGTTTGAAATAAAAAGTAACATCTTGCGTTACTTTGCACAAGGAAGTGATCCTTGGGGTATTTAGACAGAATAACGGAAATAAAAATATTGTGTCAAGAATATCAAGGACGAAAATGTTGTGAAGGTACGTTTCTATGGGTAAGCAAAGTTTTAATATGCATACTTCGCATGTATATACCTTGACGATATATATATATATCATCAAGGTACGTTGATGTGGAGTTAGGAATAGTAAATCTGTACTTACCTATTTGCACTTAACGTCTCAATATTTTGGTCATTGATATTTTTGACATGATATTCTGTCCACATGATATTTTTATGATCTGTTCCCTGAGTGGTGCATAGCCGTTCTAGTGCATCCACCTGTGGGTTTTGATGCAAGTCCATAACTACAAAAACCTGTAGACATGGAGTTGCACCATATCCTGCACCAACCTGAGACTGGCATAGCAACCAAAAATATTTGTATTTCTCTTCAATTTTCTTCTTTGCATGTGTGCTGCATTCTACATAGAGGAAACAGTCTCAAAGGGAAGTTTTTGTGCCGGAAGGTACTCCTTCCGGCACAAAAACTATGCTGACCGCACAGCAACACCTTGGTGCAAGGGTGCCTATGTTGAGGCTAGGCAGCCCAAAGTGCATCTGCACAATGAGAGAACCGAACCTTGCCATCTCTTTGGAAATATGGTTCAGCTTTGCTGGATACAGTTGATGCAGCACAGCAGTTTTACTTGCTGTTCTGCATATAGTCAACCATTTGTTAATCTGAGCCTCAGTCTCCTATCATGGTAGATCTGTCAAAACCGAAGAATGAATGAAAAATGTCAATCACCAAATAAACATATAATAACCTGCATGGCCTTACCAATCAGAATCAAATCTAGGTCATATGTTAAATTCGTAAATTATCTAAGTACATATATGTGTGAGATGAAAGGTAAATGACAAGTATATTTGCTTCAAGAAATAAGTTTGATCATGGAGCTCAACATAAAACAAGAGGAAAAGCATATAGAGAGAGAGATTTAAAACAAATACGACAAAACTTTTTCAGTGAAAGACACACAAATGGAGGATTTGTCTCATTACAAATCCTTCTAGTTATTAATTGTTTATGTTTGCCGAGCTACAATTTAACAGAAAGACTGCATCATTTATGATATCTTCATTGATATTCATAAACTCTGAATTTCTGATATGTACATCTCACTGCAGATTCCTCACCTTTTGAATATTCCCCAAGCTTCAGGCTGGGTCTGGAAATTTCAACAGAGTGCTCCAGAGCACCCATAGATAGTGTCAGGTGACTCAGCACCAACGTTGTTCTACTCTGGAAGTGACATGTGGAGCACTCAGGCATGATGATATTTCTTTATGATCGATATTTCTAACTGCAGATTCCTCACCTTTTGAAAATTCCCCAGGAGTCAGACTGCATCTGTAAATTCCCACTCATGCACATTAATGTCAGTTCCTTTGTCTCCGCACCACCATACATGGATCCGAAGCTACCCCTTGTCTCTTCACAAGAGTATTACTTCAGAAATTGTATGAGAAAATCAATGGCGCAAAGGAAAATTTCACCTCCCAAGACTAAATGATTTATACCTTTTAGGGACTGTTGCAAGCAAATCTCCGTGAATGAACCCCATTTGGCTTGGCTGTGGTTTGTAAGATTGGAGCAAGACTCAAAGGCTTACAGTGACTGCGACTAGATGAATTCTAAAGCCATCTGGGACCATAAGGTGGACCTCTCTGTTGCCAGGCGCCAGAAGTCTCCATCCCATGACTAGTTGACGTTGAAAGGAAGTCCTTTTCCTTTTCTGAGGCCATTCCTGTGGCAGATCATTATCACAGTTGAAGGATTGGCATAAATTGAAGAAAAATAAGACGTTTGAGCCAAATTTGACCCCTTCCCTCCACTCTCAAACTCCAGAGAGTATGCAAAGGGGTCAGTGTGACTTCCGGACTCACTCCCACTCTTAACACTGCCAGGGTTGTGGTGGTGGTCGGACCGGCACCAATATGGTGATCCGGCCTCCACATTACGACCGTGGCGAACGTGCCACGGTCGGACTGCTGGCCCCGCCATGTTACCACCAGCAGATGGTCTGGCGGTACCGGCGGTCTCAATCCGCTAGGGCAGTGCTGCCCTGGGGATTACGACCCCTCTCCCCACCGGCATTTACATGGAGGTTGCACTGCCATGTAAATGCTGGCAGAGACTGGGTGCAGGGGCCCCGCACTTCCCATGCACTTGGCATGGGCAGTGCAGGGGCTCCCATGGCCAGCCCCATTGCGCTTTTCGCAGACAGTGAAAAGCGCGATGGGTGTTGGTGCACCCTATGCGCAGCAACATTGCAGCTGGCTCAATTATGAGCCGCGTCAATGTTCTGGGCTGTTTCCTGCTGGGCTAGCAGGCGGAAACTCAGTTTCCGCCTGCTGATCCAGTGGGAAACTCGTAATAGGGGCAGCGGGAAGGTCACAGTACTGGTGGTGACCTGACCGCGGGACTTCGGAGGACGGGCTTTTCCATCTGCCAGAGTCAAAATGAGGGCCTCAGTCTCCTTCAAAGCCGGTTGCATCGGCGGTCCCTAGGCAACCAGAATTTCGAGCTCCATTGTTGATGATGCAGCAAATCCAAGAGCTCTGTTAAGCTTTTCTGCATCTTTTCAGCATGCTGCTTTCTCCCTCTGTTGCGCCTCTAGGCTCCAAGGAACATCAAGGACATTCACCTGGAACTCTGAAGGCAGATCCATCCTCTGGACCCACTACAGACTCCGCAACTGCTTAGGTGCCAACTAATAAATATACAGTTGCTCTATATAATGCATCATTTGGTGGTTTAACATAGGTGTGTGTGTATCTGGGAGTGCGGGGGTGAGGGATGAGAGGGTTCGTACGTTTTGGCATACATCCAAAAGAATATAGAAACCTGGCTACCTGTTGTTGAACCTGAGAGGTTTTGAGTCACATTCATCAAGATAGTTGCTAATGCTTAAGTGTAATGTGTCACTACCTGTAATCTCAGAAAATAAATATATATATTTCAGTAAGACAATAGTAACATTGCAAATCATAGCCTTGTCTCTTCATCTACCCACATCCAATGTATAGCTGTGAGTTACTAGGCATTGATTGTAAATTGTCACATTTTAATTTTAGTATCTCAGAATTTAACGTGCATGGAAAAGCAAAGAAAAACTTCTAAGCATCCGTAGCTCACCGAACAATGTTACCTCCCATTGCATTGTGGTACTAGACTTGTATAACTTTGAGCCAACCCATGTTCAAGGGACTCATGATAAATGTGGCTATATCTACTCTCTTCTGCACCATTCTGGTTCTTTCTCTCTGCGTTTTAGGTATTGTGCCTGCATGTTTGCTGCTGTTGCACTCACGTGTAGTAGAACATTCATGCTGTGAGTGCCCTTCAAAGCCCTTTCCTGCTGCTGTCCAGGATATTTAAGCGCAACAAGATTCTCTTTTATTTTTCAGGAGCAGCAACTTCTTGAGGAACAACAGTGCAGTAAGTGTTGCTCTTTCTATAGCAGAAACAAGTCAACGCACAAGAATTGTGGGCTAGAACACTTAGCAATTGCATTTACATTTTCATTAAAGAAAAAAAATAACTGAAATGAATAACACTTTCCATGAAAAACATGACACACTGTCCAGTCAAGAGAAGAAACCAACTGTAGCTGAAAAATACCAACAGTGGCAAACGGTATGGGGTTCTTATGCAAGCACTCAAACAAGAAAGAAGTACAAATCCTTAGTTTAGAGACAAGCCTGGGCATCGAGACTCAGGGGGTCACTGCAGATGAAACAAGCACTGGCAAAGCCAATAGGCCTCGGCAGTGCCAGAGCTATTGACTTTGTCAAATTCTTTTAGTCATATTGTATAGCAGCCTGGCTGCTGTTCTGCATGGGTGATAGTCATGGCAAAACGTTCTGTAACATGACCAGCACTGGCCGCATCATAGCGCTTTTTTGTCTGGCAGACTGGGCGGGACAAGCAACACAACACGGGTGGGGCTAGGAAAGCAACACAGCATCGAAGACAGGAGGGGAGAAGGTATATGAAAAGTGCTCTGATGGGACCAGTGGTGTGTCTTTGTCATAGCACTTCATTTTGTTATGGTGGGTGGAGGCAAACATGACAACGGGGTGAGAGGCAACACAAATCTAGCAAACATGCGCTGCTAAGAGTCCTAAAATGTATTTCAATGAAAGGCAAGTTTGTAAGCGGCAGAAAGAGTTGGTATGCATAAGTAAGAATAACTACCATACTATAGCCAAAAAGTGGCCCTAACAAGGGTGAGAAGGAAGAGTCATAACAGGTTACAAAATAACTCATTCAAAAGGTGAGGATGAAGAAAGCAACCAAACACAACAAACCCAAACCACATCCGGTCACTTACAAAACCTTTAAGACACCTTAAGACTACCAAAGTGCTACAGAGCCAGAAAAAACGTGCAGAATGTTTAACCTAAAGATTCAAAGCACACAATGGCTGCCCAGTGCCCCATGAAATTGAATGAGGCAATTCATTGTGAGAGCCAGCCGCTTCTGACATAGCAACTTTGTATAAACTGACTTTTACAACATATTCCACAACAATATAATCGAAATGTAAAACAATTTAAAATAGCAACACAGAGCAATAGCCATCAATTGGCTTCCTCCTTTATTAGGTTCAGTGTGAGGTTGAGGCTTTTTACTCCTGATGTCCTTGGGGCCAACCTATTATGGATCCCACTCAACTGGGAAAAGCACCCCCTCTGCACTTGACTCTCAGTGGTAGGTGTGGTCGACCAGTCAAGGACCCTCATGGGGATAAGGGATGTTAATACAGTTCAGTGAACATGAGTCATAACTCAAAGTGCAGACAGTACGAACAATAAATAAATGTTTCATCAAATACTTGTTTATGTATGAAAAACTGGTATTTTATTTCTAACTATACACATGAAAAGGTATACAATATTCAAACACAACAACACAGTCCCCCTTGTAGTAGTTGTCAGCCAAATCCCTGTCGTACCCTCCTTCGTATAACATGTTGGGGGTTATTCCCCACTTACTGGTGGCCATATCCGGAAATGCAAACTCTTAGGCCGCACTCAAGAGTTCCCTTTCAACTCTTCAGGATTTCAGTCAAAAGTGTCTACAGTGCCACAGCACCTTGAGCATCTGAATCCCCCAAGACCACAAATGCCTGGTTTCAGTCTTTCCAGCTCCAGCAGTATGGCAGTGTTTGGCAGTGCAGCAAGGCCCCTCTCTTCGTCCGCCCCCAAGTCTGGATCCGGTATGGGCCACTATCAAAGGCTGCTGCAGTACCCGGTGGCACTGGCTCTTCTTGTCAAGCACTTTTGCTGGTCTGTTTCAAGTGACAGGAAAGGCTCCCACTCAGCAGACACAAAAGATAACTTGCTCTTCCACTAGCAAAGGGTGAGGGGCAATTCTTCAGCTCCAGAATGCAGGTCCAACGAGTGTGCAACATCCTCAGCTGCATCCCGCATTCCTAAGGGACACAATCAGGTGCAGCTGGCAAGCAAGGCCAGCAGGCCAGGGCAGTAATCCTCTTCTCCGGTCTACAATCCAAACACTTGGCTGCAGCATATGGGATGGTTCACTGTCGTTGCAAACTCAGCAGACAAAACTCTCACGCTCCAGCCCAATTAAGTTCACTATGGCCTTTTCTGCCATACGGGGTCACAGTGGTGGCATGGTGTGGGTCTGGTGCTTCCCACGTGGCTCGCTTAACACGGATGAGATTGCAGTGGTCCTTTCCCTGCATATGTGGGTCATCGTCTGTTTCTGCACAAAGGCGGCAACCCGGTCAGTGTGTATCCCCTCTCCTCACACTTTGCTCCGGGACTACTCTCAGAAGGGCTCTCCACTGGCCCTCGCTCCCTCCAACATTTTCCTCTTCCTTGCAGGGCACCCTGGTCTTGGGAAGCAACAGGTGATGGCACTCCAAGCTCCAGGGCAGGTGTTTCCCTGGGTGATGTCTCCCCACCCAGCAGGGAGATTAGCAGGCCTTGGCACCCAATCCTGATTACAGGCAAAAGTCTTACAGGGCTTCCCCTCCTCACACAAGCCTGTCCGGCTGCTTGGCAGATGTCAAATGTTCGGTGACTCAGCCTCCCCTTCTTATAGCCCTTTTCCAGACACCATATGTCATTTTGGGTCCAGATGTTTGAACTTTTATGTTGCAGTGCTGCTTCTTTTGAAGGTGGGCACTTCTCCTTTTCACCTTCTTACATGAAAAAGGTGTGTCACAGCAAGGTCGACTCCGAAGCTGACTGTCCACAACATAATTCATGGGAGTGACCAGAGTTTACACCTGGATGCCAGCCACAATGATGTGTGCATCAAAGGGTTAAGTCCAGACCCAATGCCCTACTCTTTATGATTCTCTTATCATCCCTATCTACCTTCCTGAGATGTCCCCAGGCCCCTTCCTAGTGATTTAATACTGAAACAACAAAGTGCAGTCTTTTGGATGTAAGGGGAGTCTCTTCTTTCCCTCCACTGTGTCCCCACCAAGCTCACAGGAATGCAGCAATCTACAAATCTGTCTGGGGGATTCCTACCCTCCTCGTGAACTCGCCAGGCAGGCCTGGGCTTCCCAAAATGGAACCCTGGGTCCTCCAAACAACGTACCATTGCATGCACCCTCACTCTGTACTTTCATGGCTCACTTTCTGTTCAGCACTAATACCTTCATGCTCTCACTAATAAAAATGCCTTCAGCACACACACTCAAATTGCATGCACTGTTCAGGACTGAACCTTTTCTATCTTTAACCAGGGAGTGTTATTTCAAAACACATGCACTGCCAGCACACACTCTCACTATGTGTGAGCCACCCAAGTATTCACCCTTCATGTACTGTACTTCACGCAAGCACACAGAAACCCAGCACATGCTGTCCCTGCAAACGCGCTGCACATCACAACATCTGTCATGAAATGTATTTATCTCAGGCATAGATACACCCAACACATGTACTTACCACACACATGCTGAGCAGTACTGCACCAACCTTTTACTGCCACATACAACCAACGGAGAGTCACTGTCCTGCACAATGTAGCACTCCAACCCTACCTAACATAGGTCAAGGCTGAGTTGAGCATACAGCAGGAGAACTTTTAAAAAGGTGAATGCACCTGTAGGCCTCAATCTAGTGACACAGGGTAAAAAGGTCATGTTCACTACTACTGATCACTACACGGTATTCTGCCACCACCCCGCTTGTGCTGTATAACTCCTGGTGAAGGCGGTAGCCATCCACCACTATGAGGGTAGTGCTTTGGACTTTCTGCCGATCCAAGAAGACCGCAATCCATCAAACATGCCTATGTCATGGCACACACACATGATCCGTGCTTGCCTATGACAAACAAATGAGTATTAAGAATACAGACAACAGTACAGTTTGGCACACATGGCGTGGGTACACTCCGTGACCAAACAGAGGACTTTTCCGTTCCAGCACACTGAATTCCCGAGACACCTTATCAGGAGGTGTCGCTGATGAAATACATACACAGTCTACAAGTGACAGACCTTTAACTGTGCCATAGGACAGGTTGCATCTACCCTGCATTTCAGAGCTGGACAAAACTCTCCCTGCACTTTCTCCATATGTTGTCCCCTGCTTCGTGTCTGCCTCCAGTAACCTAGTTCACGCAACTCAACAGCTACAAGACACCCCTTCTGCCAGCCTCGCACATGAGGCTACTGGCTGCCTGTGATCGTTCTGCAACACGGCTCTCCCTCTTGGAACACAAAAAGCATGTCTGCCCAAAAATATTTAAGTGCTGCTACTGCTGCCAATATATGAGTGAAAGAAGAGGAGTACCCAGAATGAGCCGCTCATTAGACAACATAACATATGTGCTGGAAGTAGGAGTGCGATGGTTGGGGCAGTGAAGCCAGTGTCAAACTGGTTTTGCAGGTGCGTGTTGCCCCCTTAGTAGTCATACCTCTGGTTTTGGCTAGAGAGTTCTGGATGCCGAGAGAGGGGTTCTGCCATCTTTGAAGTGGGGAGACTGATGAATCCTGTGATGGGTGCCACACTTCCCAGTAAGTAGTCATCAGGAGGGAGGGAACCTGGTAATCCATTGGCTACCAATCACATACTACCCTGTGGGCATTTTCTGAGCATAAATAGGCCAACCCTTGCACCCAGAACTCAGCTCTCAACTGGACTGGAATAAGGACAGAGGAAGGAATGCCCTGCTGCACTGTGGAACCGGCAAAAAGAGGCTGCACTATCATGGACTGCACCTGCTCCACCTGGTGGCTAGCAAAGGAACAGGACAGTGCCTCCTGTTTCCTGCTCAATGCGAAGTTGTCTCCAGAGCCCAGCCAAAGCCATGAGACTCATAAGCCAGCTGACTGGCCTCCTGTTTGCAGCACAGGGACACCACTGGCGTAACGAAACTGAAAGAGCCCTCAACCTGCACAGAACATGGAGGGAGTTTCCCTCCAGACTCACTCAGGCCAGGTGGTGGGCTGAGGAGGCCCCTGGAGCTTGCCCACTCCCCCCCCACCACCGGTAGGGCTGCGGGGACCTTTGTTACACCCCTGAGGGACGCAACAGGTGAAGAAGCCTGCTGGAGCAAGTTGATAGTCTAATGTCTTCAACCCACTGCCAACCACCACTGTGCAGCACCAGGAGAAAGGACCTGATGTACAAAGTTGCACCCTAGTTTGCTAAGTTTGGGAGTATCATCAGAGTGCAGCTGTGACCTCCAGAAGAAGAGTTATCAAACCAGGAAGGATTGGCTTATGATCTCGATACTGGGTGACTAGAAGCTCTGCCCCAAAAGGGCATTGAGAGATGGCAGCCTTGTGACCAGGACCACCTCACCACCTTTGTGGACCGAGGAGCACATGCAGCAAGACCTCCGTCAACTGCATCACATCCACAGCATCCTTGAGCATTTTCAGCATCCTTCATCTCTTTCATAAGGACAACTTCCATAATAAAGCCCTACAAAGTTTCACCTGTGAGATAACTATTTCTGAGGACCTTGCTGGGTGCCCTGACTGGAGTTGGTCACCTAAAGTGACTCGAAGTGATCACATTACAAGTAAAGAATGTATGGTGTGTAAAAATGCATAAAAGTACAGTCTATTTTTCTCAATTGGTGTCAAGTTTCTGTAGTATCTAGTCGATTTTGTCTTCAATTGTTTTGGTGCTGTTTAAATGCTTTGTACTTGTTTCTTTGTGTAAGCCTTGCTGCTCAGAGCGACCGCTAGCCAAAGTTCAGCTGAAGGTTTGGCAGACGGGACTTCAGGGTCCTAAAGGGGTTTGCAAGTGTATTACACTGGGAGGTCACACAACCATGCCATATCACGCACCCCATTTCCTCACACAGTACAAAAGACATTACCATTTTCGGGGGGTTTCTGTGCATATTAAAATACTGTACCATCTTGAAAATGTACTCAAAATTCGTACCAGTTACCTCTTCCAAAGAACAAGGAAGTTAAGGGTTAATTAACAAGAGGTCTAGGATATCCTTGTCACTAAGCAAATTGTATTCAAACGTATGTTTTGGTAAAATGTACGTACTTATCATTTGATCCAAAGCCCATTCCAGCCTTCATTCGGGAAAAGAGCTTTTTAATCATGAAGCTAATTAAATTAAATTAATAAAGAAGGTTTATCATTTCTGTTTCATCCTTAATTGTAATCTATTGTTAAGCAAAAGCCTCATCTAAAACCTAGACTAGGATTTCCTCATCCTCAATTCAACTACCACATTTATAATGCAAAAAAAGCTGGAATTATTTCTTACTGTTTTTAGTATATTGGGAAGAACTGGGTCGATTGCACACTGGTCATACACCTGACAAGATATAGTTGTCTTCATTCCTCAAATGCCTTAAATATGTCAAATAGAATCAGCTGGGAGCTCAGAACATATTATGAAGCTAGAAAACATTGGGAATCTGTTGGGGAATGTATTGTGTGACGTATGCAGGTCCCCGGAACAACCCCCCTGTTAAGTCTCAAAGCTACACCCAAGTTACTCTCTCTGTAAATTTCACTAATTTAAATGAAATTGCCAAAGTTATGTCTCTGCAAGCGCAGTCAACCTTTTCTTTCTTCTTTTCAATAAATGTTTCAATTAATTTCTCGTGCATATAAACCCTTTTCTATTACCTTAAAAGAATGTATTCTCATGTATAACAGCTCTGCTTTTAGCACCTGTACATTGATGATCAAATCATTAGTATCAGCAATTTTACTGGGTAAAGCACTCATTTTGGGTGATAATGGTGAGGTCTTATTGTGTTGAATATATTTGTATGTTAAGAAAATATTTACGAGGCAAAAGTGTCTGGTCTAAGGCACCCAAAAATCAGTGAGTGAACTTCCTGCTAAGAAAGCAAGACTTCCATCATATTCATATCATTAGAATTCTGAGCATCACAAGAGGGTTTTAATCACCTTTAATGTGTGCAGTATTCACACAGCATTAACTAGACAACTGCTTTCTATGTCAAAGCATTATCATGCTGTTCTTTGACCTCGGTCGAAAACAGAAGGAAGTTGTAGCTGCAGAGGGGATTTGCAAAATAAGGGTGCACAACCCAAGCTCCATGTTGACATGCTTACACAATCACCTATTCAATTACCCTTGAGAATCAGACTTCATTGCATGGAACATTCCATATTTAATTCAAGAATGTAATATTAAGCTCATCCACCAGCAAATGACTGCATAATATGCATATATGTTCTTCACCTCTATCCTGTCTAGGACACCCAAAACCATATGCAGGAAGTCCATCACCCATCATCTTTTCCCTGGTGCTTAGTGTAGTGAGAGTGAGACAGCTGTTGACTACATGCAGTATCTTCAATTTTGCATCTACAGTTCCCAAGCACTGAGCATTTGATGACCCAGTTACAATTTCTCTAAGGTCCCATTATATTTCTTTATGAACCCTTATATGAAGCCTTTCTCTCAAATTTTCTTGGGGTCCATATCAGTCGGGACACTACATGTGCTGGACCATCCATATAGGAAGACCGTATTTCTTTGAAGTAGCTTGTCTGTGATAAAACACCTCTGAATGCCATCGCCCGTCTTACTCCAGAGACCGTCATACTCCAGAAAAGCAACTTGATCTAGTTGATTTCAGATGCAAACACCTAAGTTACATTGATAGGACTCAGTGAACGGATTAGTTAACTCAGGGGATTGGGAGGAGGGACTTATTGCGAGAGGTCTGTAATGAGTGGAGGAAAGGCAATCATGCCCATCAACTGAAGGTCTTTGACAAACCTGCAGTACTATATTATTGGCACAGATATTCCTCGCAGGTAATTAGGAGACTTCTGGGATGTTCTAGGTTGCATGCAGTTATCAAAGCCAATCTAAACAACTGACTTGTGCAGGAAACTGGTATACATTTGTGTAATAATGTGCAGTGATTTACCGAAATGTTATCCTGCAGTATAGTAAGTAATATATTTCTCAGTGTTCAGTCCCCAATTGTTTATTAACTTTTCCACCTTCTTTTTTCTTTCCCTGTAGATCAGAACATTAAAAAGGAAATGTAAAGTATTTCTGAAACATTATATTTTTTATTTAAATATCTTATTGCACAGATCTGCTGTGTGTGTATGTTTTAGTGACATTAATCTCAGACACTTCTATATGCAAAGGAATTTTTCACCTGATGTCACCAACCTCAGAATGTTCAATGGCAGTTTTATGAGAATCATACTGTGTGAGATTTCTATAGCTTGCCAAATGCAGGCATCCACCCAAAAGCAACATATGAGCCATTGGTTTAACTCAGTGTTTGTGCCCCATTTAGAGGTGGGTGAACTACCAGGTTTCTGGCAGCGGAGCACCAGATAGCTCTGATGTTGGAATCCTGCCTGTTTACTAAAGAAAGTTTAGTTAATGTACATTAGAAAGTCCACCCTATTCAAGGTGGTCTTTCTGACATACATTTTTTCTGTTACACGTTGCAGGAAAATAACTTAAATCATATTATGGGAACCCGTTCATGTCAAAACTATACCTCTCCAAATATGACACATCCTAAAATACATAGCACATGACAAAAACAATATAACCCAGCCCAGAATGAATATAACATATTTCAATATCAGCATCATACACAGCAGAATACACTATATAGCAAAACAAATATGATTATCATCAGAATGAATATTTTACTTCGTTTATGTTATGAATAACACATATTGTAAATTGAATAAAACATATCCTAAAATATTTGTAAAATGTATTAACATGAATTGGCCGTCACTGACAACAATATAGTAAGCACTTAAATTACTATGGCTTGCATTAACACGAATACATTTACTGAAGTGGCTATAATGCGTTGAGAGAAATATGACATATTGAAATGCATATGATGCATTGAAATGTATATAACCTTCAAGGAAATGAATATGAGACGTTAAAATAAATATATGACAGTTTGAAATAAAGTTGTTAAAAATATGACACAGGTTGAAATGACACATACCTTACTTTAGACATGTTGAAATTAATATGATCCACATTAAAATTATTATGAATAATATTGAATCGAATATCACACACTTTAAAATTACTATAACGGGGCATGACCATGAGGGGGGATGAGTAGGAGCTCCTTGGTACTGCTACGCTTCCTCACACCGATAGCCACCAGTCTCGGCTTCACTCAGATAGACATTTGCACAAGGATAAACAGGAGACCATCCCCAGAGGGGGAAGAACATCTGCACACCTATTCACACGTGCTGAATGTGGCAACAAACAGCCTGACCTGCTGCCTGGATCGTGGGGCTACTCTCAGATAGTGGCTGCTGCTGGGACCACATAACATTCATCCCAGCATCAGTCCACTCGTGCTCTGAGAGGAGCAGAGTCCTAGATGTGTAAACTCAACTACTGCTTTATGTCACCTATGTTCCGCTCAATGTGAAATACTCCAGAGCAGGAAGGAGAGCCTGGGAAACAAAAGAAGTTATCATTTGGCTGGGCCCCAGAGAGGAAGCACACGGCGGCATTGTCAAGCATGTGACCTACTGCCTATGAGATGGGACCAGGGATGGGATTGTAGGGGCACCGTGACACCCACGCCACAATTGGCACACTGCTGGGACACGCGCGGTGGGGTGGCAGTGACTCATCACCCTGATTGCAGGCCTGCGGTCTGCCAGAGTTGCCAAGTGCCCTGAAAAAGGAACACCTAACTTTCAGCTTCTGGGGTAGGATGCTAGTGAGTGCCAGAACATCTGACTCTGGCGCAGTATGCCACACACGAGGAATGCCACCCCCACCTACCCACCAACTTCCAACCAAGCCAGGGCTTCTGGAAGGCTGACATCAGCCAATAGGCAGGGATCACCAGGAGGGCCGCAGGTAGCTGTGACCACACCAGCACCAACCATGACAGACTGATTCACTAATGGCCTGCTGAGTCCCCCTCTGACATACGAAGACTCTCAGCTTTCCCACTGCCGGCCCATGACACAATGACCATGAAAAGGATAACCGCTGAGGGAGGTAACACATGCTTAAACATGGCGGCACACAGATCCAAAAATGAGCCCACACTCAAAGAACTGTGGTCAAAGCAAACTCCAAGCATACTGAACTTCTTTGAGATGCAGCCTCTCTGGACCAGCCAGTGCAAGACACAACAATGCTGAACCTGGAACAGGAGGGAGTTGACACGTCAATCACTAAGGGGCAGTTTAAGAGCCCCAAGCGGCACCTTAGTGCCGTCATAGTGTCATTTTTATTACACTAAGGCGGTGCTAAAAAGTGGCATTTTCCCCACGCCATATTTACAAAGTTGTGCAATGCATGCATTGCGCCAATTTGTAAACCCTTGCACCACAATATGCCTGTGCCAGGAATAATGCATGCAAAAGGGGGACGTTCCCCTTTAGGGGGTGCAAAAAAATGGCACAAGGAAATCTCTATGATTTCCTTGCGCCATTTGTTTAGGCACTTTTAACACCTGCTGAGAGGAGGCGTTAAAAGGGGGCATGCCATTGTTTTCAATGGGCCCTTATGTATTCTGCAGGAGTAGCACCAACATTTTGGCGCTACTCGTGCAGAGTACATCAATAGCAAAAACAAATGATGCTATTACCCACTACCCTGCCCCATGGCGCGCCATATTTTAAATACAGCACACACTTGGTGGCGATAGGGGCGTGCTAAGGGTTACAAGGAAAGTGGCGCTGCACTGGGTACAGCGCCAATTCCCTTAAATCTGCCCCTAAATCTTTTATGGAAACCCTGTGCAGTGAGTTAAGGAAAAATGTTGCTGCACTGAGAGTCGGCATTGCCACAGGTATCAAGGAAAGCAAGCAAGAGAAAGCAGATATATATGAGTGGGTGGCTCCACTGTCAAAAGACAAAGGACTTGCTAATTACAGATGCAAACTCTTAGAGATCTATAAACAGAGCATTAAACTCCAAACCCATGTTGAAGATTTGGAAACTAGATCACGGGGTATCTGGTAGAGATTTCTAGCTGGCGATTCCTTACCTTAGAATAAACCCTGGACATCAGACTGGATCTGGAAATATTTTTATGAGCAGTACCATTGTGCGATGCTAGGTGGTGCAGTTCGGCACCATGTCGTGTCATCCGCGCTGAAAGTGAAATGTGCAGAGCCTATTTAGGTGCCACACCAGTGCTCTGACATTATTTCTTTTCTTTCTGCGCCAGTCGGTGCAGATCCAGAGAAGAGCTACCCCCATTTGTGTTTAAGATTGTTGAGACTCTGCCTCCTTGTGTGTAAGATGTCCACCAGAAAGGCAGGACTTCTGCATCATGCACCCTAAGATGCTGAGGGAGTGGTCCATCATGCGCCTCACCTCTCAATGTTGATCATCTCTGTGATGATCCCTATCTCAGTCACAAGAAAGTTCCCTAAATCACTTGTAAGGTCGGACTCGACGATCGACATCCCACTCCAAGTCATCGGGAAAGTCAGATCAGTCCCACAAAAATTAGAAGTCGAAGAGGTCTTCGACTTCACCATGCAGGTCTTTGGATGAGTCACTGCGATGCTGGCACTAGAGACCTAGCTCTGCAGTGGAGCCTCCACCAGGGCCATCAGTCATTATGCCTTCCTGAGTTTCCGGGAGTCGGAGCGACCCCTGGTCAACTTAAAGTATTTTATGAGGCCATGTACCTAATTTTTGGGCAACTCAACTGCTTTGGAGTGCCCTCTGGCCCGGTGGGTCCATGAGAAGCCCCTACTTGTGTTCCACCGGCTGGTTCACCTTGGGTGCCAGTCGAACCCCAAGGATCCATTGACCTTACATTGCTTCCCGCTCCAGTGCTGATGCCCCTGGAGCCAAAATCCAGCAGTGGCACCACCCCATCACCATTCCTGACTCTAATACAGAGCACAGAAGTGGAAAAGTAAAGGTGGCGCTCTGTGATTTTCTCTGAATTTACATTTACACTCTTTCCATCATATGAGTAATAGTACGCATGGACTCACCGCATGGGTGTTACTAATGGTGGCCACATTGAAATTCAAACAGCTGAGAGTGGTGTGCTTAGGCTATGATATGAGGCTTCATGACACATAAAGAGAGATCAACATCTCAGCCGAACCATTTACCATACAGACTTATGTGAAGCTATTAGGTTCTCATAATTAGATTTCAAGTCAGTATACTATCACCTGCAGATAGATGCTATAAAACCACATTATCAACATGTATCGGGCAACACTGTTGCAAGCCCCTTACCATGGAATATCCTCAGTGGCCAAGGTTTTCCAAAAAGTGATTAAGCAAGTATTTTTCAGATTCGAAGTGGCACAAAATGTCAGTGATGACATTCAAAAATGCCACATAATCTAATCATAGTTTAACAACAAAACCACCAAGATTCTTTCTGACCTCATGCTTCACTGCCACAAGTGTGAGTTCCTGGCAGGCAGCATAACATTTTATGGTTATGTGTTTTCTTGACGACAAGGAGTGAGCATAGATCCACAGATAGCACAAGGCATTAATGAAATAAAGGACCCACACACAGCATCTGATGTTAGAAGCTTTCTGGGCCTGGTAAATTATTGTGGATGATTCACCCTGAATTTGGCCAAACTATTTGAAACTCTGATGCAGCTAATTAAAGCTTGGTACAAGCAGAAGTGGTCAGATGTAGAAAAATAATTATCTAAAGTGAAAGTAGCAATCGTGCACAACAGCATCACGAAATACTTTAATGCCAAGCTACAAACTGAACTATTGGCTTATACCAGTCCGGTGGGCCGGGGGGGCGGGGAATCCCCCTCCAAAGCAGCAAAATGGTACAAGGGCTCTAGTATCCTTAACATGCACAGCATTATCAGCAGTTGAGACCATATATTCACAGGTTGAAAGGGAAGCACTTTCAGTAATGTTGGTTTGCATTTATACATTTTGGACAGACCCTGGTATTACTATTTACAGGTTCATATCTTCATTTCTCAAACGGGTTGAGCATACCCTCAGATTTACAGTGATTTACTGCTCAATTTGTGGCAATCCCGCAGATTTCTTGGCAAGAGAGATATCTCACTTTACCCTAAGATCAAGTTGAAGTACACATGTACTTTTTTGCTAAGGTTGCATGTCCGTTCACATGATCACTGAAGGACATTGCCAGAACCACCGATAGCTGTAAATGCTTACATGTCACACTTCAGGCAGCAAGGAATAATTAATGGAAGACTTTTCTTCAAAGACAAAGGTGTCCCTAGTGAATAGACTATGATCTGCGGAATGTTTGACATGAATTGAATGCCCCCATGATGTTCTAATACAAATAAGGTACTTAATTAATAATGATTCCCCAGTCTCTAAAAGACAAGGTGACTCAGCTGACACCTGGGTCACCAATGCATCATGAACCCATGGGCCAAATTAAGTAAAATGGTGTGGTACCACATGGGCATGCTGGTTAAAGACATGATCTGTGATTGCCATTTCTGCTAGGCCACATAGAGTAATTAATATCAGGCACCACAAAAAAAGAGATCTATGAGATGCTGTGGTCCAATCTTACCACATATTTCAGTGTCGTCTCCAATTGGCCTCGACTCCCTTTTGTCAGAAACACATGCACCAAATGCCAGGTTGTAAAAATAGATGAAACAACAGAGTTTGAGTGTGTTAAGCAGGAGAAGATCATTGGGGCCTGCCTATGGGAAAGCATAATTAAAAAGGACAGTGAACCCTCATTCTAGGGGACTGAATATTGCTTGTACCTACTCCAGCTGAGAATAATCATCAATAGGTCACTCTCTGCATGCTGCAGGCCAGTGGAAAAGTGGCAGGCTCATTTATATGCTGACTAAAGCACTGAGAACAGACTTGGAAAAGAAGAGCGACAAAGAACGACACTGAAGTTCTGTGGGTGTATCGGGGCATCTCACACTGCATCACTAGGAGTACTTCTACAGTACTACTGTTCCAGAGCCCATTGAGGGTCAGTTTCTGTGTACCTCTGAAATGCGTTCCAATGGGCTTAAATGGTCACAGTGTCCACCAGATTAGAATCGAAGAGAAGCGAAGCACAGCATATATCACATAGGACATAATGACCTGATCAAAGACAGATACCAAGGGAGAAAATTCAAATTTCACATTCTCCCATTTGGAGAGCAGACCCTGGAGAGCAGCCACTATTGATAAAACCATGGCCACAGCCAAGATGGACCACAAATTGGTCAATCACAAAACTTTTATGGTCGAACGACTCTAGGGGTTCCCATCCAGGTGAACACCGTCCACCACATATCGGAAACACACCTGATTAGAGAAGTGAACTCGTAGAGTGGAAAGAGGCTGGTAGCTATGACACTGATCAGACTCCTGCATTGTTTTCACCATCCATAAGGCACCCTTCATGCAGCCAAAGCCACTGTTACTTTTGGAGGAAGAGTTGTTGAACCAAAATGGGGACAAGGCTGTTTCAATTTACTGAAAAGCCAAAGACTGTCCCTGAGGCTCAAAGACTATATTTGGTTGCATGAATCAAAATGCATGCTACAAGTTAATATTTAGGTATTATTTTAATCAGAGTTTTGCAGGGATGTAGTCTGTCACCCAGCACCTAAGTCTAACACATCTACACAGTCCGATGCCTTGCAGCTTGAAGCATATAAATAAAAGAGAGATAGCACGCTCACTTCCAGCCAGTCTCTAGTGAAAACCAATGTGTCTTCACATTATTTCTGCACATCTCTCCATAGACTCTCCATGCCAATCCACGCCTCTGGCTGAAATCTGACAGAGATAAACACATGCAGCCACCTAATTAAATTAAGCAATATATGATTTCTTGATCTATTGAATGTAGGATCCTCACTAGTTGGTGAAGCACTGTCAAAGAAATACAGTACTTGGATCATTTTAGAGCTGGTAGCCATAAATTTTAATGGTTAAGCTCCAGGTGCATGCTTCTTTTCTCCTGCTACTACAAAATTTGATGCCATTGGTAAATCATCCTTCTTTTATATTAAATGTTATTTGTGTCTCTGTCATGTGGCATGACTGTTGATGTCATTTCCAGAGTGAACCAAGAGAAAAGTTTGTGTCTCCCCAGGAGAGAACTCTGGGAGGAGGCAATTTCTAAATCGAGTTCAGTGTAGCGCCCTCTAAGAAATAGAAACCCAGGCTCGGTGCACAGTCCGTTTTTGGTGTATCCGTGGGTTTATAAACTAAAATTATCTACTAGGCAGTTACCCTATTTCTTCGTTCTTTATGTTGACTTATTACTTCACTTTTCCCTCTCACTTTCTTTCACTACTCTCGTTCAGTCCTCTACCAGAAACTTATTTTTAGTGCCTCTAGTTTTTAATATGTCTCTTACTCTCTCTTTTTAGTACTCTGGTTTGACACTCCCATCATCTCTTATTATTGTTTAAACATTTTCTGTACATTTTGGCAGCATGGATATCCTGAATCCAGCTTTCTCTTTTGTTTTTTCTGCCCCTCAACCTCACTCACTCTGTAGTCATTCTTCCTTGTTTCCATGTTTCACTAAGTAATCTTGATGTGTGCAGACTCTCCATGCACTTTGTTTACTAAAGCTTTTATGATTAGGTTCTGCAGGAAGAGCTTACCTCGACCTTATTACTGAAATGTTCTCATTGTTTTGTTTTCCAGAGATGAAGTAAAGGGTGTAATACAAGCTAGAGAGACTGAAGTCGAAAAACTCGTAAGATTACCCTGCTTGAAACTGAATATCTTAGTTAATGTTCTATCATAATAGGAATGCACCAGGAGGTACCAAACCCTCATTAGCAGCACATGCAACTCTCAGAGACCTGCACGCTCTCTATAGTTCTATTGTATAAGCCCACTGCAGACTTCAACAAGTCCCTGTGAGAGAGCTTCCTAGTGAACAGTGATTGCTTTATGATTGATTGGAAAAATGATTATCTCTGTTTTCGCCTCCATTGTAATCATGATGCTTTAATTTTTGACACATCTCAATAAGCAATTGCATCACCAGCACACTGATGCACAACTCTCCAATGGCATGAAGCCTCCTTGAGACATAGGTATGAATGAAAAAGGTTAAATGCAACCATGTCAATACCACCCGTGCTTACAGTTAGGGTATAATCTATTTCACATGTTAAGGTTGTAAAAGTTTACTTGCATCAGATGTGTGACAGTGCATACATATATGATACAAGCTCTAACAATAAATGGCAGACTTATCGAATTTGAGATAGAGGCTTGAATTTGGAACTCAACAGAAAACACAACAGAAAGTGTGTAATGAGAGAATTAAAACAAAACTGACTGAAATCTTTCATTGGTAGACACAGAAGTAGAGGATGTGCCTCATCATAAACTCATATATGCATTTTGTGAATCTACATTAACTGGCCTATCAGTAAGTATATCATGTTATCATCATTGATATTCATAAACACTGAACATATCTTCATAAATTTGGAATCTCATAACACTGGTCAGAATGCATTTTATCTGGGTCTAAGACAACAAAAGGCCACCCATATCATCGTATAAGAGAAGGAATTCGATCAAAACCACAGGTAACCTGTCACAATTGTGGTTCTAGATCCATCGACATACACCTGCCATCACATTGGACAATGTAATAATTCTCTGCCGAGAACAAAACAAGTCAATTGCTAACCAAGAAATGTGTCAAATGAGGCAGAAGGGGGGATAGAGAGGACTGCATAGTAGAATTATTCATCATGTCTCAAAATACCACACTCCATGCCTCCCTCATAGAGAGCACCCTAGCCAGGCAGCTATGGGCCAGGTATATCCTCCACACCATGGAAGGTCACCCCTCCCATTTACTAGAAAGCACTTCTCCACAAACAAGATAATCAATTCTTACACCTTCAATGTTATGCAGAAATGTCTTCATCTTATCTGCATGTGAACAAATAAATATTGTACCATTATGGAAGCATCTATTGCACTGGAGCAGTGAAACAGAAAGTGGTGGCTGTCCAACATGACTGTCCTGTGCCTCAGGACTCGCCACGGGATTGTACCTCAGCTGTCAGATTAGACTATCCCTGTCTTAACTATCATTGTTTTTGAATATGTGCTGTACGTATGGCTCTACCAGTCACCATACATATAGCATGCCTGTGACACACACAAAGGGATATCAACACAGCATCTGAGCATTACGTTCATGCTGAAATGTATTCAAGCCTGTAGGCACCCTACATTTCCTAAAAAGGACAATAGGTCAGTGTAGTATTACCAATTTAAAAAAAAGTAAGCTTCCACTACCGCTTAATGCATATGTCTGAGGACATGGACTGTAGCATGCACCTCCAGACCTTGGAGACAGTCCCTTGGTCTCATGGTCAGTTACAAGGCCTAGGCTTCAGAACACACACAGTATTAACATGTGTGCTGCTCTTTGTGTTAAATATTGCACTCCCTGTTGTGAAATAGTGCATTGTTAATAAACAATAAATGGACCTGTTTTGTATACAGACCTGTTTGAGTTGTATTGGTGCTCCAGGTTCCACAGTTATGATTTTCATGTGGGGTTTCCCACATGTATTGCACACCATATGGGTAGCATCATAGTTTTCACCAGTTGCTTTATTTATTTTGTGACATTACTACATACCTAGGTCAGTGGGAGGTGCAGAGACGTTGTATACCACTGCTGTCAGATTTTATATTTTTGTAGGAAATAGTATTGTATAAGGTGTCAGAAGTTACTTTTGTGTGTGCTGGGCAGCTCCCACCCCTGTTGTTGATCAATGAAACTACAAGTAATCTAGGACATCACTACTCTTATGTTTACGCAGACTTCAGGTTAACATCTAGCTCAGACTCCGAACTGGGAGTCTGTGCCATTGTGGTTCAAAACATCTCTAGCGCAGAGCCAGAAAACATGATTAAAATCCATGTGTGGGGATTGTTTATTCCAAATAGGTGTAGAGAAAGAGGCCAGGGCCTCTCCTTTGACCCTTTCAGGGAAGGCCCCCATTGATAAATTGTTCCTGCAAGACTGTCCCTCTGCATCTTGCGTGCATGAGGTCAGATTCCTAGATTTCGCAGAGAGATGCGTCACACCAGTCTTGAGTTCTTTTACAGTATCCTCTAGCTCTGTTATCCGACTTGCCATCTCTGTTACCCATCATTGAGACATTTCCACCATTTTAGCTACCTAGCCACACCCCTCCTGCTGATTGTTACTCACTCACCTCCTTTCCAAGTCTTCAGATCTGTTGACACCCTTTTGATTGAAAATTCAGGCAACAAAGGGGTCATAAGAGGCAATGTCATTTATGTACAGATTGTTATCACATTCATGGAGTGCATAGAGCATGAGTAAAGAATGTACTGGCTTTAATTTGGAGCTTTCCTGTGCAGCTTTTATCTATTGCATGAGGGTCTGCCTATGCCTTAAAAGAAGGCTTCAGTTTTGTTATTAAACAAGAATGGTTTGAAACAAAGTTTATTAACCTTTATTAAACATTGTACAAGCAATATTGTAGACCATTGCTTTTTAAATCTAAGAATGGTCTATGTCAGAGGCTTTGTTAAAAGATGGTGGTTCAGCACATGGCCCTTTTTCGCCAAGGTTGTTTGAGGTACCATGTAAATTGTTAGGTATTGCTGATTAATTTGTGAGCATCCACAGAGGGAAAAGTATCCATTACAACAAAACTCTGTGCAACATTTGTTCTTACATTTGTTCTATGATGGGTGCTTCCTGTATAATATGCCCATCACACCTCATGGTTCTTTGATCATCTGATGCCCTAAAGCATGGCATATTCTTGATGCTGTAGGAACAGGGCAAATTATGGCTGCTTATGTACCTGCATGCTGCCCTGTCCTTGCCATTTAAAATGATACACCTTGTGACATAATGCTGCTGCTGGGACAGTCCTAAAAAAAAGTTCTGGAGTGCCAGGCAAAAGCTGGAATAGTTAAGATTCTGTAGAGAAATCTTAGCCAAATCTTAGTGACCATCTAAATAAATTGATTACTGTACACCCTTCACAAGGGGTTTTGTGCCAGAACACTCCTCAACAAGCCACCTACACAAACTTTCACAAGTGGGTTGGGGTTTGGCAAGAATTTCCTTATACTATCTAGGAGCATGTATCACAACCCACTGGGATTAGGCTTCTGTGAAAGCTAACCATTGCTCCAACTATTTTTCTTAATAGCCTTGTAACTGTGAGCCAGTGGTGGTATTATGGTAATACAGACAGCAACCAGGGAACTAAACCATTTTACTATTCTGACAATATCCTCCTGACCCTGTCGTGCTCCTCAGACTCAGTCTCCTCTCTGATAGCAAAACTAAACCCTTTCTCTTGATTTTCGAGATACAAAATAGATTGGGCCAAATGAGAGGTGCTGCCTCTAACTCCAACTACTACAAAAGCCCCCTTAAATGATTTACCCTTGAAGTGGCTCTACAATAAATTGCAGTATTTAGGAATTACTATTAGCCAGGAACTACACGAATTGGTAAATGACATCTCACCAATCATTGACCAAATGAAACATGATTTTCAAAGTCTTTATTTAGCTCTGTTGGAGAAAGCTCAGATTATCAAAATGAATACATAGTCTAAATTGAAATACGTTTTTGGGATGTTACTCCTCCTCGTAGCACAACCATACTTCAAAAATATCACATGTACCATATCTAGGTTTATAAGGAGAATGGATTAAAAACTTTATGCAACCACATAGAATAGGGAGTCTTATTTTGCCCCATCTAGAGAGCTACTATCTTTCTCAACAACTATCTCACTTGGTCTACATGTTACTGACACACAGGATGTCACCCTGCTGGGTGATAATTGAGCAGACTATTTTAGGTAGAGACAGGGACTTGGCTATCTATTATACTAATCAACCCCAACCCATACCCTCCTTTAATCCTATCATACACGCATCTCAATTTGCATGGCAAAGTGCCCACAAACTTTTGAACATACCTAGTTGCTTGCATTCCAAGGCACCACTGTGGCCTAACACTTGTATTACATTAGAAGGGAATCAGTTGGCCCCTTTGGATATCTCAAGAAGACCTGCAACAGGAGTCCAGTATTCCCATCTCATTGAAATGGATATACACTTAACTCACACATACGCGATAGAATAGACTTGGGAAGACCCGCCTCACACTTGAATGCCCCCCTATTGCACACTACATACTTATGTGGAAATATTTTGAAGCATCATATCGGGGCTGTACGCTACACTGACAGACCACTACTTTTCTGCCAATACAGTAAGCACATGGTCGGAGACACAATTAAACACAATTAAACACAACAGTCCTGGAAGACAAATGAGACATACCTTTAGCCGACTACAACAAGGGGCTTAGAAATCATGTTTAAAATATATTTATTTCAAAATGCTTATATCAAAATCATGTTTGAAATATATTTATCTCAAATTCCTTACCAACTCATTGGTTGCCAGCAAAACTGCCTAAAGGCAGGATCAACATGGACTCATGTTGTTGGAGGTGTAGTGAACCTGAATGTGACATAGTAGATGAGTTGTTGCAATACACATCGATAAAAAGTTTTTGGTTCAAAATTTGGGACTATTTGAAAGGCGAATCACATGTGGATGTCCAGTCAAGTGTGTGTTTGGCTCTTCTGCATAACCCATAATGGCTACCATACCTTAACACAACATGCCTATATCAGTCTCTCCAACACTGCCCTCTGCATTGCTAAATTGGGCATTTGCATCATTGGAAGATGAAACAATTCCAACATTTCAGTCATGATTGCAAAATATTATGAAATTACATAATTTGAAACACTGATCTACAAGCTTCATGAAAAACTGCAGATCTTTGGGGTCACCTGGTACTCATTGATTAAGGGATGATGATACACTCAGCTCACCTACAGCATATTAGGTTAGGTGTATACTGTCTAGTTGTTGTTATATGATTGTTCCAAATTATTCACCTTTTCCTAGTTTTCTTACTTACCAGACTGCATTATCCTCACTGGGATGGTGAATCTCTACTTAACCTACATATTGTGATTTTGGGGTAGTTATGTGTGATGTATGTTAACATTAATGTTTCTCCGCAGTGTAAGGAGGGGATAAGGACTATTACAACTGATACTTCACATTGTGGAGAAATTAATACCCTTAATTAGTCTGAGAAGTAGTTTAGTTGTTTCTTAAAGTATCATTAAATATTAGACATTGGTTATGATACTAGTTTGTGATGAGTTCTGATAACACAATTGTTTTTAATGTGGCCTTCAATAAAACTAATGAAGAATTATTATTAAAAATATTGTGCATAGTGAACAAAGAATACATCAGAATCAGTATTAGACATCCTTTTTGCCATTCTGGTAATGAAGAACCTTTTTAATTGTTTAAAAGTTGACCGTTCACTGAGAATACGTCCATAATCTTAAAATTAAACATAACCCCTATCTAAATTTATGGGTTTTCTACTTAAACCTCTATACTGAGCCTTCAGTGTCAGACATAAAACTCACCATCCAAATAAGCTAGGTGCCTCCCCTGGTGAGTACTTCACTCTGAAAGCAGGCCTCTTCATCAATTTACTTTACCTCTGGCACTTCAGATTATCTTTTAGGATGACCGCAGACTGAGGTGAAGTTTGCATTAGCACCTCGTGGCATAATTGCATTCAGGTGTTGTGTTGTAACTGGGTCAGGCTTCCTTCCCTCCATTCACAAGAGGTATACAGTCAGTAAACACTGTGGAGTCACTTTGGACACTCCTGCGCCTCATCCTTCTAGAGCAGGTTAGAGCTGTTTAGGTGCTCCCCTGCTGCACAATAGACCTCTTTGGCTCATACTGACTTTACTGTTCACGGCTCCTCTTCTTTTGAGCAGTGCCTCCCTCATGAAAGGGTACATCCAGTGCTCATGAGAAGCTCTCGCCACTGAAGCAGGGTCCTGGCAGCCTCTCCTAGCAATCTTGATTGAAGATCTTATGATATCCCTCCTGAACCTGGCAACCAGTGTTGGTGGTGAATACCCAAACCCTGGAGCCCAGAGAGCTTCTCTTTGCCACTGATGTGGTGACCATGCATTCCAATAGATAAATTACGGCAACCTGACTGAATGCACATCACATGTGCACCATACACACATTGTTTGTACATGGAGAAAGGAGCACCCATATAGAATTCTTGTCGCACATGGATAGGTGAAGAACCCGGTTCCAGGGGACTGGTAGACCAATTTACATACAAGATGGGAGAGGTCAGACGGTGATTCTCCCTGGTACTGGAATTTAAAAAGTCCTACTTTGCCGTTATAAATGGTATCACCACCACATATTTCAGTCTCACGGGTGAATAAGATTCAGGTCTGGCGGTGAATCTTGAATTTCCCAACTAAAAAGCAGTGGACCCCAGGATGAATGTGTGAGGTTACCAAGGTTTGGGATATTCTGTTCCCACGAGAAGAAGGGTCAGTACTGATTTTTAGGTATTCCTCTGGGGCTTGTTTAAAGTTTGTCAGACAGATACTCTGCTGCAACAATGACTGATTACCTAGTCCCCCAAGCTCAAGGTCCACCAGCCATCCAGATTTTGAGGAGGGTGGACAACATGTTTTATGACGACGGATTAACTTTTACTCTGTCAGTGTAAACCTTCCTTCCACAGCATGATAGAGTAGGTGCCTTTGGAAGTAAGCTATCTGACTGTTCACCCTGTTTAGAGTGGAATGTCAGATGAACATCTCTGCCAGGTATATCCTGGTGGTAAGGAACAGTAAGAAACAGAAAAATGCCCCCATACTGTGGGAGAAAACTGGTGGGGGGCCATTCCTATTTGTTTATTTTTCAGAAACAAAATCCTGCTTTGGGAGTTTGTTTTAAAAAAAAATCATTAAACAACAGCATTACAAAACTTTGACGGACGGACATCATTTCTGATGGAGCTGCCCATTAAACCTTTACTACATTGACAGGAACAGCCAGACGGCGATTTCTGCCAATGTTTAGTACTAATGTGTAGTGCTGTCTTCTGTAGAGGCAAGGGTGTCTGCTCTAAAGACAGTTAGTTTATGTGCAGGAAGGAGTCCCTTTATGAAAATTAACTATCCTTGGAGGCTTATTTCTCTCTGTATGTGTGCTGCAGAATGCAGCAAACATGCAAAGAGGAAATACAAATATTTATCCTTGTTACATCGGCCTAGAGCAGACACACCTTTTTGGTGCAAAGGAATATCTACAACTCTTTGTAAGTATGGGTTCATGCCAAAATCTGTGGCTGAATGCACAGGAACCCCCAAGCTCCACCCGTGGAACACCTACCTGATGCAAAGACACCCAAGCCAGAACAATGTACTTTGTTGCATTACTTTTTAATACAAAGCCATGCAAATTAATAGTTGTGTGCATTTGTGAATATCAAACAAGGATTTTGCGTTGGGGCTGCTTCAAAAAAGTGACATGACCCTGACACAAAATCTTTGTAAATCTGGGCCTATGTAAATATGGCTTTGCAAAATAAATCCATGGGTGAATACACGGGAGCCCAGGCACCAGACATGAAACCTGATGCAGAGTGATGCAACTCGAAAGCTTTGTAAATCTGGGTTCAAAACCCTTTTAGTGAAATCAGAATAACAAGGAGAACGGACGTAGGCATAGCAGACCTGACTCAGAGGCCTCAGACCCATCTACCAAGAATAACATATTTATTTGGGTGTGTACATCCCAAACAAACTCCCTGAAGCTATGCCCCTGCTCAGTCCTTTACAGCCTGATGAACTAGTGGTAGCCACACCTGGAATGGAGGGTGCAAATGGTATGTCCCACCAAGACCACGGACCACTGCTCTCAGTCTTAATCTATGTCACAAAGGTTGCTAGATCATCATGTGTGCTGAGGGGATGTCAAAAATGTAGAGCTTGCTATCCTGAGCTGAAGGTAAGGGTGCATTTTTTTCAATAACCTTAGGGGACCTTTGTCCAATCCAACAGTAAGACAGTATTATCTTTGAAAATGAATTGCCACAGCTCTTCCCGTAGCCATATCCAGTGTCAAGCCGTGAGTTAGTAGGCATTGATGGTAAAATGTGCTATTAGAAATTTTCAGCCTTTAATAAGCATTAAGTAACAAACAAACACTGATAAGCAAAAATTCCATACCTCACTAACCAACTTACATCCCACAACAAGGTGGCACCACTTTTACATGAGTTGGTATTATGAATGATCTTGTGTGCATAATATGCATCATAAATGTGGCTTTATCTGTAAAGTGTTATCATGCTTTGTAGTTAGGGTCCACTCTGTAGGTAACACAACATATAACATTTAATACAATTGTAGCTGTATATTCATGATTTGAAGGAGTCTAAATACTATGAAATGTGCATTGACACCTTCATAACCTTACACACATAGATGATTGAATTTAATAAAATTCTTCTTTATTTTTCAGAAAAGAGAATTGTCAGAAGAGAAGAAATGCTGTACGTTTTCCGTATTGTTATGGTAGAAACAAGCCTGTAAAAACAAAACAATTGTTCCTTTAGTGCCATGCAGTAAGATGAGAAATGCTGGCAGCCTTCTCATATAAGAGTCTGATAATAGCCCTTTTGATTATGCTGGGACTAATATTATAACAAGGTGTGGATTCGAACAGGCCTTTGATTTTGTCACCTTCTTGCAAGTCTGCACACTGGTTGGAAGTAGGTAGGAAGTGGTCATCCCATTGCTTTGTGAGTCTGTGCACATCCAAATATTTATGTGTCTAAGAGTATTCACTAATGTCTCTCCAGTATGTTTCGAACCTTGAGTATCGGAAATGTAGTCATGACAAAGGTAGAAGTTAAACTTTTTTTTCTTGGGCGGACAAAAGGGAGTGTAGGGAACATGAATTTATAACCACTGAGAGAATATTTCCGTGAGCCAATATACATGTGTATAATTTCTCATGCAAAAATAGAATTCAGATATTTTTATACTGGTACAGTTTCCAGATATACTTCTGTAAACTTCTGTGAATTTCAGAAAGTCATACATCTGGCACAATTCAAGGACAAATACTTGCAGGTGTGTTTTTTAGCTTTCTTTATTATCTGGGCAACAAATTAATTTTCATGTTGCTGATAATGTTGATGAGGTTGCTTTTGCACTGATTCTCCATTAGTTATATTAGTTTCTATAGTGATTCATTTCTTAATCATTTTTTGGGTATTGGTATGCCTCAAACACATTTATCTGATAGAGTCTTGCAGATTCCTTACCTTACAATTTCCCCCAGGTGTTAGACTGAATCTGGAGATTTTTCTTTGAGCAGTACCCTTGCGTGCCATCAGGTGGAGTCAGTCGACTCCGTATCTGTCGGTGGCATCATGGTCACTGTGTTGATGTTGCGGTCACATATAGGCACCACCCCAGCACACTGACGTCACTTCTTATCCTTCCGCGCCAACCTACACGCAGATCCGGAGAAAAGCTACTCTCAGTAATTATTTGACTGACTTTGATTGTTTTGTCGAGTTCTTTTACATTTGTTGGTGCATCGAGGATGCCACTGAAGACAGGTGTTAAGCCGCCTGCATTTGCTGGGGTTCACTATAAACGTGCCAAAGTCATTCCTGACTCCCTCTCAGTTGCTCCCTTTCAATGCAACTGTTCTGGACACAGTGCAATTTCAAGCCTATCCTCCCAAAAAGTGAGTCCAGAATATTCAGCATACAATACCAATGTTTCGGCCTCTATCCTGAGTTTTGGTGAGAATGACACTGAGGCTGCTTGGCCTCATGGTTTCCTGCATCCTGCTGGTGACACATGCCAGATGGCATATGCGGGCTCTGCAGTGGGACCTGAAGTTCCAGTGGGCGCAGCATCAGGGAATCTCTCCAACATGGTCCAAATCTCAGAGAGAACTGCAAAAGATCTGCAGCGGTGGTTAACGAACCCAGACTGGGTCAGAGGCAGATACCTCTTCCTTCCCCAACCAGATGAGACAGTGGTGACAGATGCGTCACTCCTGGGATGGGGCGGTCACATGGGAGAGGCAGAGATCAGAGGCATCTGGTCTCTGGCAGAGTCCGGGTTCCAAATCAACCTTCCAGGGCTCAGGGAGATCAGGCTTGCATTGAAAGCATTCCTTCCCTCTCTCCAAGGGAAAGTGGAGCAGGTGTTCACAGACAACACCGCCATGTGGTACTGCAACAAGCAGGGTGGGGTAGGGTCATGGATCCTTTGTCAAGAGGCCCTGTGTCTCTTGACATGGCTGGAATGTTTTGGCATATCCCTGGTCCTTCAACATCTGGTGGGCTCTCTGAACACCAGAGCAGACAAACTCAGCCGTCTATGCTTGGCCGATCACAAATGGCATTTCCATCCGGAGGTGGCGCAAGGTCTCTTTCAGCAGTGAGGAGAGCCTTGGTTAGATCTGTTTGCCTCCACAGAGAACACACAATGTCAGCTGTTTTGCACATTGGAGTTTCCAAGGCGGCACTCGCTCAGTGATGCTTTTCATCTCAAGTGGAACTCAGGCTTCCTTTACGCCTTCTTGCCAATACCACTTCTGTCCAGAGTTCTGAAGAAAATCAAGATGAGCGAGCCCAAGTAATCCTTGTGGCTCCAGACTGGGCACGAAGAGTATGCTATCCTGAGCTTCCGAGCATGGCCATCAATTCTTTGATCAGACTACCCTTTTGGGAGCATCTTCGGTCACAGCAGTAGGGGACAGTTCTCCACCCGAACTTGTCCAGTCTCCACCTCCTTGCATGGAGATTGAGTGGTGGCAGTTGACAGCTTTCGATCTTCCACCCACAACAGATTTGTGGCATGGTGTACCAACACATTTGTTGATCCCCTTTCTGCACCTCTGTCTCACATTCTACTGTTCATCTTCCTGCTTGCCCAGCAGGGCTCTGCTTTTGGCACCCTTAAAGACTACCTGTCTGCCATCTTTGCCTTCCTCAGATTGTCAGATCAACCATCCTTGTTCAAATCTCCCATTGTTGGGAGGTTTCTTAAGGGACATACCCACATGTTCCCACCTACCCCATTCATAATGCCCCAGTGGGAATTGAACCTGGTACTTACGTACCTTATGTGTGCTCCTTTTGAGCCACTACATAATTGTCCTTTCCAGCTTCTCACACTGAAAATCGTTTTTCTTATTGCCATTACCCCTGCTCGTAGAGTGAGTGAGCTCCATGCTCTTTCTTCGAAGCCACCATTTCTGTCTGTCCATCCTGACAAAGGAGTGCTTCGTACCAGGGCCTCCTTCCTCCCTACAGTTGTCACACTCTTTCATGTAGGCCAGTCCATCAATTTGCCTACTTTTTACGCACCCCCGCATCCTTCTCATGAAGAGGATACACTCCACTGTCTGGATCCAAAAAGAGTATTGGCATTCTACCTCAATCGCACCAAAGATTTCCAGGTGGACGATCACCTTTTTGTAGGTTCTGTGGGTGCAAAGGAAGGACAGGCGGTGCAAAAGTGGACCATCTCCAGATGGATTGTCCTCTGCATCAAGATATGCTATGCTTTGGCAAAGAAGCAACCCCCTGAGGGGTTTTCCACCATTGCAACTATTACAACCATAGCATTAGCACGTGGAGTTCCAGTCTTGGACATCTGCAGGCAGCGACATGGGCGTCTCTGCACACATTTACAAGGCATTACTGCCTGGACAGTCAGGTCCGCAGAGACGGCTACTTTGGGCATTCAGTCCCCCAGGACTTCTTAGTATGATCTTGGGTCACAGACCCACCTCTGGGGATGGTATTGCTTGGGTATGTATTCTAAGGTAAGGAATCTGCAACTAGAAGTCTCTGTCAGATGAACAAGTTACTTACCTTTGGTAATGAATTGTCTGGTAGAGACATATTCTAGTTGCAGATTCCTTAACGACTCACCAGTTATCCCTCCTCTGCGAACTGATTTCTAGGGACAGGGACTCCCTTTCAGGGCCATAGTTCTGGGGCACCAATGTCAATATTCTTCATGGCTCTGCGCTTCTGGTATGGAAAGTTGTGAAAAGAAACTGACGTCAATGCCTATATACGACCGCGACATCATCACGGTGACCACAAAGGTGTGCAAGGGTACTGCTAGAAGAAAAATCTCCGGGTCCAGTCTGACGCCTGGAAGAAATTCTAAGATAAGGAACCTAAAACTAGAATATGTCTCTACCAGATAATTTGTTATTGAAGGTAAGTAACCAATGCCTTAAAGAAATGGTATCTACAACTATACAATATTTCTTTTGAAAGTTGCATATTTTTGGTGTTATTTTTTTTTTAAAGCAAAAGAATACCAGTCTTGTGTTCAAGCTCCTGCCTATAATTTCATGTCATCAGAAGGCATTCTAGGAGTATAATGACTAGCCTAGAAATGTTACATTTTGCAAATTATTACACTCTTAGCCTAGAACCACTGTCTGTAATGCAAGCTGAGTTTACAGCTTACTTCATTCCCTTAGAACACTCACAAAAATATTAAAGATTTTGCATTTGTTTGACTTTTTTGATTATGCATGGTCATCCCCAATCTTTTTGCCTCCTGCCTCCTATTTTTTCTGACCTGTTGCGGTTGGCTTTTGATCTATGAGCACTTTACCACTGCTAACCAGTTCTAAAGTGCACATGCTCTCTGTGTAATATTGTATGTAATTGGTTTATCCATGATTGGCAAATTTGATTTACTAGTAAGTCCCTAGTAAATTGCACTAGAGGTGCCAGGGCATGTAAATCAAATGCTACTAGTGGGCCTGCAGCACTGGTTGTGCCACCCACATAAGTGGCTCTGTAATCATGTCTCAGACCTGCCATTGCAGTGTCTGTGTGTGCACTTTTAACTGTAAATTCGACTTTGCAAGTGTAGCCACTTGCCAGGCCTAAACCTTCCCTTTTCTTGCATGTAAGGCACCCCTACAGTAGGCCCTAGATAGCTCCACAGGCAGGGTGCAGTGTATGGTTAAGGTGGGACATATGGTATTGAGTTTTATATGTCCTGACAGTGAAATATTGATAAATTCGTTTTTCACTGTTGCAAGGCCTGTCCATCTAATAGGTTAACATGGGGGCTACCTTTAAATCTGATTAAAGTGTAGATTCCCTTTGGGAGCGGATGGACATGTGGAGTTTGGGGTCTCTGAACTCACAATTTAAAAAATACATCTTTTAGTAAAGTTGATTTTACGATTGTGCATCTGAAAATGCCACTTTTAGAAAGTGAGCACTTTCTTGCTTATACCATTTCTGTGACTCTGCCTGTTTGTGGATTCCCTGTCTGGGTCAGTTTGACAGTTGGGCTGGTTGCACCTCACACTAGACAGTGACACAAAGGGAGCTGGGGTGTAGTCTGCATTTCCTGATGACCCATCTGTGCTAGGAGGGAGGGGAGGAGTGGTCACTTACACCTGAAAGGGCTGTGCCTGTCCTCACACAATGCAGTCTCCGACCCCTGGTGAGTGTCTGGGGCCTGGCCTGGGCAAGGCAGGATTTCACATTCAAAGGAGACTTTACTTTGAAGTAGGCCTACTTCAAAGGAGAAATTGGGTATAAGAAGGGCACCCAAAACCACAGACTTTAGATCACTTCTGGACATCAAGAGGAACCTCTGCCTGGGGAAGAGCTGAGGCGAAGTGCTGCCATGCCTGTACTGTGCTTTGTGGAGCTATCCTGCAGTTGCTACTTCTGCCAGAGTAAAAGGGCAAAGACTGGACTTTGTGTACCTTCCATCTTGTGAAGAAATCTCCAAGGGCTTGATTTAGAGCTTGTCTCCTGTTGTTTGGAGTCTCAGGGACAGCAAAGACTTCTCTCTGCCAGTACCTGGAGTCTCTGGAGAGACTCCTGTTCTGACAAGTGGTGTCCTATCCAGTCCCTGGGCCCTTGAAAGGAAAGCTGGTGGAAATCCAAGGAAATCGACTTCGGACCGACGCCGCTGCTGAATCCGGTGCCGCCGCCTGCAACCGACTCTGTGATCTTCGCTGGAACGCGACGACCTTCGCAGGCCTGACGCCACTGCAGCCCCGCTGAAGTCCACGACTCCGTGGAAGTGGCCGCACCACGTCATGACTGACGCTGCTCGAAGTGCGCAGATTCAACGTTTCGCACAGACGCTGTGATCCCCAACTTCGCGCATCGACTTGTTTTCACTCTTCACCAAAGGTACTCTACTTGGGAGTCTACGCGACTCCGTTTCCGGCGCCGCTGGTGTCGGCTTGTTGGGAACGACTCCGTCATGACGTCGTGTTAACACCTCATCGAAGCATTTTGTGTTTCTAAGTGCTAGTTTTGAGTTTAATCTTTAAAAATTCGTGTGTGTCGGATTTTTGTCGTTTTGGTCTTGTTTTGTTTAGATAAATATTTCCTATTTTTCTAAATTGGTGTTGTGTTATTTTGTAGTGTTTTATTAAGTTACTCTGGTGGTCATTCCAACCCTGGCGGTCCATGACCGCCGGGTTGGCAGACCGCGGGAGCACCGCCGACAGGCCGGCGGTGCTCCAATGGGCATTCCGACCGTGGCGGTAAAGCCGCGGTCGAACCGGCAACACTGGCGGTCACCCGCCAGTGTACCGCCGCCCATTGGAATCCTCCAAGGCGGCGCAGCTAGCTGCGCCGCCGAGGGGATTCCGACCCCCCCTACCGCCATCCAGTTCCCGGCGGTCCGCCCGCCGGGAACCGGATGGCGGTAACATGCCACTGGCATGGGCACTGCAGGGGCCCCCGTAAGAGGGCCCCTAAATGTATTTCACTGTCTGCTGCGCAGACAGTGAAATACGCGACGGGTGCAACTGCACCCGTCGCACAGCTTTCACTCCGCCGGCTCGATTCCGAGCCGGCTTCATCGTGGAAGCCTCTTTCCCGCTGGGCTGGCGGGCGGCCTGAAGGCGGCCGCCCGCCAGCCCAGCGGGAATGTCAGAATTACCGCCGCGGTCTTTCGACCGCGGAACGGTAACCTGACGGCGGGACTTTGGCGGGCGGCCTCTGCCGCCCGCCAAGGTCAGAATGAGGGCCTCTGTGTGTTGGTACAAATACTTTACACCCAGCACTCTGAATTCAAGCCTACTGCTCTGCCAAGCTACAAAGGGGGTAAGCAGGGGTTAGCTGAGGGTGATTCTCTTTTACCCTGACTAGAGTGAGGGTCCTTACTTGAACAGGGGGTAACCTGACTGTCAACCAAAGACCCCATTTCTAACAGCATTAATGAACTGTATGTAAAAGCCTGAACAGCTTACACCTATAAATGTAAATCGTTCCTGAGTTGCAATCAATATTCCTTTATAGATTCCATAATCTACTATTGTAAACATGGAGCAAAAGGGTTTGTGTTGCATAGGTTGCTCCTGCTTGTCCAGTAGACAGTATAAACATGAAAACTTGTTCTTGACTCCAAGTGATCTGACCTGGGAATTGGATGATAGGAATTCCATGAACCTGAAGTAGTAGCTCTGTTAAGGAACATGCAAAAGAAACAAAAAACACCGTGGAATCTAAACCTAAGCCCTACAACCTTTTGAGTGCTGCACGAATTAAGTATACTAGGTTATGGAACTCTGTAAAACTCCTTGTCTGTAGTTGGAGGGCTGCTCCACTTCACAGACCACAACTATTGATATTTTACTCACCACAAGTGTTTTGCTGCCAACATTTTTTAGCACAGTATTAGCTCATTCCCAGTCTACACTAGTGAAAACACCGAAGCATAGCCCAGAGTGAGGACTTCTGTAAATTGGTGGCCCTTCTGTTCAGCCAAGCTTGTGGTCCCCCTCTCTAAAGTAAAAGGAAGCACTGTGGGACCATTTCTTGTGTTCCTTGCCCAATACCATCAGGTGAAGTATGGCAGTCCAGGACAGGAAATATGCAAAATGGCTCCTAGGTGCATTGAGAAAGAGTAAGGCCCATTGTTTGTTTGTTTTTGTACAAGAAGCGAACAACCATTTTGAGAGCTTATTTCTTTCTACTTTGTTGGAGGGGCCATATCATTCTCGTGCTGTCGGGAGAGCTGCTTCACAGCAGCTCCTTTGAATGCACAGATATACTCTGTTGACCTGGTCAGCCAATGTGCTGCCTACCAGGGTCTAAATTTCTCCCAAAACCTTTGTGCATACTTACATTTAAGGGTAGAGCAAATTTGTTTATAAGAATTTAAGGATTACTTATTTGCGTTGATTAGGAATAAAGTGCTGTTGACCAAACAAATAGAATAACAGACAATCAAATACAGCACATATGCATCATACATGTCGCTGTGAAATGATAATCGGGCATGCTTATATCTTCTTATGTGGTAAATGCATATTATCCTTCAATTCTTCAATTATATTTGTTGTTTGTTTTGTCAAATATTCAAAATGCCTCCTTCTGCTTTTCTACAGGTGATATGTTAGAAGATATATGGTAAAGTATTTTAGAGCTATTTTTTTATTCTTTTAATGTTCTGCTGAAACATTTTCAAATTTTTTGTTGTCAGATTTGTAAGTGTATGTTTTATGTATCCTCGACTCCCATAACCAAACATTGGTTTCTGAGTCTGAAATCAATCTCTGCAGCTTTGATTATGTTATCCAAAACAATCTGCTTTCATGCTTTGCACCTCAATATGATGATACTCAAAATTGATAAGCATACAATAAATTATGAATTAAACGTTACCATTCAGTATGCCACTCTCTCAACTTCAATATTTTGAGGTACCTTTTTGAGCGAGGTCATTTTTCAATATCTCTGTAGACTCTGAATTCTTGTCCTGGATTACCAACCTCTGTTTGACTTTCATATTTTACTGTTGCTCTCCTATAACACTGCAGATGCTGATTGCTGCCTACTAATAATCTATTATGTATTTTGCCCGCATATCTTCAATTTAGTCACCACATAGCCATTATTTTCCTTGTTGAGTGCCTGTAGCATGAACTCTTTCTCTCTAATAACGTATAGCAGTGACACAAAACTTATTATATTACTAAGAAATGGTATTCTGTGTTAACCTCTATTTGTGGCCCAAGCACACCAGCATCATACGTAGAATCCAGCTTTCCACATGTCTCCATTGATAGCCTGTAGACAACGGTAGGGTTTGACTGAAGGGCAGAAGCAATGCTTGAGCTATTGAATCAGGTGCCTGCTCTCACTAATTTCTCACTCTCACTAATTTCAGGCAGAACCTATCTCAATCACTCCCCACTGCACTCCCCCCAACACAAACTCACTCACTCGACAGGACAAAAATGTGACAATATATCTTCTCCAAATCCCCTACACTGGCACACACTGTTGCATTGTTCACTGTCTTCAAGAAGATGTATCACTGAGGGGCTGACCTATCACAGCGTTTTAGAGTGGGTGGGTGTAGAGGGCATTGAGAAGCACAAAAAACAATTAAGTACTAATCATCTTTATAAATGAGACCAAAGCCATGATTTTATGTGATATGTTAGTATTACAACTTGAACTTGTTGCTCTTTGCATTCACAGCGGTTGTTGTGTTTAATACCTAAAACAGAATAAAAAAGGCATGTTCATATCATCCAATCACATATACCCAGGGACAAATGACAGAACATAACCGTTGTGAATGATGATTATTTAATTGGTTAAAGGTGGTTTTTGTACTCATCTGTATATGATTAGGCTTGACTGATTTTTTTGTATCATTGTGTAGACCGAATTTTATTTTTTGTGTTTAAACAGCCCTGAAGCAGAGACTGTGTCTCGAAATACGTGTTGGCTGTTCTGCTGTGAAATTTCAACTTAAAATAATAAATGAGAAATTTTGGAACAATCACTTGTGAATTTATTCTCTGATCTATTATGTGTGAGTGTGTATGTGTGCATATATATATATATATATATATATATATATATATATATATATATGTATATTTACATCTTACTGGTGGTAGCCAACAGGTAGTTATAGTTAGGACCTAGTTTCCATAGGAAGGGCATTTTTGTTTTGCCTATAACTTTGACTCCGTTGACAAACCTTCACAACATTTTTAAACCTAGTATTCCAGTTACTTTAGCTGCTGTGTGGAAAGTTTTGGGATTATTTTTCAAGCGAGGGCTAAGAAAAAGGGGGGTCACAAACAATGTTCCCTCATTTTTTTCCACTGTGTGTGGCTGTGTGAGGTCTCTGTCCGCTGCAGCCAAGGATACGTGCGCCAAGAAATTGACCATTCACGTGAGCGCAGAGCATAACTACCGAGATCTTTGGCATTAGCCTTTCCATACCACTAAAGCAAAAAAGGGATATTTGTTTAAAGATTGCTCCATGCAATAGGGCATTAAGGCAGTTTTGTGACCTGGTTGCACACCCCAAGGACATGACCTGTTAAGTGCCACCTACACCCCAGTTAGAGAAAACAGAAATCAGGAGGTTGAACCATTATGGAACTTTAATGAATAGTCTCAGGGTGCTGCAGAGGGCCCTGCATATCAAATACAGCCAGGTGTACAATTAGTTAACATTTACAATTTGATGAACACATTGCTGATAAATGCCATGATGCCCCTGTCAAAATATAGGCTGAGAAATGTTCCTACCCCACCCACACATGGACTGTAGGAGGAGCCGCATCAGAATTTAGACAAGTCAGGAGCCAACATTGGATGTGTGACATGTTTGTTTTTCTCAACGGTACTTGCCATTTTTCCAGCTCTGATAAACTCGGTCTAAGTTAACTTTCCCATTTGAGAGGTAATCCTTTGTCCTCATCAGCATATCTAGGCGACTCTCCTCTAGTCTGTTTCTTAATTTGGACTTGATTGAGTTTATGAGGCTGAATCCTCATTCGCAGTCTACACTTTAAGCCTGGAAAGTTGTACAGATATCAACAAGCTGAGATACAACACTATACTGTGCAGCATTCCGCAGAGTGAAATTCACCATGTCTTGAAAGGTCTTAATTCATTTTTTATATGTGCCTGCCACCACATATTTATAACCTCATGAACTGCTGAACAACATCATCAGGGGTGTCACAATCACCCAGGACCAAGACCTTGTTATACTTTTCAACAAGTCTTTGTACATTCTCTGTCCCAAAATCAAAATGTGATTATGTTGTTACTGTATGGAAATCAAGGCTTGTCCATTCCTTCAATTCATCTTCTGGGAACCTTCTTTCCATGTGCTCACAAAGAAGTTTAATGAAAGATAACATCGGCTCACTATCCCACTCTCAGTTCTCTCTGCACAAAGCCATCAGATCTCTTACTGTGTTGCTCCAAAAGACAGTGTCACCCAAATACTGTTCCTTTATTTGGGTAATTTTTGCTCTTGCATTCTGTACAGCTTCAATAGTGGTCAAAGAGCTTTTCTGAAACAACTTGCACAAAGATGCAAGTCCACCCAGAATGTCCTTTAATGCTGCAAAGGAAATATGAAATATGGTAGTTTGAGTCAGATAGTTTTTTTGTAGCAATATTTAGCAATTGGGTCATTCTCCTCAACTCTTTCATTATCAAAGTATTTGAGAGCAAGAGTGCACCAACAGCAAAATGCCTTGAAATCCACCGCACCTCATTGAGTGGCCGAAAGGAGACCACTTCACATTCAGTGACCAAAGCAATTTCATCCAGCTTGGACTTCCTTAAAGGTGAGCGGGAGAACACAGTGTAGACAGTTCTCAGTAATGTTTCCATTTCCCTGATCATCTGCACTTTTTTCCAGGCATCATCAACTCCCAAATCTTCTCTGTGCGCAACACAGTGCTGCTCAACTAGATGGGGAATGGATTGTTTGGGGCGGTTAACAACACCATTGTTCTTTCCCAGCATTACTGATGCACCATCTGATGTGAACATGACCATTTTCATAAGATCCAGTATATTGGCAGTGTAGAAGTCTTTTACAGCTATAGTGATAGCCTCCGCATTGCATGCACTTAGTGTTACAATTCCCCCAAACACTGTTATGTGCTATGTTGATGTTACACATCAGAACTTGAAGTAGAGGATGAGCATTTTTGTAACTGAAATATCTATGCTCTCATCAATTATCAATGTGTGATACTGAGCATTGCGAAGTTTTGCCATGAAGTCAGAGCGTATCACGCTGTTCATGGCCTCCAAAAACTCAAAGGCATAGTTCTTGCTCCTCCAGCTGTCTGGTATCTTCACATACAATGCAACATGGTCCTGGATGTCTTGAACAGATAACATTGATGTGTTCATTTTGACTGCTAGCAACACATTGTTGATGAGAATGTTTATCTCCTCAGACAGGAATCTTTGTTGTTCAACCACTTCTAGTCTGTTTGCTCTGTCACTGGCGGTTTCCGTTAGCATGGTGCGCACTCCAAAACCCAGTCTGGCAGCAGCACTTTTATTTGTCAGAGTCACCAAAGCAGATTCATGAACTTTGCTATATAGATGGCGTTTCAAGTAGTCCAGCTTCCAGCCATCACTCCATTTCTTCCCAGTATAAAAGTTCCCTGCGATCTTTGCTTCTGCACATGCTTTGCACATCAGGCCTACTTCTGGACTGTATAGAAATAGCTCTCCCAATTGTATGCAAAACTTGCTCCTGGACTTCTGTGTCTCAGTCTCCACAATTTATTTCAGCCATTCTTTCAACACAAGACAGCATTTCTTCCTGTGTGGTGAAGCACTGCTCTCTGCTGAAGTCACAGCTTTGCGCTTGAAAATTTTGGTGGCAATCAGTCTGAGACTACTGTGCCACAAAGCCTGCAAAACAAAAGGACATTATTTAAAGTGAGGAACATTATTTAAAGTTGGTTTTTATGCTATTGAATGCAATCTACCAGACAAGACTGAGCTATCTCTTGGAAAAAGTAGCAAGTAATTACCTGGGCCTTTTTGTTTGATCTCACACCTGCTTGTAGATGTAACACTGTCTAAGATGTCTGCAATAGAAGAAAGAAAATGGTTACAGCACATGCTTGTGTTCAAGATGTACTACAAGGAAAAACTACTAAATAATTACCTTGTCTTTCTGCTTGTAGTCACGTCTGCCTTTTCTAACCAATGTTAGCACTGTCTAAGAAACCTGCAAAAAACAAACAAAGGGTTGTACTAGGTGCATCACAAGTGAAATCTACCAAATAATTACCTTGTCTTTCTGCTTCTACTCACTTGCGCTTTTTTGTAATATATGAGTAGTGCTGTCAGAGATGCCTGCAACAGATGAAAAGGTGGTTTAAGGTGGTTAAAGTAGGTTGTCATATTCCACTGTACTTGGTGCACCACAATGAAAATATGCTACATTATTACCTTGACTTTCTGCTTCTACTCACGGGTGCCTGTTCCAATTTGTGTAGCAGGGTCTAAGATACCTGTACAAGAAGTAAAAATGATTAAAGCACCAGAACGTTTCAATGCCTCGTTTCAATGTTGCACCATAAGGAAAAACTAGCAAATAATAACCTACTCTTTCTGCTGCTACTCCGATCTGCCCGTCCTCATCTATGACCGGTACTGTCTGAGATGCCTGCAGCAAAAGAAAAGATGGTTAACAGTTGGTTACAGCATGTTGTCATATTATAATGTGCCAGGTGACCCAGATGGGGTACCTACCAAATAATTACCTGGTCCTTATGCTTCTACACATGTCTGTCCATTCAAATCTATAACTTGCTCGGTATGACAAACCTGTAATAGAAGCAAAGGTGTGGATCATGAACGTGATTTATGTAGAGACCCTTAATCTCACCTGGAAGGTCTACAGAATTACCTGGTCTTCCCTGGTACTCACACCTGGCAGTTCAAATCCAGATGGTGACCGGCTATAATTGGAAGAGAAGTTATTTAGCATAGGTTATAGGAGTTATAAAAACATTATGCATGACAGTTCCAGAGCAATTGAGTAGTTAACTGGGATTTCAGTTTAGATCCGTTTGGAAACCTACATCACGCGTTAGACCTTCGATGATGCAGCCTTTACAGGCCTCCAGTTATCTGCTCAGCCACTCGCTATGACTCATCAGATTTATAAGGGTGAGCCATTTTTAGGCCTACTGGCTCGTTCTGACAAGCTGACAAAAAAAAGTGTTTTGTTCATTCAGACAATGAATAAGCAATGAAGGTGCCTTTAAGTCTTGTTGTTGTCTTGTCACATTTGCTGTGGGGTCAACGACAGAAGTCCAGTGCCAGCTTATGTCTTCTTACAATTTGCTGCTTATTTTATCCTGGAGATTAATGGTTACTTTTCTGCTCTGACTGCAACGTTAGAGGATTTAATAAAGTGTGCTGTGGAATTAAGTTTGCGACAAATTAGCGTAAAAAGAATCACGCTAATACGGCACAAACAGAGTCCTGCCTTTTACTTTTTTAATTTACAGGCCCTGGGCACATGTAGTGCACTTCACTAGGGACTTATAGGTAAATAAAATATGCTAATTGGGAATTAACCAAAGATACCCGGATTAAGGGAGAGAGCATATGAACTTTAGCACTGGTTAGCAGTGGTACTGTGCGCAGAGTCCTAAAACCAGCAAAAACTGTGTAAAAAAAGTGGGGGGAGGCAGGCAAAAAGTTGTGGGATGACCACCGAAGGCTGTCAGGTCTAACATGTGCCCCCCCAGCTGAAAGTGGGGAGAGCTACCCAGTCCTCTGGGAGCTCTCATCACTAAGGCAGAAGAATCTGGTGGAACCATGAGCATTCACATTCTACATCCATAAAGCTCTGACATGAGTGACACTGCCTTCAGTTACATACCTGCAATAACACACCACCTTCTATTTTTTGCATTGATGAGACACACAACAATGTGATATAAAACACTGCAGTAATTAATGCTATTTCGCTATACATTGCTTACAGATTCAATGTGCGTGGGCGGTAGAAGGTTAAAACACAAATCTGGTTTCATTCTGAACCAATTGTCCCCCATGAAACCAGTGTAAAAAAGGTTAAATTCACCTTACTCTTCTTCTGCAGTCCATCCTCCACAGAACAATTACATGAAGCGGTGGTACTAATTGTAGGAGGCTGGCCTGGCTTATAGTGGGTACCTCATGGTACTTACACCTTGTGCCAGGTCCAGGTATCCCTTATTAGTAGATTAGTAGTGTTCTAGCAGCTTATGCTGATAGTGGTAGCTGTAGCAGAGCATCTTAGGCTGAACTAGGAGACATGCAAAGGTCCTACTATACCACTTATATCATATAGGTACTATATCATAAGAAAGACAATACTCAGAGTTACTAAAAATAAAGGTACTTTATTTTAGTGACAATGTGCCAAAAATATCTCAGATGATATACTCCCTTAGGAGGTAAGTAAAATACACAAAATATACACACAAACCAAAATCAGGTAGGTAAAAACAGTCAGAAAGTAGTACAAAAACTGTAGAATACAATAGGATGCAATAGGCCTAGGTGCAACACAAACCATATACTAAGAAAGTGGAATGCGAACCACGAATGGACCCCTAGGCCAGTGTAGTGTGTAGAGGGTCGCTGGAAGTGTAAGAAAACACTAAGGGTGTCCAAGATACCCCACCCCAAGACCCTGGAAAGTAGAAGTAAAGTACTACTATTTCCCCAGAAACACACTAAAGTCTGGATAGAGGATTTTGCAAACACCACAACAGACTGCAATGCACTGAATACGGATTCCTGGACCTGAGGACCTGCAAAGGAAGGGGACCAAGTCCAAGAGATGCAAAAGTGTCCGGGGGGGCAGGAGACCACTAAACCCCAGATGAAGGTGCAAAATGGCTGCCTCCGGATGGAAGAAGCTGAAGATTCTTCAACAACAAAAGGTGCTAGGAACTTCTCCTTCGTGCAGCAGATGTCCCACGGAGTGCTGGAGGATGCAGAGTTGTTTCTTTGGCAAAAGACCACAAACAAGCCTTGCTAGCTGCAGGAGCCGCGGTTGGAGAAAAAGGGTGCTGCCCGGGCTCAGGAAGGACCAGGATGTCGCCACTTGGGAGAGGAGACAGAGGGGGCCCTCAGCAACGTAGAGAGCCCATGCACAAGAAGGTAGCACCCACAGAAGTCCTTGAACATGGGTTCAAGCAGTCTAAACATGGTGGTCATCTCAACACTGCAAAAAAGGGTTCCACAAAGCCGGAGATCAACTCAGGGAGTTGAACAATGCAGGACTTGGCTGTGCACGAAGGATTTTGTGGAAATGTGCACAGAAGCCCGAGCAGCAGCAGTTCACGCGGTACACAGGATTACTGTCCGGAGAGGGGAGGCAAGGACTTACCTCCTCCAAATTTGGACAGTTGGACCACTGGACAGTCTGGGTCACTTAGGTCTACCACCTGTGTTCCAGGGGCCACGATTGTTAGGATGAGCGGGGTCCCAGAGTACCGGTGATGCTGAAGTTTGGTGCCTGCTGAAGCAGGGGGAAGATTCTGTCAACAGACAGGCGATTTCTTCGTGGCTTCCAGTGCAGGATGAAGGTAGGCAGCCCCCAAAGCATGCACCACCAGAAAACAGTTAAGAAAGCCGGCAGGATTAGGCGCTATAATGTTGCTGGTAGTCTTCTTGCTACTTTGTTGCAGTTTTGCAGGCGTCCTGGAGCAGTCAGTGGTCGATCCTTGGCAGAAGTCGAAGAGAGAGGTGCAGAGGAACTCTGGTGAATTCTTGCAAGTCGTTATCTGAGGAAAAGCCCACTGGAGAGACCCTAAATAGCCCTCAGAGGAGGATTGGCCACCTAGTCAGGTAAGCAACTATCAGGAGGGGTCTCTGACGTCACCTGCTGGCACTGGCCATTCAGAGGCCTCCAGAGTGCCCTCACACCTCTGGATCCAAGATGGCAGAGGTCTGGGACACACTGGAGGAGCTCTGGGCACCACCCCTGCCGTGGGGTGGTGATGGACAGGGGAGTAGTCACTCCCCTTTCCTTTGTCCAGTTTCCCGCCAGAGCAGGGACTGGGGGTTTCCTGAACCGGTGTAGACTGGCTTCTGCAAGGAGGGCACTATATGTGCCCTTCAAAACATTTCCAGAGGCTGGAAGAGGCTACCCCTCCCCAGCCCTTAAAACCTATTTTCAAAGGGAGAGGGTGTAACACTCCCTCTCAGAGGAAATTCTTTGTTCTGCCTTCCTGGGATTGGGCTGCCCAGACCCCAGGAGGGCAGAACCCTGTCTGTGGGGTGGCAGCAGCGGTAGCTGCAGAGAAAACCCCAGAGAGCTGGTTTGGGTGTACCTGGTGTCCATATTGGAGCCCGGGGGATGCATGGGATTGGCACCCCAACACCAGATTTGGCATGGGAGGACAATTCCATGATCTTAGACATGTTACATGGTCATATTTGGAGTTACCATTGTGAAGCTACACATAGGTATTGACCTATATGTAGCTCACAAAATCTGGGGAAATGGCCCTGAACTATGTGGGGGCAACTTTGCTAGTGCAAGGGTGACCTCACACTTAGTAACTTTGCACCTAACGTTCAGCAAGTGAAGGTTATACATATAGGTGACTTATAAGTTACTTAAGTGCAGTGAAAATGGCTGTGAAATAACGTGTGTGTTATTTCACTCAGGCTGCAGTGGCAGTCCTGTGTACAGGTTTGTTTGAGCTCCCTATGGGTGGCAAAATAAATGCTGCAGCCCATAGGGATCTCCTGGAACCCCATTACCCTGGGTACCTAGGTACCATATACTAGGGAATTATAAGGGTGTTCCAGTGTGCGAATTGAAATTGGTAAAAGTGGTCACTAGCCTATAGTGACAGATTTAAAGGTAGAGAGAGCATAACCACTGAGGTTCTGGTTAGCAGAGCCTCAGTGACACAGTTAGTCACTACACAGGTACACACATTCAGGCAACAAACTATGAGCACTGGGGTCCTGGCTGGCAGGGCAAAACAAACTTACATACATGTAAAAATGGGGGTAAGATGCCAGTCAAGATGGTACTTTCCTACACTAATTAAATTGAGCAATTAAAGTAACAAAGGTGTAATGAGTGGTAGTTTTGCCAAAAGTGGGTCATATGAGAGGTGTAAGTTACAGCACAGTTTGAAGGTCACATTGTGCGTTAACCTGTGAAACTGATGTGATCACACAAGTCCTTTGCCTATGCATTTGGACTAAGTATTCTTCCTGCACGTCTTCAATGTGTCGGTCAGCATTCTTGTCCATTACTAGATGTAGATCCTGTTCACAAGGCTTGTAAGGGGCAATAAATTGGTAATGTTATGTGAGGGGCTAGCTTTTTCAGGCTCTTGTGGACTGGGGGTAAAGTGGGCAAGTAGTCATAATTAACTTGAGTGCTTCATCCGAACAAACACAACCACAGGAATACATCCATGTGTATGTAACAAGCACTTTCAGAAAAAGGAAATAAAGGTACTAGTTTAGTCCGTGGACGTTCATTCAGCAGAGCCACTAGAGTCTGCATCCTTATGTACTGGTCAACATGTGTTAGTGCAAATGGCATTGAGCAAACGACCCACGTGGTGCCCGTTCCAAGGGGGTGGGGGGGGCACGTTTTTAGACTAAATGAATGGTGGAGGTACTTGGTAAAATGATTGGTAACCACCTGCAGTGATCGAAGGCTCAAGCTGTGAGGACTCGGCAGAAGAGTAGTACTATGCACTACATTCTGAATAAGGCGTTTACCCATAAGGAGCGGGGCCTGGTGTGGACAAAAAGGCATGGTGTAGTAGTGGTTGAATTATCAAACCGCGGATAGCAGTGATAAATCTCGCTGTCCGAGAGGAGATGTGTGCACGGAGGAGAGTCGGTATTCCCCCTTGAAATTATCGCACCAGCACAGAGAAGTGATGAAGTTTTACTTTTCAAATGCAAGAAGTACAGGTACTCATCGTACAGTACCTTCTCATGTCAATTAATTAATATTTTCTACAGCAAAGCAAAAAAGAAAAAACGGAATGTTGGAAACATAATTCTTTCATTGGCTACCAAGCACTTTTAACTTTGGGAGTCTCATATCATGTCATGTTGTCAGATGGCTTAAGGAGCAAAGAGAAAGCCTACGTCACAAGCTCTAAGGGGCGTGGTCGATCCAGGGATGACTGCAGCTCCTGCCTGCTTTGTTTCCGCGTCGAAGGGACGGGACATCCCCTCTCAGCGCTACGCGCTATCTGTCTCTTACAGAGCTCACTCTCTCTCTTGGACTGGACACCGGCCGGAACAGGGCCCACAGAAGGTCAGTGCTTAATAGTCGGTTTTTACCCCATTTATCAATACACTTGTGTTTTTTTTTTTTATCGAATCTGTCGAAAGTGCACAGTTGTGTTTCATAAACTGCTTGATTTTAGGAGACGACAATGCCTTGTGGAATCTCAATACAGAGAATGTCCCAATTTAGTTTTAATCACTGGATTTCAAGAGGAAATTGGTACTATAGAGTACCTACACTTCTTTAATTTGAAAGGGAAAGTACCTGCGCTTCTCAGTACTGCTGCTATACCGTTCATGGGAAAGTACAGGGACTTCTCAGGAGCAAATAGGTACTCTAAATAACGAGTACCTGCACTTCCATATTTCAGTTTAAAGCATTGATACAGTGCTTACTACCCCCTCCGCCTCAACCCCGAAGTGGTTCGCGTTTACAGCTCTTTTAAAGAGCGAACAGTTTTTTTACTGTTTCATCTCATAAATAACAATGTGAAAATGTGTTCAGGGAGATGATTTTCTCCTTTGATGAAAATAAAAGTAGATTACGGGACTAAACCTTTTAGCCAAACCATTATCTCTTTAAATAATTGCAGCACATTTTATATACTCCGATAAAAGGCAGTTTTTAAATGGATTTCCCCCAGGTTCAATAATGTAGATACTCTGAATCTTTTCTAAGCTAAAATTTGTATGTTAGTATCATACCAGTGATTTATTTAAAAAAATGAAGTCTGAAATGTTTTTTTCATGTTTCCATGTTGTCTGTATTTGCTTTGGCGCTTTTGTGCAGAGCTTTGAAGAAAGATAGCAGAGGCCGGAGCATGAAAGGTTGAGAAATGGCCTCATTACACTGGAAACCAGCATGTCTAAACCATCCTGGAACACTACAATGAAACACTGCTGTGCCTTGTGTGGTCTCAGCACGTCTTTCTTTCACAGATGCCTTCTGTGCCCCGAGGCCATCTAAATACACGTACCTGCTTGAATGCGGTGATCTGTCCTCGAGTGGCTTCACTTTCGTTTTTCGCCCTGCTCAACAGAAGTCTTTGAAGATGTCCTTCCTGCCATGAAGAGTGACCCTGTTTTCGCGCTGTTTCTATTTTGTAAACGCAGCGCTGGCGTCCTCTCTCCTGCATGATGCAGACAGCGACGTGATGTTGCAAAAACGTTACCGCTTGACAAAGGGGCCTGTGCGGTGGGGGAAGGAAGGGTGAGTGCACGCTCACGTGCGCACCTTACAGGGAACATTGGTCCCAAAACATGTTTTCTCCTTGCAATTTCAAATAGGGATTTTAGACATGACCATAGCCTGAACCACTGGACAGAATTACACCAGTCTGGCAGAAAGCTAGCTCTTCGTCCAGAAGGAGCTATTTTTGTTATTTGGAATAAACCTATTCATTAGTTTTGGAGATATTAAAGGAAAAACAAATATGTGTATCTAGAGCAGGGGATCATCCGTAGATCCTCGGGTACCGCCAGAGGACTGGCGGGTCCCGCAGATCTAATGCTCAATGGAAAAAAAACTTACACAGCATAGCCCGGCCACGCACGGCCTTTGGCCATGCGCAGCATAGGCATGGGTGCATGTGGTGGGGGAGGAAGTTGGCCGCAGGCGCTGCAGTCAGCCCCCATCAAGCACGGCAAAGACATGTACAGCAGTGGTTATTTTAATGTACCAAATTTATATATTACTTTACGTTAAAAAATAAATTACAAATTCACTAAAAACAAACATTACCGGAATGTTATAGTTAGGTTTATGTTTTACCCACACAAAACCATAGAATTCAGCACTTACAGGTATACTTATAAATATACTTATCTGAAGACTTGTGGTGGAAAGTAACTTTAGACCACAAGTTATAGTTTCTTAACATAAGTGTAACTATAAGTATACCTATAACTGCTGAATTTCTATGGTTCTGAGTGGGTAAAAGGTGAACCTAACTATAATGTCCCTGTAACCTTTGCTTTTTTGTGACTATATAAATAGACACAATATAGCAATTTACAAAATGAATAAACAATGTATAAGTAATTTGAAATTTAAAAATAATAGTCATTTAATTATTACTTAATTAACTCGCTACCCTACCCCTACAAGCCTAGGAACCAATACTTAATATAGATTAGTAAAACACAATTTACATGATTCAGATACAATTAAATAACTTATTAACAATTATTCATCAATTAATAATTAACAACTTATATACTTCCCACCCAACGACCGTACAAACCCAGAAGTCCACACCTAAACTATAAATAATATTTAAAAATGTATTATACAATTGACATAACTATTAATCAATTAAATATTTAATTATACAATAATTATTATTTATTAAATATGACTTTATTAACTTCCCACCCTGCATCCCTACAAATCTAGCAGCCCGCAGCTAAAATAGAAATTAAATAATTCAGTATTACATAATATACATAATTATTCACTCTGATAATTAATAATAAATTAGTAACTTCTTATGAATTAATAATAACATAATTAATGTCCCATCCTTTACCCCCACAAACCCAGCAACCCACACCAAAAATGTAACACAAATAAATAATTATTACATAATTTACATAATTAGCAATTAAAAATTAATAATAAATTGAAAGCTAATTGTTAATTATTACTTACTTGACCTTCCACCTATTACCTTACAAATATAGCAGCCCACAGCTAAAATATAACTAAAATAATTCAGTACTACATAATCAACCAGAATATCATTAACTAGTATTATTAATTAGTAATTACTTAATTCTCTTCCCATCCTATACCCCTACAAACCCAGCAATCCACACCTAAAATGCATCTAAAATAAATGATTTGATAATTTACATAATTTATAATACTGTAAATAATTATTAATAAATTGACAATTATTTCTTAATTATTACCTAATTAGTGTCCCCATACCCCTACAAATATAGCATCCCACACTTATAATACAGTTAATTAAACTAGTATTACATAATACACATCATTAATATCAATCACATACTTACTTAAAAATTATCAATAATCAATTATTACTTAACTAACTTCCCACTGTATCCCCTACACATCTAACAACCCGCTTCCACGCTATAAATTACTATTAAGAATTACATTAAAAATTCTAGATCACTTAAAATTACAAACTATATTTTAAAAAATGTATAACAATTATACAAACAAAAATAACACATAAAATTAATATATGAACTACAACATTAAAATAATTAAAAAACAATATTCTTTACAACTATGCTATTGAAAACAATATTAACAACATCATTCTTGTAAAAGATATTATTTACTTGAAAAAACAATATTCTTGACAAGATTTCTGCATCACAATATTTCTGTATCGCAATATTATTTTCTTGATATTTCTGTGTTCCGATATTAAAAACTCTTTCTGCTTATGTCACATGAGGAGAACTTACTGCTAGCTCCAGAGAAATGCTAAAGCAAACTTTCCGCAGTTAGTGCCTCTTGGTTTCCCCTAAATAGAGTTCCTAGCTGATGCATAAAGCTCTTCTGAGATCAAGTATGAGCTCACAAACGTTCCACTTCTGATTAGGTTTGGCCAGTCTCTCCACTTTCAACTCTTGCAGAACCTACTGGTCTCACTGCAGTTTCAAGCTTCAGTGGGAGACTTGAGAAATTCTGATTGGAGTGTACTTCGGAATATATTCCTGGATTGGTGCTAATCAGCCAAACTGCCAATTCATAACCTATGACCTTGGCTGATCCATCTGGTTCAATGATGGGACTGCATTTATATGCTAGTATGGCCAATTTATGGTTCAGCTACAAGGAAACTGAAGGGGTCTCATTTATGGAGTCTCATTGGTTAAATGTGTCTAAGTAGTTGAAATGCAAGCAGCATACGGTAATACAGAGCGTCAGTTTTAAAGAGATTTTGGGACCCCACCAATCACTCATTAAATCCTCTCCGTTATGTACTCCAATTAAAAGGCTGTTTTCAATAGAGTCAAAACTTTCCTTTAAAGTAAAATGTTCTGAAAGCACCAGTGAATCAACACAGTTTATCAACTTAAATTATATTGTGAGCTTTATATGCATGTCACCAAACATGCCACTCTTATCTCCCCATCATTTTGTCTTTCAGTAATGAAAAAGAATTAATATTAAGTGACATGGATGCAGAAATTAAGAGCATGGTAAGTTTACTGCATTTCATTACATCTCTCATCCTTCTATGTTGTCCATTATTTAGAGTCTACTTTTCAGATGTTCTATGTAGGACGCTTTTGGAAACACACTTCCCTAGAGACGTCTAGCCACAGATTCCTTACCTTTGAATTTCCCAAGCGTCAGACTGGATCTGGAAGTTTTTTATGGGCAGTACCCCTGTGCGTCAGTAGGCAGTGTTGATCGGCTCCGCGTGGCATCTTTGGTATCGTCTGCACTGGAAATGACATGGTGGTCACCTATATAGACACCACCTTGGCACACTGACATCAGTTCTTTTCTTTCCTCACCAGTTAGTGCTGATCCAGAGGAGAGCTACCCCGCTGTCATTTTTTGACAGACCTTCTTCGACATTTTCGCGAATTCGTTTTTTTGAAAAAATTTCCTTCTGGTATCGGCGATGGAGGCACAATTCTGTGGATTTGTCACTAGGTTGGGCTTCGCACCTCCCCACTTTTCCGGAAGCCGGAGCACCCTTCACTCACATAAAAGACTTTTACGAGGCCGTGCGTTGCGTTTTTGAGTGGGCCAAACCCTCCAGAACACCGTCGGGCCCGACAGCGTCAAATAGGGCCCATACGGATCTGCAGTAGTAGCTTCAGCCTCGACCCTGATGAGGCCCTGTGGATCTAATCGTGGATGCAGACCAGCGAGCGGCGTGCCACCGCGACCTTCCCCAATGCTCCTGGTGCCCACCGGCGGTGCCAGCCCTATTTAGATTCCCAAATCTGACACAGAGTCGACCAACGTTGATTCTTGTGGTTACAAGATCCACATGTCCAAGGTCTGCGCCTGAGCCCTATTCTGAAGACTAGGGCCTTGGGGAAGAAAGAGAGGGGTCACTGGACCCTTTAGGATACCAGATAGAAGGCCAAACATGGACTGTTGTGAGGAACTGGGTGATGCCAACAGGCTGGATAGGTCTCTGAATACTGGCATGCTTTCTCCTCCTTAGGAGGAGGGAGGGACATATGCGAGCTGGGAGCTTTCTCTTCAGAAGCCCACTCTCTTTTAATGAAGCACTAACTGATGTCCTTCTGGGAACCTGGTCCAAGCCCAGCATAGGTGCTCCTGCGAACAGGACAATTACCCAACACCATCGCCCAGCCCCAGGGAACCGATAATTTCTCACCCAACACTCAACTCCAGAAAGGTTGCTGGTCAAGGCTTCTACTTCCTATGGCACATTCCTTGCCGCAGCACCACAAAGGGAATCCAAGAGGCAGGATAGCTTAGGAAAGAAAACATTTTCGTCCACCAGCCTTGAGGTCAGTGAACACCGCATGCTTATTGGGCCACTATTCCCACAGTTTGTGGGACACAGTTGTGCAAGTGCTGCCACAGGTCCCGGAGGAGGTCCGGGCAATCCTCTCCCAAGCTGTCAAAGATGTGAGAGATGCAGCAAAGTTCGCCATCAGCTGTGGTTTAGACACAACTGACTTGCTAGGCAGAGCAGTTCCTCGACAGTGGTGCTTTGATGCCACGCCTGGCTGAGAACATCTGGCTTTTCAGGGAATACCCAGGCTTCCCTTATGGACATGCCCTTTGATGGCAATTGTCTCTTCGGAGACAAGGCAAACTCAGCGCTGGTGCACTTTAAGTACTCGCAGGCTACAGCCAAGCCCTTGGGCCTCTCAGCTGCCCCATGTCACCCCCAGTCTGCCGTTTGCTCATTTTGTGGCTATAGAAGGGGCTTTGGACCACACCAACCTTATCCCAGTCACACATCCCTCGTAAGCTGCCCAGCCTCTGCGTGGAGTAGGGTGCGGTTTATACCCCCCAGCAGCCACAGTCCCTAAGCCTTCCTAATCTTGCCCTACAAGATCCTGGGCATCCAGTTAGTGGCAGAATCAGCCATCATCTCTACCACTGGCAGTCCATAACATCGGACAGGTAGGTCTTACAGATCATTCAGAGCGACTACTCCCTCCCCTTCAAATTCTCCTCTCCCCATGTACCTCCATCTCATGATCAGCTGACAGAGGATCATTTGTCCTTGCTCCTCAAGGAAATCATGGCTCTCTTGGCCAAGGGGGATGTAGAGAGGGTTTCGATGTCAGAAGTAGGCAGTGGTTGTTATTCCCACTACTATCTGATACTCAAAAAGAATAAAGGTCTTCAGCTTATCTTAGATCTGCAGACCCTCAATCTCTTCCTCAAGAAGGAGATATTCAAGATGCTCACATTGGCTCAGGACTTGAGTGCCATGGACCCAGGAGACTGGTTGGTAGCGAAGGACTTGAAAGACACTTATTTCCATATCCCCAGCCTGCCTGCCCATTGGCGCTACCTGCTGTTTATGGTAGGTCACAAGCACTTCCAATTCACCGTGCTCCCCTCTGGTGTTACCAGCGCCACTCGGTGTCCATTAAAGTGATGTCAGTGGTCGCAGCTCATCTGCAGAGATCAGGGGTGGCAGTCTTCCCCTATCTTGATGACTGGCTGTTGAAGGCAAGCTCACCACAAGCTGTTGTCTTGTTGTCTCCCACCTTCAGACTACGGCAAACCTCCTGCATTTGCTGGAGTTCACTATAAACATGCTGAAGTCACACCTGACTCCATCTCAGCCGCTCCCTTTCATCAGAGCTGTTCTGACCATAGTGTAGTTTCGGTCTTATCTCCTGTGCAGCGAGTCTAAGATATTAAGGCTGTGATACCGATGTTTCAGCCTCTATCCTGAATTTCAGTGAGAATGACTCTGAGGCTGCTGGGCCTCCTGCATCCTGCTTGTGACGCATGCCAGATGGCATATGTGGGCTTTACAGTGGGACCTGACTTTCCAGAAGGCACAGCATCAGGGGAATCTCTCTGACATGATCCAGATCTATTCCTGCTTCCATGTCCTCCACATGCTCTGCAAGATCTTCCAATGGATCCCCATTGCGAGCAGGAAGACAGTCACCTAGGCCCTCATGTCCAGCCACCTCAACAATGGCAACGCTCTCTGAGCCAGAGCCACAAAGCAGCTCCTGAATCACCTCCAGACCATCCAGAATGCAGCAGTAAGACTCATCCTCAACCTCCTCAGAAGAACCAGCATGTGTCCCCACCTCAGGGCCCTCCACTAACTCCCTATCCTGCAAAGATGCCACTACAAGCTCCTCACGCACGCCTACAAAACCCTCCACGATGTTGGACCTGCCTATATTAACAAATGCATCACATTCCACCAACTCACCAGAGAGCTCTGCTCTGCCAACCTCGACCTGGCTTACATCCTCCGCATCCGTTGGGAATGCCTTGGTGGCCGCTCCCGCTCCTATCTCGATGCCAAGTCCTGTAACGCTCACCCCCTTCACCTGTGCACCTTCCCTTCTCTGAAAGACTTCAGAAGACAGCTAAAGCCATTACTTTTTGACCTCCATCACCAGCTGGCCATGGCTCACAGACTCCCCCCAGCGCCTGAACGATCCCTGGGGTGACAAGATTGCACTCTACAAATCTCAGTGATTGACTGATTGAAAAGACGTGCAGAGGTGGGTCTCCCTTTCCCAATGAAATCTCACAGTAGTGACAGATGCGTCGCTTCTAGGATGGGGTGACCATCTGGGGGAGGTGCAATTCAGAGAACCCTGATCTCCGGCAGAAAAGCGACTTCACATCAACATGCTGGAGCTCCAAGAAATCCATCAGGCATTGAAGGCCTTCCTTCCTTCCATCAAGGGATGGCTAGTGCAGGTGTTCACGGACAACACCACTGTCATGTGGTACTGCAACAAACAGGGCCGTTGGGGTTGTGGACCCTCTGTCATGAGGCCCTGCACCTCTGTCCATGGCTAGAACAACAGAGCATATCACTGGTGGTTCAACATCTGGCAGGTTACCTGAACACCAGAGCAGATTAACTCAGCTGCCAATGTCTAGTGGATCACGAATGGCATCTCCATCTGGAAGTGGCACAATGTCTCTTTCAGCAGTGGGGAGAGACTTGGTTAGATCTGTTCACCTCCTCCGAGAATGCATACTGTCAACAGTTTTGCGCTCTGGACTTTTCCAAGGTGGCTCTCACTCGGAGATGCTTTTCATCTTGAGTGGAGCTCAGGTCTCCTGTACGGCTTACCACCCATACCACTCCTGTCCAGAGCTCTCAAGAAGATCTAGAGAGACCGGGCCAAAGTCATCCTTGTGGCTCTGGGCTGGGCACAGAGTCTGGTATCTCCAGCTGCTCAGCATGAGCACTGATCCTCCGATCAAGCTGTCCCTTCACCCAAACCTGTTAACTCTCTGCCTTCTTTCATGGAGATTGATCAGTGACAGTTCACAGCTTTCAACCTTTTTGACCTTGCTCCCAAAGTCTGTAATGTAATTCTGGCAGAAAGGCGTTCCTCTACCAAGTTGGTATTCGCCTGCTGAAGGAAAAAGTTAGCATTTTATAATACAGAGAAATCCACCCATTTCCTGCTTCTTTCACTGATGCCCTTCTCTTCATTCTTACCCTTGCCTAGCAGCGCTCTGTTTTGCCTACTCTGAAGGGTTAGCTTTCTGCTCTGTCTGCCTACCTGTGGCTGCCTGACCAACACTCTATATTTTAGTCCCCTAATGTACAAAGGTGTCTTAGGGGTTTTGCACATATGTTTCTTCCTTTGCCTTTCAATATGCCTCAGTGGAACCTTAATTTGGTTCCCAAATTCCTGATTGTGTGCTCCTTTCAAGCCCTCCAGCTGTTCTGGCTAAAAACAGCAGTTCTCATGGCAATAACATCTGCCAGAGGGTGAGTGAGCTGCAGGCTTTGTCATCCAAGCCTCCCTACTTGTCTGTTTTCCCAGACAAACTGGGGCTTTGCAGAAGGGCCTCTTTCCACCAGAAAGTGGAGACACCATTTCATGTGGGCCAATCTGTCACCTTGTCCACTTTCTACGTTCCTTTACATTCCTCCAAAGAAGTGGGGCACCTCCACCATCTGGACCCAAAAAGAGCATTGTTGTTCTACCTTGATCACACAAGAGAGTGTCGAATGGATGACCAACTCTTTATGGGGTATGTTGGAATGAAGAAGAGTTGGGCAGTGCAGAAATGAACCATTTCACATTGTGCCATTCTCCGCATTAAAATCTGCTACGCACTGGCCAAGAAGCAGAAGACTAAAGGCTTAAAGGCTCATTCCACCAGAGCTAAAGCTGCAACCACTGTATTAGCATGTGGAGTCCCAGTCCTGGACATCTGCCAGACAACAACGTGGTTGTCCCTGCACACGTTTACCAAACACTACAGCCTGGACAGTCAGGTCTCCAGGGACGGCCATTTCAGCTGTTTGGTTCTGCAGGACTTCCTAGTTTAACATTCGTCTTCAGACCACCGCCAAGGATGTCATTGCTTTGGTATCTATACAATTGTGAGGAATCTGGGGCTAGATGTCTCCATCAAATGCACGTGTTACTTGCTTTCAGTAACGCATTATCTAGTAGAGACAATATCTAGCCACAGATGTTTTACTGACCAACCCATCTTCCCCGCTCTGCGGACAGATTTCTAGGGTTAGGGATAATCCCTTTCAGCGCCCTAGTTCGCACACACCAGTGTCAGTGCATTTCATGGCTCCATGGACGTCAGCATGTGGAGCTGGCGCATATGTAAGTGGCCATTCGATGCCACCAACTGTTGCGCAGGGGTACTGCTCACAAAAAATCTTCTGGATCCAATCTGACACCTGGGAAATTCAAAGGTAAGGAATCTCGGCTAGATATGGTCTCTACCAGATCATTTGTTACTGAAGATAAGTAACTTGTTCATCAGTGCTCACCATTTGGAATTCTATTGATAAAGACCATATGTGAATCCCTTCAACTCTTTAGTCACATGCTTCTCCTAGAGTTACTGATGGAGTCATAGGACTTAGATTCTATTATTATATTAGGAGCTAAAGTGGTCACAGGCTACCTTAACCTACCACACACAATCATACCCTGAGTTAAGTCATTTTTTGAACACCAAAAAAGCCACCATCGATACTTGTGGCTAGAAATCTCTACTTTTCTCAGGACACAGACTTGGCTAGCTTGAGTGTGAGATGCTGGATGAGCATGCATTCAGTCACGGCTGATGTATTTCTGAGCGTGAATGTTCCTCCTACTTTCACCCACCTAGTCTTGAAAATAGCCAGCAGTGGATTTCTGATTGTGGCGGGCCTCTGTCCATCATGGTGGTGGACGTTGTGTCTTCAGTAACCTTGATTCACAAAGTACATACCGCCAGGCTTTGAATAAAGCCCATAATCTGTTAAGCATACCTAAAAAAGAATTTACATGTGATGCAATTAGCCTAGTGATGGGTGTTAATCATTGATTGAGCTCCTATAAAAAAAATACACATGGCTGCAGAGAACAAGCACACTCAGAGCTACAGAGAGGCATTTTATGCTGAAGCCAAGTCTCAATCACAATCAGTACAAACATTAGGAAAACAGACTGCATGCAGGATACTCGTAGCTCAATAACCTGGGTTTACGCCCGATTGCACATGCGTAATAATAAAAAAAAAATACACACAACCCTACCCAAGAAGCTGCCATTTGCTTATATGAGTGCTAAAATATTTGTGTATCGTATGTTGTATCCAAACAGTCTTTCTGTAAAATACATCACTTGTCTTTTCATTCTGAATCAGGGCGAAGAAATACGGTGCACAAGACATTGTAAGTCACATTTTTTTTATTTTCTTGAACTAAGTATTCAGAGTTCTGTGTGAGATGATTTATGTAAATTGGTTAGCCCTTTGAAGGGTAATATGGTTTTTACTCCTCACTTGTTTGTAAAATCCCCATTCCTGTAGCCAACACCAACGAGTTAATGTCTCATAACAATTGTTTCAATTAATTCCGTTCATACTGCTCAGAGATCCTTTGGTTAACAATGAGCTTGCAAATGTGCTACCTATTGTTTTGCGCATGCGCCTGGATTTAATGGGCGTATTTATGCAACTAAAGGAAGCTGTATATGGCAGACTTAATTGACAGATTCTGCTTCTCCTTTTGCTCTGCACAAGGCATTTCATTTTTCCTTGTTTCTCTGCTACATATTATATTAATTTCATGTTTATGCTATTATCCTTTAGTTCACTTTCTGAAGGCGTTTTACTTTGTTTTTTAACATAAAAATATTAATAACGATTCTCTGGTGTTGTTACTTTATTCACTTTGTACTTGTTATCGTTTTTTATTTTTGTATTGCAATTAGAAAATGTAAATACTGCAAAAATAGATAGCAAATAACATGAATCTAATTGTTTAATTAATATTTTGGTACAATAAAATAAGGTTTATTATTTTGGGGGAAATACACATAAATGTGTACAAATCAAATTATATTAGAAATAGGGACTTTACCTGTGCAAACATATACAAACCACATGCAAACTAGATACCATGGCCACATTCACAAAGGCGTTTGTCTGCGTGATATTAAAAAAGATAGCCTTGAAGATGTAGAATCATTTTCTCCTACATAATATTATACCATAGATGATATTACAAGGGTTAAAATCCCATGCACAAGGCAGCCACTGAGTAAACTGGGCGTGATTTGCCTTTAAAGTTTGAGAACACCCACAAACACATCAGTCTGTAGCCATTTACAACTCCCTCTATCTCAGAGTGTGAAATTTTGACAGAATGTTCCTTTCCTTGTTTGATACTCAAGCCACGGAGTGCAGTCTGTCGGCATGTGACCTATTGACAAGACAGTGCCCCCTTTGCTTCAAATGCCAAGAAGCAGGCCTGGCTTTAGGGTGGTGCGACCGCATTGGGTGCTGCCCTCAGGGGGGCGCTGTCTTGAGCAATAACTTAGAAGCTTGCGATTTAGAAGCACCTCTTGAAAAGTTTCTTGTGCGTCCAGCCTTCAAGAAACAATTAAAATATGAAGATACCTCTTGTGATTAATGTTCCTGCTAGGGAGAGAGATGAGAGTTTTGTTCAGTGGCAGCTTTGACCAGCCATAAAGCAGCATAGAAGAAGAATATGCAGAGGGTTAATATGCCTGCTGCAAAGAACAGAACTATATTTTATGTGGATAGCTGAGTGGATTAGTAAAGCCAGCCTTTTAAAACAAATGAATATGTGAAAGGCGGGCTATGGAGAGATGAGGGGCACATTTGCTGGGTGGTAGTTAGGGAATCCGAGGAGGTGGTCATGGGGTGTGGGATGCCAAAATAGACCACCCCACAGGGCGCCACCAGCTCTAAAGCCGGTCCTGCCAAGAAGAAAGCACAGTCTGTCAATGCATGGACCACTGACTGGCTGGTATTCTCTTGGTAGGAATTTTAAGCGTGGAGTGTGATTTGTCAGGATGGGGACTGCTGACGGGATACTTTTCCCTCGCTTGAAATCCCAAGCAGATAGCAGTCTGCATGAGGAAGCCACTGACTGAATGCGCTCCCCTCACTTGATAAGTCAGACACAGTCTGCAGACTGTCAGGGCGCGAACCACTGACATAATGCGCTTCCGTCACTTGACATGTCAGACACAGTCTGCAGACTGTCAGAGAATGAACTGCTGACAGTACCAATCCAGTGTCGGAGAAGAAAGAAACACATCAGTCTGTAGCTGTCAGGTAAGTAGAGCAGCAGTCGGAGAATGAAGAGCGAACATTTTGCGCTTTCCTTGCTTGAAATGCCACACACAGCGCAGTCTGTCAGGTTCTGACATTGTGACAGGATGTGCTGCCTTTGTTTGAAATTCCAGGCAGGTAGTGCAGTCTATTAAGGTATGAAGTGCTTAGAGGAAGCATTTCCCTTGCTTGAAATGCCGTGCAGATAGCACAGTCCATCTGGAAGTAAACTGCTAAAATGGCATCAAATGCCCGGTAGCTAGTGCAGTCTGTCAGGGCTTGAACCACTGGCAGAATGTGCTTTCCCCACATAAATTGCCAGGTGGGTAGTTCAGTCTGCCAGTCCCAGAAATGTGTTAATGACAGGACTGCTGTGAGGTGGAGTGGCCAGAAAAATTATGCTACTCCTGGTAGAATAGCTTCACCATGGAGGTCAGACCAAGGGAGCACGTCGAGGCTCATGTGTTGTTTTTCAAGCAAACCAGATGGAGTCAACCTTCTCTCCAGATAGGCACATGCCATCAAGGGCTTTGTCCTGGCCAGAGATCTGACAGCATAATCGATAGCTATGGTAGAATTGGTGAGTAACTCAAGAGTGTGCCAGGACGTGATTGTAGTTTCAAAATGTGATGGGTAGCAATAGTGAGACTGATGAGCGACGAGTGTGAAGACTAACATTGCTGAAACTGGTGAATGATGTGGGAGTGTGATGTGTAGCGATGGGGGGACTGGAGAGTGATGTCTAAGATGGTGACACTTTGACAAGTGATCTGAGAGTGTGTGAGTAGCAATGGTGAGATTGGTCAGTGATTTTCTCGTGCGGGGACTAACATTGGTGAGACAGGTGAGTGATGGGAGAGTGTCATGTGTACCAATGATAAATCTGAGGTGGTTAATGTGAGAATGTGATGGGTAACAATGGCGGGACTAGTGAGTAATGTGAGATGTGATGGGTTTCAGTGGTGAGACTGTATAAGTGATGTGTGAGTATTAGCAGCAGTGGCGTGGCTGTGATAGTTCATGAAGATGAGATTGATGAGTGATACAACAGTGTGATTAGAAGCAAAACTGAGAACGTAGTAGATATTGATGCTGAGACTTTGGTGAGTCACTTAAGAATCTGATGACTAGCAATGGTGAGACTATGGTCAGTTACCATGGGTAGCAATTATGATAATGGCTATTTGAAGTCATAGTGTAATGGGTAGTGATGGTAAGGCTGTGGTGAGTGTTGTTAGAATGCTATGATGAGGCTGATGGACTATGTCAGATGGTTATCACTGATGAGAGTGGTGAGTGATGTGGAGTGTAGTGGCAAAGGATAGTAGTGGCAGTGGATAGTAATGACCGACTGGTGAGTGCTGAAAAAGTGTGATAGGTTGCTATGGTGAAAATGTGGTGAGTGACATGAGAGCGTTTGGTAGCAATGTTGAGACTAGTGAGCTCTGTGAGAATGTCACTGCTGAGTTGTTGTGTTGGATTGCAAAGGATAGTGGAGGGGATGCTGTGGTGAGTGAAGCAAGAGTGGGATGGGTAGATCTAAGACTGCTGAGTGATGTGAGTGTGATGATCAGCAATGGTGAGACTGTGGTCAGTGATGGGAGCATAATGGCTAGCGATGGTTAGGCTTGTGTTGAGTGATGCGAGAGTGTGATGGGTAGTAATGGTGAAACACAGCCGTAATGTGAGACTATGAAAGGTAATAAAGGTTGTGGCTGTGGTGAATGAAGTGACAGTGTGATGGCTAGCAATGGTGAAAGTCTGGTGAACAATAGGTGAGTGTGATATCTAGCAATGTTGAACCTGTTGGATGATGTGAGTTTGATGGTTGGAGATGGTGAGAGGAACACGTCTGATTGGTAGAGGTAGTGAGATCGTACTGAAAGGAAAGAGTATTATGGGAGCAGTGGAGAGATCTTCGGGTACAGAGCCACTGGCACAGCAGGCTGATGTGGATCCAAAAATCCATTTCCATAGGGAAGCCCGATGCTCACTAGAAGAGGAGGTGCACAGAACTTGTCTCCATTACATTTGGCGCAGACTCTGACCCTGTGGCGTACCTACCATATGATGACCCAGACCAGGCCTGTCTAGAGCAAGGGGTCTGAACACCTAAGCAGAACACACCATGGAGTTAACAGCTGGGCCCTCAATGCCAGTAGTATTCATCCATCAAATTATGTTAAAGGCTGCTGAGGCCTTCAATTTACAGCTCCCTACAGCAGAGATGAAAACCAATGTCCTTACTGACGCCCTCATGCAATTATCAGCCTTAGCAGAACCCTTGCTACCTTTCAATAAGGCCTTACTGTCACCTGTCCTGGGGGCTTGGGAGAAGTTCTCACCTATGCCAGCTGTTGATAGACTTGTGGCTCGCTGCTACAGCTTGGTGCTAGATGACTGCACTGTTCTTTTCCATACTTTTCCTGCGTACAGGGAGTCTAAGAGAGAGGAGAATTGGGGCACAAAGGCATTCTCGGCAGGGAGAGTGGTGCTGAAATCCTTAAATGCTGTCTTCTGACTCATTCAACCCACGTCTTATGGAACATGGCCCAGATGATGCTGCCTCACATTCCTGAGTACATGAAGGGGGATTTTCAGGAAGTATTGTTTATGACCAGAGTGCATTTCATCATATAATTAAATCCAGGCTCCATATAGCTGATTCCATTGCACGTGCTATGGGGACTTCTGTTTCCATACATCGCCATAACTGGGAACGGACATCCAAATTTTCCTTTGATGTCCAGTCTAATGGATCTTCCTATTGACAGGGTGCACCTCTTCAGTGATAAAACAGATCATGCGCTTGAGATAATAGACTCTAAATGCCATGGCATGTTCACCTACTCTTCAGCTTCTGCCACCTTCCAGTGACTTTCAATCCTTTTACCATTTTTGTGGGTTTGGCAGAGGTGGAAGCCCCTATCAACATACTGATATCAGCTCCCTTTTTTCCACGCCTTCAGTGCATAATGATTTTTTCATACTCTCTGTTTGGAAATTGTTGCATTTTCAATGTTTCATCTCTTAAAGTATAGGTGTTTGTAAATTGTTGCAGCATCGGAAGTCAGGTTTTAAACCTTGCAAGGACTGTGAGGGTCAGATGTCTATTTTTGATCCTCATGACAACTGTCTTTGGTATTTGAGTTTGGATCATGATGTCAAGGCCTGTTTCAGTTGCCAAAAAATTAATCAGAAGGCTCTGAAAGGGAGCGAGGCAAAATTGTTTATGGCCAGATCATGAGATGAAAAAAAGAGGTTCTTGTCCAAAATCCGGGTTCCATATCCTCATTCTTCAAAGTCAACAAGTAAGAAGCATAACCAGAAGCAGTGTCATATGCCCTGACATCGCTCGTCAAAGGACAGGTCACTGAGGCCGGTTTCATCACAACCGCTCTTGGAGGAAGATGGTCAGGAGGTCACACCAACTCCATCTCTGGCGCCGATGTCAGCCTTCGATGCCAACTGCTCTTCCGACTTCTCCTGTAGTACCAAGTGCAATGCTGCCTTCAGATCCAGTTACTCAACCACAAAAGGAAAAGATGTACACAGCATTTCCAACTCTGGCTTGGACCCTAGTTACTTTTTTAATGTTGTGTTCAATATTTGCAATAGGCCGATGGTTCCATCTGAGGCACCTGCGGGCTCCATGAGTCATTTAGCTTATTCCCCGGGAGGCTTTTCAACACCATACCAGCAGGCACCCTTTATGCCATTTATGTCGCTGGCCCGGATTCTGGATCCCCTGGCCAACTCTGGCACCGATGGAAATCTTTAGGAAGAGGATGCCACCTCTTTTGGGTACTACTTTCTCTAAACGTTTTGTCAATGCAGCAGGTGACACTACCGGTGCCAACTACTTCTGCCTGACATCACAAGCTACAACTCTGGTGTCCCTTCTGACTTCTCTGGTGCAATTGCAGATTTCACTGGTGCGGATAATGGCGTAGCTGACAGCGCATACGAGCTCACATTAATCAGAATCCAAGGCACAGATCCAGAAGAGAGGCCCAACAACTGATTTGAAGGATGAGACTCCCAAGAAGAGGGAGAGTTGTTGAGCAGCCCTCAACGGACCCAGAGCTTGAAGGGTTAAGAGAGTCAAGTGGTTTGGATACATCCCCAGAATGGGAATTGCTATCTGCAAAAGGCATTTAATCTCCTGAAATCACTATGTACCATTCCATCATCAGGAAAGCTGGGGATCAGATATGTTAGATTTATCCCTTGCTGAATCTAATACTCCCTCTGCATTCCTCTTCAGAATTCTCTGAGCCACTGCTACCCTTCAATTAGATTTTGACAGAACCAATCATGAATACATGGCAGGAACTGATAACAGCCACATCTGTTTCAAGGCCGAAAGCCAGACGATATAAGCTGTCTCCTGGAGATCCTCTCTTTTTGTCCTCACATCCTATACCAGAGAATCTGGTTGTTCAAGCCTCATGCTCATCAAAGCTGAACTCCAGGCTCATTTCCCACCTCACCTCTGGATAGCGAGTCCAAGAAGATGGAGCTAAAAAGATTTTCTCATCTGGAAGCATGGCTCTATAATCCCCTAAAGCTACTTGTTTACTGGGGAGGTACATTCATGTCCTCCTGTATTCTGTGCATTCTGTTCCTAAATTGCCTGATGACTACCAAGGTCATTTTTTGTAACCATTGAAAAATGGATAAGCAGCACCCAATCAGGGTATTATGGCGGGACTGGATATGGCTGAATCTGTGGCAAGGGCAATGGGCACTTCAATTTCTACTGGAAGACATGCATTTCTGAGGAGTTCTGGTTTTTCATAGTATGTGCAGAACACCCTTATGGATTTGACCTTTGATGGCTCTTACCTATCCAGGGCTAAGGCATATTCTGCTTTAGAATGTTTGAAGGACAGCAATGCCATAGCTTGTTCCTTGGGAATCAGCCTCAGGATTACAGGGAATTCAAAGGACTTTGCAGCTTCTATAGAGGATTTTCATTTAGTGGGTGCCAGCAGCAGCAACCTGAACAGCAGCAATCTGCAGACCCCCTCTATAAGTCATACAGAGGGCATGGTAGAGGTAGACAGCTGGCCATTCCCCTCCCACCATTTCCCACCTCATACCTTTCATCCTGTGCTGAAAACACAGGAAAGCTGCTTTAGTTTTTCCTCTTATAGTATGCCTTACCAGTGGGAGGGGGAGTGTCCCAGGGTCGGCACCAGTGGAGGTACATATCATTAGACCTTTGGATGTTAAGTATTGTCAAAAAGGGGTATGCCCTACCCTTCCAAGAATTCCCCCCACCTTTTACACCCAGATTGAATTCACTTTCTGCAGACCATCTTCAGCTTCTCCAACAGGAAGTCCAATCCCTATTTCACAAGGGCACAGTGAAGTTGGTCCCAGAGCAGGAAAGGGGTCAGGGATACTATTCACATTATTTCCTAATTCCCAAGAAGGATAGTCGTTTACGACTGATCATAGACCTCAGGATTTTGAATTGGTTTCTCAAAAAAGAAAAGTTCAAGATGTGCACCCTAGCTTAGGTGCTTCTTGCACTTTAGAAAAAATACTAGATGGTGTCAATCTACTTGCAGGATGCTTGCTTTTGCATCCCTATTCTGTAGTCACTCAGCAAGTATCTCTGTTTCACGTAGGGTTCAAATATTATCAGTTTGTGGTCCACCTGTTTGGCCCTACTTCTACCCCTCCTGTCTTCACAAAGGTGTTGGTGGTGGTAGCGGCCCATCTCAGAAGGTCGGTGTTGCATCACTTGCAGGTAACAACTCAGCTGTTGTTTGAACTGGGCTTTTCTATCAACAGGCCCAAATCTCTCCTAGAGACCTCTTGGCACTCCCTGTTTAGACGGGCAGTACTGGACACAACTGTGAATGAGCCTCCCCTCCTCCTCAGAGGATTAATGACATTCAGGCTATGATTCTGATGATTCAGGATGGAGTGGTTATTCCAGTCCTGAAGGTTTTTCGCCTGCTAGGCCTGGTAGCGCCATGCAAACTGGCACATGAGGGCCCTCCAGGCGTACCTCTGCAAGCAGTGGTTTCAACACAATGGAGATCTTCGGTGTCCACAGTCATAACAGATGCCTCCACTTTAATATGGGGAGGACATCTGTAGGATCTGGAGATCAGAGGCCTGTGGTCCGCAGAGGAACAATTGTTTCATATGAATCTGCTAGAATTGCGGATGATATGTCTGGCTCTCAATACCTTTCTCCCTTCCCTTCACGGTCAGTCAGTCCAAATCTTGACGTAAAACACTACTGCAAGTAAGGAGGAGTGGGGGTCATCTCTTCTCTGCAAAGATGCTTGACGACTCCTGGGTTCAGGATCTCCAGATTTGTATGGCTGCAAGTCACCTCGCCGGGGTGCTCAACTTACATGCAGGCGGTGTTATTCCTCTTCCAGCTATGTGGGACTCCCTGGCTAGACCTCTTTACCACTCAAGAAAATGTACACTGCTCGTCATTCTGCAGCATCCAGTATTTGATGCAGGAAGCATTGGAAGACACATTTCAATTGAGCTGGAGCTTCCAGCTTCTTAATGCGTTTCCTCCCATACCCTTGATTCCTTGGGTCGATTCACCTCGATGGGGTCCAAGTGATCTTGATTGCCCCAGACTGGCCACAAAGGATGTGGTATTCACAACTTACCTCTCCCTGTGCCCTCAACTCCATCTTCCTCACAGGACAGTCCTCCTCCTGCAGTCGAAGGGGCCGACACTTAGCCAGATAGGCATTGTAGGCCAGCACCATGCCCTCCAAACCAGAGCTAGTGTCCTTTCCTTTGACAGGCCTGGAGAAGGTGATGACTGGGAGGGGTCTGAGGTTCCTTATGGCTACCACCATCCACTTGATAAACCAGGGGAAAAGTAGTAAAAGTACTTGGCAGATGCCAGTGGTTTGGACACCTCACCAGACACAGGTCTGGTCTCCCCCCCACTGTATCTACAGAGGAGGGTGCCTCATTTGAAATGGTGGCGCGGAGTGCAGCTGAGGTCTTGAACCTTCAATTGCCCACAGTTGCAGTGAAGATGAATGTCCTGACTGTGGTGCTTCAGCCGAACCATTACCCCCATTTAACAAAGCCCTTACGGATATTCTACTTGGGGACTGGATCACCTGGTATCAGGGTCACAGGCAAATCCTTCCCTGGGCAATAACTCGGCTTCTTGCTGACCAAGCTGCACTCCAATGACTCGCCTGGGCTCAGCAACCTCGGGTGCAACTTTGGGCATCGGGTCCTAGTCACTGGTGCTTCACAGCAGCGGTCTGAAGATAATGGGGTACCAACTTACCCCAGTAGGCTTTTCAGCTGTTGTGGCCCTGTGCTGTGGAAATTAAGTCAACTAAGTGAGCCTATGAGTCTCTTTGCTTTGGCTGAGCTCTGGAGGCAACTTCTTCATTATCAGGACACAGCAGACAGAGTCTCTCTTATTTGCTAACTACCAGTTTCAGCAGGTGCAGTCCACGCCAGTGCAGCCTCCCTCTTCTGGTGCCACATGGCAGGAGGGCAATCCTTCTTCAAGCTTTCTTCTTCTAGTCCAATTAAGATCTGAGTTCTGGCTGCAGGGGGTACCCATTTTATGCTCTGAAAGTGCACTCCTGGTAGGCGTAGTTAGTAGCCAATGGGCTACCAGGTTCCCTCCTTCCTGATGACCACTTCCTGGGAAGTTTGTCATTTGGCCTTCTTCCTACTCCCAACACAGCAGAACCCCTCCCTCAGCATCCAGATCTCCCTAGCCCAACTCAGAGGTGTGGCTACTAAAGATGCTACAGCCCTCTGGAAACCACTTTGAAAACTGTCTTCCACTCCCCTGTCCCTGGTGCCAGCCTGTCTGCCTGAACAATAGAGCAGCTCCTCTTTCAAGTGCCATTCAAAGGTGGCTTCTCCTTTGAAGCTGGCTTTTTGGCGTAACACCTGTTTTGCTTCCTGTGAGAAAGAGGTAACACCTCTCTCCCATGCAAGCCTCTATTGTTACCTATCCTGGGAATCATCCACGTGTCTCCCTGGGAGGGCAGAAAGCTGTCTGCAGGACAAACCCTGTGTACAATAGTAAACAGGCACTGGAAATCTTAGGAAACTAAAGTGCCAACTATTACAGATACACTTTGCTCACCAATTGTATTAAATTTGATCTAACCATTGAATCGGATTTATTGCACTGATTCTTTTGATACCTTACAGTACTAACTTTAGCAATCCCATTCAGGAGTTAGCAGAGCTGAGGTGTCAACCTGTAACTCTGTACTTCCCAATGTGGCTACTAGTCTTTCCACAGTAAAAACAACAGTTTAGGGTTTTTACTGTTGGAACATGAATAGGTACATGTTCTACTTTTTAGCATACAACATCTTTCCTTGGGGCTTGACAGGCTCACCTTAGGGGTCACTTTCATATATTAAAAAGGGACGTTTGGGCTTTGCCCTTACTTTAAATGGCAAAGTCGACTTAGCAGTTCTAAACTGCCCTTCCAGTCTGCAGTGACAGACTGGGAGCTATTTTTTAACTTGTCGTACTCGTGGTGGTACAACTAGTGCTACAGTCCATAAGAGACACCTTAACTACAAGTCCTAGGTTCCCCTGGTACCATGAGCTTGGGGCTTACAAGTAAGCTGCACTATGCCAGTTGATAAGAAGCGAATTAAACATGCACCACGTTAAGGGTCAGAGCACATGCACTGGGTCCTAGATAGCATTGCCCAGGGCAGTTCAGAACCATTACACCAGTACCTAGTGATCAAAATGGGGGGGGAAAGTGGAGGTAAACCTACTAAAAGCCCGTTTCCCTATAAGGCCCTAGTCATACTCTCCCAGGCTATTGCTGATGGGCGAGATGCAGCAAGGTTCACCATCGGATGTGGACTTTACCCGACTTGCTGGGCAGAGTGATTTAATCACCAGTGGCACTTGGATGCCAAGCCTGGCTGAGAATCACTGACTTTTCAGGGAATGCCCAGGCTTTACTTATGGACATGCCCCTTGATGGCTCTGGGTGGACTCAGCGCTGAAAGACAACAGAGCTACGGTCAGGTTGGCCCATTGCTAACTGCAGTCCTTCTTTCGCCCCTTCTGTGGCTACAGTAGGAGCTACCAACTGTGTCTCTTCCCACGCAGCCACCAGGGCCTACAGCAGCAGTGGCTCCTCCGCTATGGTGGAGGAGTGTTGTCCCCCCACCAGCAGCTTCAATGGGAGCCTGCCCTTGCAGTGAGGACAGCAGAGCGGCGTGGTGCAGCGTGTTGACGGAGGACAGTACGTTTTCTTTTCAAATTATATATTTTTTTGTCATTCTCCCCCAGCCCACGCCGCCCGCCTCTTTTCACCCCTGCGAGCTGCAACTGTCATGTGGTAAAATGGAGAGGGATGCCGGGCTCGGTTTGATTGACACCTCATTTAATGCAGTGCCTTAATAAGTTACTACAGGCAGAGTTGTTGATCTGATCTATAATGTGAATAAACAAAAGAAACCGCAATGTATTTGTGAGACTTTACACGCTTTCACTGCCAGTGTGCTTGTTGCTTATGCAGCTCCTCAATAAGCGGTTCCGTGAGCTGGCCCCACGACGCTCTAAATGCACAACTAATGCATTTTAATGCGGCGATGGAACACCGCATTAAAATACGTTAGTCTAACCCCTGACGTGTGGTGCTTGGCAGGGCTGAGTAACGGGATCATATGGCCGGTATTTTACCTTGGGATAATGGCAACTCTACCTACATTAAAGCCCTACTTCCCTTCAAGCACATTCAGACTTCGGCTGTCTGCACACACTGATATGATCCCACTAATGTCATAATGTTTTATACTTTTACAGTGTAAATCAGATTTTTGAAAAGAGTCTGCAGACAGTTATTAAAAGGACAGCAAAGTGCTTTCTCAGCACAATGCATTTACCCTCCTCGCTTTTGTGTTTCTAATGGCCTCTGTGCACATCGAGAACACAATGCAAGCCCAAGCCTGTAAAAAAATGAGGTAAAAAAACACACAAGAACAATAGTATGTCACACAAAAAAAACAAAAAATCCACAGCTGAGTTTTATTGTTGTAAGACTAGTATGACCTTGGAGGAATTGGACTTGTTCCCCACTTCTAAGGCCTCTACACTGCCCTAGCCCTGGGAGACCCACTCCACAGTTTGAAGACCACTGCCATAAAGTTTCAAGGATTGTCCTCTGCCAGCAGCTTAGACATGGATTAGATAATCCTCCCACATGTGCCAGTTGACGTGAAGGATCACTTTCAAGAATTCACAGTTGAAGGTAAGAATGCTTCCCACCATATTATAAAATAATGCCTTGACACAATGGATTCGGTTGCTTGGCCCATGGACACTTCTATTACCATCCCTAGACATGCTTGGATTCAACCCTTAAACTTCTCCTCGAATGTCCAGGTCAGTCCTATGGACCTTCCCTTTGATGGGATGTGACGTTTTGGCAACAAGGCAGACTTCATCCTGGATTTAAGACCTGCAAATGCCACTCCAAGCACCCTCGGACTGCAGCACCCACCTCCAAATAGAGACTACCATCAATTTTGTTACTTTTGCAGCTTCGCAATAGGATCATCCTTTCGATCATGATAGTACCAGCCCACTATCCAACAGCAGCTTAATCTCCCTTTCAGGCATTACAGAGGAAGAAGCTGGGGAAAGGGCAGGAGGACTCATCTTGCAACCTTCCTCCACTTTCCCTTCCCTGTATCACAAGGAAAGCAGGCCTAGTTGCTTCTCCATCCCCACAGGGAGGGTGAATGTCTCATTGTATTCAATTCTAGAAGGCCATTACTTCAGACCTATGTGTCCATCAATTCCTAGAAAAGGTATACACCCTTCCCTTCCAGAAGGCTCCACCATCCAGCTCCCCCCTCCCTCCACTTCACGCTCAGACCAGTCTTCAGAAGCAGGTGACAGCTCTTCTCAACAAAGGAGCAGAGGAGTTAGTGCCTGCGCAGGTACAGGGTGAGGGATGCTATGCATGATACTTCCTTGTACCCAAGAGGATTGTGGTCTACGTCTTGACCTGGACCTGAGGGATTTGAAATTTCTCCTCAAAAAGGAAAAGTTTAAGAAACTGACCCTACCTATTGGCGTTGGAGATTGGAGACTGGATGACGTCTCTCATCCTGCAGGATGCGCACTTCCACATCCCAATCTTGTGGTTGCACTAGAAGTACTTGTGATTTTGGGTGCATTGTACGCACCACAGGCTGCACTACCTTTTGGCTTAACATTGGCACACTAAGGGGGTGATTACAACCCTGATGGACGGTGTTAAAGCGGCGGTAAGACCGCCAACAGGCTGGCGGTCTTTTTTTCAGTATTATGACCATGACGGTTACCGCCATGGTCATCTGCCGCTTCTCCGTTCCGCCCGCCAGGGCGGAGACGACCGCTGGGCTGGAGACCTGGGTCTCCAGCCCGGCGGCCGTCACAATACCGCTGCCGGTATTTTGACCCGGCTTACCGCCGTGGATTTCCAGCGGTAGGAACCGCCATGAAATCCATGGCGGTAAGCACTATCAGTGCCAGGGAATTCCTTCCCTGGCACTGATAGGGGTCTCCTCCATACTCCCTCCCCTACACCCCCCACCACCCCTGCCACCCCCCAAAGGTGGCAGGGCCCCCCTCCCCACCCGACCCCCAACATCACATAACTCACATACACATGACACGCACGCAGGCACCACCAACACACGCACACACACCGACATACATGCCTACATCCACACACACAGTCAGACATGCACACCCATCTACAGACATACACGCACACATCCATACAGACATACATACAGACATACACGCACTCATTCACAAAACATGCAATAGCCCCACAAGCATACACGCACTCACACACCCCCTCTACATACACAGACGCACACCCCCATGCACCCACACAACTCACAACACCCCTCCGCCCCCCTCCCCTAATGGACGATCGACTTACCTATTCCGTCGATCCTCCGGGAGGGGACGGGAGCCATGGGGTCTGCTCCGCCGATACCACACCGCCAACAGAACACTGCCGCGCCGAATCGCAGGACGTGATTCGGGGGGCGGTGTTCTGTTGACATGGAGGTGGAGGTGGAGCAACCTCCAGTTCCCCGCCCCCCGCCAGTATGGCTGTTGGCGGCTCTCCGTCCTAAAAAGGACGGAGAGCAGCCAACAGTCATAATACGCCGAGTGGCAAACCTCCACTACTGGCGGTCTTCCACACGGCGGTCCCTCTGCAGTCTTGTTAAAAGACCGCCGAGGTTGTAATGACCCCCTAAGTCTTTACAAAGGTGATGGTAATGGTTGTGGCCCATCTAAGATGGTCAGCCACCTTCATTTTCCCATACCTGGACGACTAGCTCATCAAAGCCAGTACTCAAGAGGTAGTGGTGCTGCTGTTCGACCTGGCCTTTTTAATCAACAAGCCCAAATCTCACCTGAGGCCGTCCCAACAACACCCGCTCATAGGATTGGTACTGGACACCCCCCTTCCCTGCATTTTTTCTCCACCACAAAGGATCAGGAACATCCAGGAAATGGTTCCACCTTTCCTCCAAGGCTCAAGAGTACTATTCCTGAGAGTACTATGATTCCTAGGTCTGCTGGCTTCCTGCATTCTCCTAGTCACACATACAGGTTTTGCATAGGAGGGCCCTGCAGTTGTGCCTCTGCAGACAGTGGCTCCAGTACAAGGGAGACCTTTTAGGATAAATCCCGCACTGTGGTGGCCTTCACTCCCACTCCGACTATGGCTACTGTAATAAATGCCTCCACTCTGGGATGAGAAGCTCATCTAAAGGATCTGTAGATCAGAGACCTCTGCTCTCCAGAACAGCAGGTTCTTCACAGCTATCTGCTGGAACAGTGGGTGATTCGGCTGGCATTCAAGGCCTGCCTCCCCTGCATCTAAGGTCGGTCCGTTCAGATCTTGATAAAACATGAATGCGATGTAGCACATTTACAAACAGGGGGGAGTAGGGTCTCACCTCCTTTGCCTGGAAGCATTGAGACTGTGGTATTGGACACATCCCCAAGGAATCTGCTTACCCCAAGCACCTACAGACAGCCTGATCCGGCATTACCTTGCCCAGCACTAGTAGTGTCTTCTGCCACAGTTAGGCCAGGACATCTTCGCCCAGTGGGGCACTCCTACAATGGAGTTATTCGCCTCTTGGAAAATATTCAATGGTAGCAGATCAGCACCCTCCAGTTTCCGTTGAGAGGAGCCTTGAGAGACTTGTTTCACACAGTTAAAGTGCAACTTTCAGCTGCATTGTATGTTTCTCCCTATATCGTTGATTCCTTGAGTTCTCAGAAAGATTTCTCGAAGTCCGGGCCCTAGAAGTTGTCATTGGCCTGGATTTCCCAAAAAGGGTGTGCTGTGCGGACCACCTGCACTTCTCCACATGTCTCCTGTTTTGCCTTCCATTACGGACAGACCTTCTCTTCTAATTGGAGGGCATAGTTCTGCACCCCAATCTCTGAGACTTCCACCTACATGCTTGGAGATTGAGTGGGGACAACTGAGCTCCTTACAGCTGCCACTGGGGGTGGCTGATTTAATCGTGTCAACTTGTCCCCCATCACTAAGTCTGCTTATTACGGCAGATGGGGCAACCTTGTTGTGTGGTGTGTAGACAGTGGTATGGACCCTTTGCAGGCCAAGTTGTCACTGATGCTGAAATTTGTGCTTTCCTTTGCTCAGATGGGTTAAACTGTTGGCACTGCAAAGGGGTATTTGGCGTCCTTGTCTGCATTCCTCTGTCTGGTAAACCAGCTGTCCCTTTTAAAAGACCTTATTGTTATTTGATTCCTCAAGGGTTTGACAAATATGTTTCTTCCTGCTACCGCTGTGATTCCCCAATGGGATTTGAATCTAGTACTTATCTTTTTGATGGGGACTCCATTTGAGCCCCTTCACAGTTGTACCTTAGAAAAGTTAACCCTCAAAACTGTGTTTTGGTTGCAATTACTGCTGCTAGAAAGATTATTGAGCTGCAAACCCTTGTTGTCCTCCATTCACTTCATTCTTTCCCTATGAGTTGATGATGCAAACCAGGACTGCATTCCTTCTCCTAAGGTGGTGACCCCTTTCCATCTTACTCAATCCATCTCTTACACAACCTTCTACCCACCCCACATCCTATGAAAGAGGTTGCATCGGTTGGATCATAGGCATGCAGTTACATGATACCTGGACCGCATCAAGGAATTATGGATGAATGCCAAAAAGAGGCGAGGCGGTGCAAAGTAGGACTCTCTCACGTTGGATCATCCTCTGCATCAAGAACTGCTACTCCTTAGCCAAGAGAAAGCCTCCTGAAGGGATCATACCCCCCCCACTCCACCAAGGCTGAGTCGACCACTTCTGCACTTGCCACAGGAGTCCCAATTGCAGAAATTTGCAATGCGGCGATGTGGTCTTCCTTGCTTCCTTTTGCAAAGCACTACTGTGTGGATTTGGAGATGCATAGAGACGGACACTTTGCCAGATCCAGTCTGCAAGATTTCCATTAGCCCACCTCCTGGGCAAGGTATTGCTAAGAAATCTGTTCTGAAGGTGAGGAATCTATAGGTAGAAGTAACCATGAGAAGAAGAAATTATTTACATGTGGTACCAGTCTTACTTGTGGATATAATATCTACCTTCAAATTCCTCACCGACCTGCCTGCCTCCCCATTTGATTGATATGTTGTAGGGAAAGTTACTAAGATTCCAGTTTACATGTTGTTAGTAATGCAGACCTATATCACAGTCGATCTACCTTCTCGCTGCAAAGTGTGGGGAAAAAAGAAGTTCAGTGCCTTTTACCTGGGGTTGTTCTACAGGTGAGGAATCTGCAGGTAGATAGAGTATCCATCAGAAAGATTGTGACCTTAGGTAAGCAACTTTTTCTTATATAAAATATATATATATATATATATATATATACATATATATATATATTTATATATGCACATATATAGATATATATATATTTTTAACCTACTGGTGGTCTTCAGTAGGTAGGCATAGTTAGGACCTAGTTTACATTAAAAAAGCGTTTTTTGACTTGGCTATATCTTTGGTGCCGTTTGATGAATCTTCGCAAAAAGTGTGCCAAGGGACTTGTTGTGCATGGAAAGTTTCAGGGTGATCCATCAAGCGGGGCTGAAAAAAAGGGGGAGGGGTAAAAAAAAGTATGGTTCCCATTTTAATTCCAATAGGGATTTTGAACACTACTACAGCCCAAACTATGGACGGAATTACACCAAATTTGGCAGAAAGGTAGCTTTTAGATCATGCTTTTTGTATTTGGTGTAAATCTGTTCAGTAGTTTTTCAGATATTAAAGGAAAAACAAATTTGGATATCTAGAGGCGCGAACCCCGCGCAAATCCTCCCGATCTCGTGGAAAGATCTGATCAGCTGCCAACACTTCAACCAGGAAGTGTTGGCAGCCATTTTGAGACTCTGCTTCAGCTGAGTCCCAAAAAAAAACATGCAAAAATAAAGGGGTCAGGGTAGGCATTCCCTGAGCCCCTAGCCTTGGTCCAGGAGTCCCCCTGGACCAACTTTCACCAGGGCAAAAAAGTTTTTTTTTATTAAATTCACTGCAAAACTTGCGAATATTTGTGAATTTCTCCCTGAATTGAAAAAAAAAAACAAGCGTGGTCTCCTGCGTTTGCTTTTAATTTTGCCCCCGGTTGACCCAGGTCCGTGGGCATGTTGAGCTTAAGTAATAGCCCCAGGGACCACCACCTCCCTGGGGCTACATCTCGCAAATATGCGGAATGGCCACATGGACCTCCAGGCCCCAGGGACCACCACGTCCCCGGAGCAAAACAGTATAAAGGAATAAGGGTGGGGCGCATGCCCCCCCCTTCACCCGGGGACCACAACCTCCTTGCGGCACATACAACATCACTGCTTTCACCGGGCTCTCAGCCCCATTGTGTGCATGCCTGCCTCTCCTTCCTTCACACTGCTTTCTCCAGGCTCTCAGCCCCATTGTGTGCGTGCCTGCTGTCATCAGTGATGTCACTGACCATGTCATGAGTGATGTAATATGTGAGGTCATAATCAGTGCATTGCACAGGTGTAATATATAGTTAGGGCTGGTAACTATAACTGCTGAATGTGTGTGGTTTTGTGCGAGTAAATTCAGTACCTAACTATAACATCCCTGAAACCTTTTTTTGGGGGAATATATATCTTCATCAATCTTCATCATCACTGAATTATCGAAGAAGGCTCCATGCCAAGCTAATACTGTAGTAATTATAACTCTTTCCTATCTTTGCTGTTTTGTTTAGATTTACAACAGGAGCGCACACAGAGGTAAATTATTTTTTGAAAATGTTAATACAATGATATCATCTCTTAGCATTTAACGTGTTTTCAGTACATTTCAATGTATATGTGTAATTGATAAAAAGCATACATACGAAAATAAATATAAAGATATCCTAGTTTTCTTCGGGATAGATTAATAAAGAAAGATACAGTTTAGTACAAATTTAAACCAGGTTCATCTCGTAGCCCCGAAAATGATACTGACACTTTCATAACCATCCTAACATCAGCAGGTGTTTAAAGTCTGCTAATTCTTTCCTCCTGGACATCTTCCTCATGACTCACAGTGTCTAATTTGTGGACACTCGCATCGGATATCTTGAATCTTGCAGGTGAAAAACCTATTCCAGCTTCAATATACCCATTTTGAGGATTGCCTACAATATGATGATAATCTGTATTGCTGTATGGTGCATATTCCATAGACAATACAGATTAAATAACTAATACAGTATTAAATAACATTAAAACGTGCTGATAGAGGGTTTGATCAAATGGCTTTAATAAACATAGCTTACTTAATTATTCAGAATATCAATAAATGGTTCCCTCTAGAGCTCAGTTGCACAAGGTGAGATGTAAAATAATCTGGTGAAAAAAACAAGTGCATACCACAGGCAAATACACATTGCAAAGACCTCGTTTATGCAGCAAGTATTTTTTCATTGTCGTGGCATAACTGGAGAATATTTTCAAGTCCTAACAAAGCTGTAATGAGGAAAAAACTGTGAACCTTTGAGAAATCATGTGCACCAATTGGCTATACCACATGTCCATAAATATAATATTTCTTGTGGCAATATTGCTTCTTTCTTTCACGAACAAACTAATAATCCTATTCAGGTATATTACCCTGAAAACTTGTGTCCAAAAAGTATCATAAAACATCTGCAACTCTAGTCATTGAATATTTATGTGACATGATTAATGCCACACTTGGATAATTTACGTGTGTTAATTAAAAAAGGTATGGCGATGGCACTCTTGAAATAACCCATGCAGTATGTCTCAGATGCACAAATGTATGCTCAGCTTCTAAGCAGCTGTTTCTGTCCACAAGTGAACAACTTTGCCTTTTTGTATTTCTCTTGTCACCTTGCTGAGACTGGAGTGTAGCAGGACTTTCCTTGCAGCCATTGGGACCTTCAGGAAAAATCCTGAGGTATCCATCACCATGGCCAATGCTAATGCTAGAGGTGAAATAAAGACTTTCATTTGAACTTCTTCATAATCTAATTTTACAAGATATTTTAAAAAAAATAAAAAATTTAAAGTCTTAAAAGCTAAACAATTTTATACATTTTTGTTGACCTCTTAGACATTTTTGGGACAAGATATTGAAGTTGTGCCTTCCCCTACAATGATGATATGCATTTTCTACATTTTCGAGATCTAAGTTAGCGGTGCAATTTTAAATTGGTTCCACAATAGGCTATCATCGAAAGAGAAGTGGTAAACTGTGGATAAAAATTTGGTGCCACTATTTTCCTCAAAAATAAAAAAAGAGCAGCCAGAAAACTAATTTTATTCTTATGTCCCTATTATCAGACAAGCAATCACTTATAGCGTGAATAATATAGTGCTACTGCCCTTAAAATAATTGTATAATTTCACAAGTTCCCATGTGATCACTAAGTGAGATGACACACTGTCCTACAAATGTATTAGTTTAAATATATTTACACATTTAAACAACAGTCAAGGAGTGGGAAATATTGTTTATATCTGTATTACAACTGCACTATGACAAAAAATAAAATCAAACCTAAACACAAAATATTAAAGATTGAAACTAAATTATTCTCATACCTGTTTTAATTATCTATTAATCGATCTGTTATATTAGAGAGTCTATTTTCTAAACTGGCTCACTTCCTACCTCACAGAACCACAGCACTTTACACAAATAGAGTCAACGAGAATACCTCAGTGATTGTTGCCTATTCCCACCATTATTAATATCTATATGGAACCACTATGAGCTCTTACTCCTGGAGAAATAGCTAGCCATGAACATGCACATTATACTTACAGTAAGATTGCTTGAATGGTATCATATTTGAGTGACCTTACTACTGAGCCATACAGTAGTGTTGTTTCTGTATCATTCTGAATTTTGCTAGGGTCCACCTAAATCACTATGGCCCTCATTCTGACCCTGGCGGTTTGTAACCGCCAGGGCAGAGGGCAGAGGAAGCACCGCCAACAGGCTGGCGGTGCTTCCGGGGCAATTCTGACCGCAGCGGTAAAGCCGTGGTCAGAAAAGGGGAACCGGCGGTTTCCCGCCGGTCTTCCCCTGCCCCAGGGAATCCTCCATGGCGGCGCTGCATGCAGCGCCGCCATTGGGATTCCGAGCCCCTTCCCGCCAGCCTGTTCCTGGCGGTTTACACCGCCAGGAAGAGGCTGGCGGGAACGGGTGTCGTGGGGCCCCTGGGGGCCCCTGCAGTGCCCATGCCACTGGCATGGGCACTGCAGGGGCCCCTAACAGGGCCCCATTAAGATTTTCAGTGTCTGCAAAGCAGACACTGAAAATCGCGACGGGTGCCACTGCACCCGTCGCACCCCAGCAAATCCGCCGGCTTCATCTTTGTTGGGGCTTTCCCGCTGGGCCGGCGGGCGATCTGCTTGAGATCGCCCGCCGGCCCAGCGGGAAAGTTGTGATCATCGCCGCGGTCATTTGACCGCGGTGCGGTGTTTGGGCGGTTTCCGCCCCGGCGGGCGGCGCCTGCCGCCCGCCGGGGTCGGAATGACCCCCTATATGCCAACTGATTTGGTTGCTTGTAAGATGCATCTGATAGAGACTTCCAGCAACAGATTTCTTACCTTATAATATTCCTCAGGCCTCGGAATGGATCTGAAGATTTTTGAGCAGTACCCCTATGTGCTGCAAGGTGGCATCATTTGGCTTCATGTCGGCAGTGTCCAAGCCAGAAATGGTATACAGGGTACCTATATAGATGCCACTCTGGTTCACTAACATAAGTTTTTCCTTTCCAAGTCAGAAGTACTGGTCCATGAAGTGCTTTCCTTAGTTGTTTTTTGACTGCCTTTTCTTGGCTTTTGCCAAAACTTTTTTTGAGAGATTTTCTTTCCTGGTGTGATAGGATATCCCCTAAGAAACCAGCTGGTTTCAAACCATGGGGTGCCTTTCAGAGACAGATGTCTGTGACAGACCACCACTTGGTTTGCCTGTGGTGCAAAGAGAGGAACCACAACTCCAAAACCTGCAAGGACTGTCACCCCATGTACCCAAAGGTGCTGATGGAGTGCTCCCTCAAAATCCTTGACACCTAAAGTCTCATGATCCTGGTCACGTAAGACCAGGAAGGTTCGTGGAGCAACACCCAGTAGTCATCGTCTTGATCAAAGTCATCAGGTAAGTACCACTGCAAGAAGAAATTTAAGAAGTTGAAGAGCTCTTTGACTTTGCCTCGCCTGTCAAAGTCTTCTGACGAGACAACGGAGAGTCAGCACTCCAGGCCTCGTGCTTCGGCGGAGCCTGAGTCAGGGTCCACTCCATGTTTCCCTTACTTTCCTGGAGCCAGAGCGACCCCTACCCAGGTGAAAGAGTTTTATGAGGCCATGCACTTCATATTTGGGTGGCCTTGCACCTGTGGAGCATCCTTGGGCCTCACGTGTTCAGGAGGGGCCTGCTGGATCCCCACTGGAGGGTACACTCTCAAGGCCAGTCAGGCCCCTTATACCCGGTGCTGGATCCAAAACGGAGCTGCCTGTGAGACTGAGACCTTCCTCAGCACCCGCTGCTGTGCCGATGCCCCCATATTGGGTGGACAGAGCCACCCCCATCGTTATTCCCACTCCAACATAGAACCAGATGGCGTCGCCTAACCCTGGTTCCAGCACTGACTGGGACCATTCCCTCAAGATTGGAGCAAGTGCATTTTTCCTTCGACAGGCCTAGAGAGGGAGCAAATGAAAGGGGTCTGAGGAACCTTATGATGGCTCCCCTGGCCAAGAGAGCCAGTACTTCCTGATGGAGCAAGGGGAGGTGGTGTTCGGTCAGCTGATCATATGTAGGTGGCATGGATGGAGGTGTGGTCACAAACGGGAGTGAGTAGCCCCTTTGGACGTTCTGCAAAACCCAAAGGTCTGATATTACTGACCTTCAGTGTTGCAGGTAATGGCGTATCCTGCCCCCACTGGATGCTGATGATAGTCAGAGAGCAAACTAAAGGGGTTTAGAGGCTGCAGCTGCTGGGGGTATGGTGGACTGGCCCAGTCTTTGGCTACGTGTCCCACATGGTCAATGGGATCCACATCCTCAGCCATGAAAAGGCTCGGAAGTCGGTTGGCTGTAGTGGCTGTGAGAGTATGGACAGGGTTGGAATCTCCTTCTGTGGCCACAAAAGGGGCAGAAGGCAGCCTGGTACTGATGAGGGGCTATGATGAAGACCTCTATACCTGGCCGTAGCGCAGCTGTCCTTAAAGTACTCCAGCGTTGAGTCCACCTTTTCTCCAAAAAGACGAGAGCCATCAAAGGACATATCAATAAGTGAAGCTTAGACATCCTCTAAAAACCCAGCGGTTCTCAGCCAGACATGATGCTGAATGACCACAGACGATTAAATCACTCTGCCCAGCGAATAGGTCATGTCCAGTCTACATTATATAGTGAACTTTGCTGCATCTCTCTCGTCAGTAATAGCTAGAGTATGGCTGGAGCCTTATCTGGGACCATAAGCAGCACTTGCGCAACCGACTCCCAGCTTTTATGGAAATATCGCCCAAAAGTGATACAGTGCTCACCCATTGCAGGGCAAGGATGTCGAAAGAGAACATCCTCTTGCTAAAGGTATCCATCCTCTTGAATTCCCTATAAGGTGAAGTGGTTGGGAAAATACCAGGTTTGACTCTAGAGGTGGAGGCTTGCAACACCAAGCTCTCTGGGGTGGGGTGTTGGGTAAGGAAACTGGAGTCATCAGAAGAGAGGCGATGGTGGTGGGCAATTGTCTGATGCACAAGAGCCCATGTGAAGTGCTTGGACCAAGTCTGAGGATGTCAGCAAGGGGTTCATTAAAAGGGAGTAAAGCTGCAGAAGGGACGACCCCCGGCTGAACCACCTTTGTTATGATGCTCATCTTGACTGACACTGAGGGTAGCTGAAGCTCCAAGAACTCTGAGTACCACCATGGCAAAAGAGGCTTCCTTCTCCATACCCAGGCTAGGAGGAGAGACCGTGCCAGTGTCAGGTGAGGTTCTATTCCACAGGCCTCCACCAGTTCTTCAACCGTCTCTGTGCTGACACAGCATCCATCACCCACTACTTTCAATGGGGGAACCCCGGGGTCACAAAGAGGCTGCAGGTTTGGTCCAGGGGGTCAGCTGAAGAAAACCAACAGCTGTACAGGCAAGTAGGGACCTCATTGAACATCGATGGACCATCAGTCAGGTTCTCTAAGGCCCAGGGGCTGTGAGTGCCTGGGTACCTATAGGAGTTGGTAATTCTTTATCGGAGTGGGTTGCGGTCAGAGGGATCTACTGGATTTAGGCTGCAGGTGCCGTCGTGTTGGTCAGAAGGGGTCAACCCAGGGTGGACTCGAGGTCGGAAACGCCTGAGGACATTCCCTGATCCAGTGGGCAAGCTGGACACGGGCCGTGCAGAGTGAAGAGGGCTCACGGATCTGTGGCAGTTCTGGAGTCCTTTTTGGAGGTTTCTCTGTGGACTTGGCAGCTGTCCTTGGGAGTTCTTGGTGCTTGGGCAGGCTGGCAGTCCTCTGGGGGTTTGTAGAGATTGCTGGTCCAGCAGGATATGTTGTTTTTTTGTAGCAGGGGTCTTTGAAGCAGCAGACAGGCTGGTAGAGCTAGGGCCCAGTCAGATGTCCCCTGGAGTCTTCTCTGCTTGGTCAGCTCTTCAGTCCTTCTTCTTCTTCTTAGGTCATGAGGAATCTGAAGAGCAAGGTTCAGGGGTGCCTCTAAATACTAGATTTAGGGGTGTTACAGGGGTCAGAGGGTGGCTATACCCTTCCTGGGAGTGGGCACATTCCTATCCCTATTGGTTATCCTCCTCCAAAGCAAGATGGAGGATTCTTTCAAGGAGAGGGTCACTTCAGCTCTGGGCACACTAGGGATGTTCCAGCTGAAGTGGTCACTCCTCTTTGTTTTTACTAATTTTCCTGCCGGACCTGCTGCCAAAAGTGGGGCTTGGTCCAGGGGGTGGGCATCTCCAATAGCTGGAGTGCCCTGAGGCAGTGCAACAACAGGCAGGAGCCTTTGAGGCTCACTGCCAAGTGTTGCTCTTCCTGCAAGGGGGGGAGGGGTGGAGTGTGAAGCACCTCCTCCCAGAGCAAGCTTTGTTTCTAACCCCAAAGAGCACAAAGGCTCTCACATCATGGGGTCAGAAACTTGTCTGTTAGTGGCAGGCTGGCACAGACCGGTCAGCCCTTATACTAGAGGGTTGGGTGAAATAGAAGAGGCATCTCTGAGATGCCCTCTGTGTGTATTTTACAATACATCCAACACTGCCATCAGTGTGGGTTTATTGAGCTGAGAAGTTTGATACCAAACTTCCCAGTTTTCAGTGTAGCCATCCTGGAGCTGGGGAGTTCATAATGACAAACTCCCAGCCCATATCTTTAATATGGTCACACTGCACTTACAATGTCTAAGAATTTACTTACACGCTATAGGGGCATATTGCTCATGCAGCTATGCCTTCACCTGTGGTATAGTGCATCCTGCTTTAGAGCTGGAAGGCCTGCTAGGGTGGTGACTTACCTGTGCCACATGCAGTGTTTGGGAAGCATGGCACCCAGTCAGGGATGCCATGTCGACTTTACCTTTTTATACCCACCAACATACACAAGACTGTAATAGCAGTGTGAATGTCTTTGGTGAGGGGTCCTTTAGGGTGGAATCATACATGCTGCAGCCATCTGGCCACAGAGCCTTTGGTACCACTGGTTCCTTTTGCAAGGGACTTAGCTGTGTGCCAGGGCTGTGCCAATTGTGGGAGCAATGGTACAGTTTTAGCAAAAGAACACAGGTACTAGGGCCTGGTTAGCAGGTTCCCAGCATACACTCAGTCAAGTTAGCATCAGAGATCAGGCAAAAAGTGTGGTGGGGTAAACGTGCCAAAAGGGGCACTTTCCTACAACAGTTGCTCTGAGACACTTTCCATCTCGAGTGGAGCTTCTGCCTCCTGTACACCTGTCTGCCAATACCACTCCTGCCCTGAGTTCCCAAGAAGATCACAAACGACTGGACCCAAGTCATTCTTGTGGTTCTAGATGGGGCAGCGAGAGTGTGGTATCCCAAGCTATTGAACATGATCATCAGTCTTCCAATTAGAAACTTCTGTTGCAGCAACAGGACAGGGTTCTGCACCTGAACCTGCACACATTCCACCTGCATGCGTAGAATTGAACACTGACAGTTGACAGCTTTCGACCTTACTCATGAAGTCTGTGATGTCATACTGGCAGCGAGGTGTCCCTCCACCAAGTCGGTGTATGCCTGCTGCTTGGATACATTTGTGTCTTCCCACAACGTTGAACCCCTTGCTGCCCCTTTATCCAAGGTTCTTTTGTTTGCCATATCTTTACCCCAGCAGGGCTCTTCTATATGCATGTCAAAGGGTGTTTTTCTGCTATCTCAGCCTTCCTGTGGTTGCCAGACCAACCTTGTCTTTCCACATCCCCTGTTGTATCCAGGTTTCTTAAAGGTCTGTAATACATATTTCTCCACTATGCCATGTATCATGCCTCAGTGGGATATGTGCACCTTTGCAAAATTGCCTTCTTCGGCTGCTGACCATGAAAACTGTCCTTTTAGTGGCCATCACATTGTCCAGAAAGGTCAGTGAATTGTATGCCTCCTCTACCCAGACAAACTAGTCCTCTGGACACATGCCTCCTTCTTTCTGAAGGTTGACACACCCTTCCATGTAGGCCAGAGCATCATCCTGCCTACTTTCATTCTTCTGACCCATTCATCCAAAGAGTAGGAGAGACTCCACCATCTCAACCCAAAAAAAGTACTGTTGTTGTAAAATGACAGCCCAAAAAAATTCCAGGTGGATGATCAACTTTTCATGGGCTATGTCAAAGCAAAAAAAGGGAAAAAGCAGACCATCCTGCGAAGGATCTTCCTGTGCTTTAAGATCTGCTACGCATTACCCAAGAAAAAGCCCCACAAGGGCTTGCGGTCTCACTCTATCAGAGCCAAGGCTGCGACCTCTGCGTTATTGCACGAAGTTCTTCTCCTGGACATTTGCCAGGCAGCGACGTGGGCATCACTGTACTAGTTCACAAAACATTACTGCCTAATAGTCAGGTCCGCCGTGATAGGCACTTCACCCGTTTAGTCCTGCAGGACTTTTTGATTTAATCAGATTCACAGACCATCCTCTGGAGAGGTATTGTGTGGGTATCTATTCACAGGTAAGGAATCTGTGCATAAAAGTCTCTGATGAAAAAGGTACTTACCTTCAGTAACACCTTTTTGGGTAAAGACTCTATCAAGCTGCAGATTCCTTATTGACCCTCCCATCCTCGACCATCTGCCAACCAGTTCAGCTGTAAGAGACTCCCTTTTCGGGGCCTTATTCTTAGTCAGTTCTCATCTTGACTTGTGTGGAAACTCACAAAAGTAAATGACATAAGCATGCTGACAGGTTGCCTATGTAGATGCTGCACACATTACTTCCAGCGCAGATGCCGCTGACATGGAGCCAAACTATGCAGCGACCGGTGCACAGGGTTACTGCTCAAAAATCTTCTGGATTCACTCTGATGTCTGGGGAAATTCAAAGGTAAGGAATCTTCAACTAGAGAGTCTCTACCAGATAAGGCATTACCAGTGTTCTTGGCATCCTAGGCTCCTCTTTCATAGGCTGGACTGCATCGCTCCGTCCTCTTCTCAGCTGTCATACTATCATCCTACCATGACCTGCCCTGCTCTGTTGCAGCCTCAGCTTTTCTTTCTTCACCTGGTTTGTTCCGCTTTGTTCCCTCCTCAGCCTAGCTGTGCTGATTCGGGTTGGGTGTACAGCAGCAGTCTTACCTTTCTCACCTGGATTGCCATCAGACCCATCTGCGGTAGGAGCAGTTATACAGGATCTACAGGCATTTTGTGCAGCATCCTTTCTGGAGATTGCCACCTCCTTTTGGCTTATCAGTTACAGTTTTGTGTTTCTTGTGAATTCTGTGACCCTGGTTGGTGGATCTTTGGTGTCTTTAATGGCAAAGCTCCCAGCCAGAGAATTTAGCTGTCTGAAAACACCAGCACTTCGCCCTCATCCCCTTTCTCCTCTTCAGGCTGGGACTCAATCTGGAACTCAACCTTGGTCAGATGTGGCAGGGGCATCACTAACATCCATACAGACACCGGTATTAAAGGCTGAACTGGGAGCAGGGCACTCTGCTGGCCTAAGTGGCGGCAAGGGTAATCAGCTGGAGTCTTATTTTGAAAAGATGTCTCCACAATTAAACAATACAGGCTTTTTAGGGACCTTTAAAGAGTACAGCAACAAAGAGAGTCAGACTTAATTTATGGATGTCATATTAACCTCTGCGGCACAGAGCAGTCAACCTGTAGTATCTGATTTTCTGAGTATTATTCCTCGACATGACACCAACCGTACTTGGTTCGTAGCTGCTCTGCTTCTATTTAATGCTCGTTTCAAATATGACAGCAATGGGGCCATACCTCCAATACCTCAGGGGATGGACCTCTGCAAAATAGTGCCACCAATTCAAGCACCATTTTCACCCGTGGGGGTCTTCTTTAGAATCCTTGGTCAGGTTGTACAATGATTTTGGACGATCGGCAGGGCATGTGAGTCACATGGTTAATGGTGGACAGGAGGGGAATGCACCTTCTTTTCTCCAGGATAACACTTTACCTCCTGGTAAAGGAACTTAGGATTTTTTTTATTGAATCTGGCAACTCTACCAGGAGTTTCTCAACCTCTTCAGCCTTCTCAGATTTCTCAACTTTAAACTCTAGCAACATATTCTTTCTCTGACCGGGGTCTCATAGTCCAGAGAAGGCAAAATTCTAGATGATGCATCCTTGAAGGAATTGAATAATATTTATCCTCCTGTAGTCCCTGATACTGTAACTGATGGCAGTTAAAACGAAAATGCTTATCTGTCTGAGGCACTCTCACTGTCAGAGGCCTCAGATAGTGCTTCAGATGAAGACAGTAGATGTAAGGAGAAAGGTGAGTAGGTGGAGCCAATAGGTAGCAAGCAGTGGACCAACTCACATCCCTTAGGTTTGTCATTATGAGGGAGTCTGTCTTATGAAAATTGAAAAAATGGTATGATAGATTTAGAAGTTACTGAATCCCTGCAACATCATAATTAGGACGATGCAGATGACGCAGCCATTGGCTTGATGGGGGCAGCACAGATGGAGCTCGGCCCACCATCTTACAGCATCTATTGATATCATAGATCCCCTTGATATGGCTTATGTACCACAATAAAAATATGGGCTGACCAGGTACTATCACAATCTACCATGCAAGCCCTGCTTGCAAAGACCCAGATACAAATCAGGATCAGACTTGTAAAGGGTCAGAAGGCTCAACCCTTGCCTCCATTTATGAGCTGCTTTCTGTACTGCAAGAAGAGTAAAAGAAGGATGGTGCAAACTATCTAAACAAATGGCAACACTGGGTAAATGCCTCACAAAGCTGGAGGATAAGGCAGAATAACAGGAGGAGGAAACTGGGATCTAGTCCTACAACCACAAATTTACACAGTCTCTCTGATAAATTGGATGACATCGAAAATCAAATGCACCACAATAACTTGCAAGTCCTTGATTTTAAGAAGGGGGCTGAAGGTGATGACCCATGAGGCTTTATTGTGCGACTGTTCAGTGTTCTTTTTCAGAGCTTGAAGATTAGGATATAGACAGCCGAATCCAAAGAGCACATCGGTTCCCTTTTAGAAAACCTAGGAGCTCCCAGCGAATGCAGCATCCTATTTTAATTTAGATTGGTATCTTTAATACTTGCCAACCACTGTTTCAAGCTGCTTGCCCACAAAGCTCTGCTAAATATTTAACTCACACTTTCTTTGTGTGCTCAGACATTTGTCATCATACAGTGGAACGGGGTTGGCAACTTTGGCAGTACATTCCAAAACTTCAGACAATGGTGCACAGGTTTATCTTCATGAGCCCGCTTGGTTAAAGATTACTTATGTGCCAAGGACATATTTTTGTATGGCAACTCAGGTGGTTGAGGCCCTTTTGTAATATATATGTATATTTTGCTTCAAAACAAGCTGACGTTGGGAAGGCCCAGCCTCGTGGGTCATGGCTCATATACGGATGTCAACTGCATCAAATATTTAAAAAAACACCCCCATTTGTATTAGAGGGTGAAAAATGAGCCACTCCAGCCAAAAATCTGCAGCAAATATTTTGTTTTATCGTAATCCACATAACGCGTTTCAACCCTACATGGGTCCTAATCACATAACCCACGGAGTTGTCTAGTGCATTTTTAAAACGTACCTCCATCACGAAAAGCAACAAAAGACTTGAAATCAACCCTAAAACTGCCGGGACAAAAAATCCTCTTCTTTTGTTTGCTGACAACACTTAATTGGTGTCCAAAACCACTATGGGTCTGCAGAAATTGATTGATCGATTTGATGCCTTTTGCGGGGCGAGAGGATTGATAATAAACCATGCTAAAACTAAGATTATGGCCCTCCACCTGCATAAGTCATTTAGAGGAACTATTAAACTTGAGGGAAAGAAAGGGTAGCCAGATTTGATTATCTCGGTATTATGCTGACAAGTAGTATGCAGTGCGCACCCCAGGTAAGGAAGAACAGCTTGAACGTGTGCCATCATGCAACAGGGATTCAGAGAATGTGCCAAGCTTCAAAAACTAGGCCCTGCACTTAGAGTTTATAACGTCAAGGCTGAAGGTAGTGCCCTATATGGAGTGGAACTGTTGGGTTTTGCTGATATATTGTGCTTGGGAACACTGAAAACACCTTTTTAACATCTTTGATAGTGCTTTCCAAGAGTACACCTTTGTTACCTCTGCAATGGGATTTGGGAGTCAATACATAAGGCCCAACTAAGGCCATTAATGTTCTGGAGGAGGCTGAAAGCAACACCAGCCCTGGCAGCTTATAACAATGCTTTTAATGAAGTGATAGATCTAGATAATAACTCTAGGATTGGATACATTTCATCAGGAACACCTTGAGCCAAATTGGTCTGGATGACCACTGGAATGATCTAGATCACCCTCTGAACTTTTCTAAGAATACAATCAAGGAAGGCTATTGGGTGCAGAATTGGGCATTAGGGGTGGGTAGAGGGCCTCTCACTATGACCTTTTATGATCTAAAATGACACAGTATGTGTGAGCCTTTTTTGCGATTACATTATGATTTCAGCACTGAGGTTACTGTATGTTAAATTTAGGAATGGCACACTTCCTCTGAAACCCTTTTGTGCAAATTGGAAATCTTAATTAGAGCAGAATATGGCTTGCCCAGTATGCCAGTATGCTGATGAGAACTTGTAACACTTTCTCCTTTTCTGCCCAGGATATAAGAAACCTAGGTCAATGTGTAGCTGGGGGTCAGGCAGTGTGTGGTGGCTCTGAGGATGTTGAGAGCCGAGACAAAGGAGTCTATAGTTTGTCCAGTTGCCAAGTATCTCCACTGGAGTTGGAATATAAGATCCAGTGTGCTGTGCCAATTTCCTAGTAACTCCCAAATTACAACTGGAGGCCCTGTTTAGGTTGTTAGTATGCACACTAGTATTTCAAAATGTGTTCTAATTTTTATGATTTTGTGCTTTTGGTCCCACAACCCTAGGATGACTTAAATATTTGCACCAGTGATGGGTTGGGGTTAAATGATGAGGCCAAAAAGGGAGTGTACATGCCTTATAAGTCTAACGAATGTTTATTCTTGCATGAGGATCACCGTGAGTTGCTGGCTTTGTTTTCAAAACCCTTATTATAACCAGTTGGGAGCGCGCTTTCATTGAGGACATCTCGTTTTTGCTGTTTATAACCGGCTTGTCCAGCCGGGAAAGCGCCCACTGCACACCGGAGCAGGTCGTTGTGACTAGATTCATGGTCACATTTGAACAACATGGTTGGGATATTTTTAGCAAAACCGACCATTTTACTGTGAACTTGCCTACATAGGTCATGCACTTTGTTTTTCATTTTTTCATGCTTGGCTCTAGCAACCCACTTGGGGAATACGACTTTGCAGGACTACTATAACCAGTGTGCACTTGCCATTACAGAGGCCCACAGGGGCAGGACTGGTATTTTAATGGATTCATCAGGTGCCTGCAATTAATCAAACTAGCTGAAGAGCCTCGCACTCGGTGCTTTTAAAGAGAGTCTGAATTACATCCAGCACTGGCTGCACCCACGAGGGTGGAATACTTTTTACACTTTCTCTGCTGATGATGGGATCTACCCTGAAACACGTGTCCAGAGATGACTTTATTACTAAAGGCCAGAAAGAATGAAAATGCTTCAAGGACTCACCGTGAGTTGCTGGCTTTGTTTTCAAAACCCTTATTATAACCAGTTGGGAGCGCGCTTTCATTGAGGACATCTCGTTTTTGCTATATATATATATATATTTTTGTATTCCAAACTCAGATTCCCCAAAGCCGGTCACTTCCACCATGCAGGGCCGGTGCGATACGCGGCAAAAGGAGAGCCCACTATTATACAAATAAGGTGCCACGCTGATGTATATGAACACCAATGAATCACACTCCTCCACAGAGTTCCAAAAACGCTTTATTGGCAACGCGTTTCGATCTGCATGATCTTTTTCCAAGCCATTTCCCTGATGGCCCAAGCTGACGTTTATCCAATTGCGTGAGCCTGCACAAGCCTGGTTCTGATTACTGTCATGAGCATGCGCGAGTCATCATGCTCGGGCCATCAGGAAAGTGATGTTTAAGGAAAGTTGGGCACAAATGTAAAACGTTCATGGTGTTCATCATATATATCAGCGTGGCGCCTTATATATATATAAAACATAGTGGCAGTCACCACTAGGTAGTTATGGTTAGGACCTAGTTTCTTTAGAAAATAACTTTGGTGACGTTTGATGAATCTTCACAAACCTTTCCAAACGCTCATTTCAGCATCAGTCTTGGTAAGTTTCGGGGTGATCCGTCAAGCAGGGGCCAAGAGAAAAGGGGGGGTCACATAACTCCTTTTCCCCATGCATTTTTCCAAAGGGATTTCGAACAGGAATAGCACCCGAACAACTGGATGGAAGTACACCAAATTTGGCAAAAAGGCAGCTCTTGGTCCAGAAAGTGACCTTCTTGTTATGTGGTGTAAATACGTTTACTATTTTTTGAGAAATTAAAGAAAATTCACATTTGCGTATGTGTAGGGATGCAAAGGCTCCACGAACCCTCCCGAAATTGTGCTGAGATCTGATTGGCTGCCAACACTCCAACACTTCAGTCGAGTCCCAGAAAGAAAGATATTTAAAAAAAAGAAAAAGGACCAGGGTATGGACACCCTGACCCCTTAGTGCTGGAGTCCCAGAGAGACCCCTCCTCCAGAGTAAAAAAGCATTAATTTTTAAATTTTAAACGGGAGAAGCGGAGAATCCACGGTTCAGCTGAAAATTTAAAAAAAGCCTGCGCTTGTTTAAATAAGGCCCCCGCGTGGTCCTTTCCAGAAATGGAGCTTCAACTGTGGCACCTGCTATGTTTATATTTGTAAGTGCTTCCTGTTGAGGTTTAATTTCTGTGAAATGAACATCTTGGCCAGAATGGAATAGCCTTTTCATAAAAACATTTTTGGGGTGGTAGTGGGGCTGCGCGGCCCCTCTCCCCAAGCTAAATTCAGCCTCAGGGACCCCATCGCCTGGGGCCTGGCCATCAATCCTGGGTGCTCCGCAGGGCACCCACTATGCCTTGAGGACCTCAGGTGAGAACAATGGATTAAACCCAGATCTGTGACTGGGGTGAATGTTTGATTGGTTCCGCATTCCGTCCATCATTTGTGTTTTGCTTTGCTTTAGCCGCCATAAGTGCGCCGGGAAAGCCCAGACGTGGGTCCGGGCTCACTATGCCACTGGATTCAAGCTAGCCTGGCTGATGAAGGGTGAAACCCTGAAACCGGTCCCAGGGTGCTTGTTCCCGGTCCAGGGAGGACCTGGCCTGGCAGTTCGGGCTGGACTGTTCCAATGAGGAACAGGGTCAAGACTGATTTGCATATGGCTGGGTCTAAACTGGGGTGGCATGGTGAGCAAAAGAACGATGGATTAAACCCAGATCTGTGACTGGGGGTGAATGTTTGATTGGTTCCGCATTCCGTCCATCATTTGTGTTTTGCTTTGCTTTAGCCGCCATAAGTGTGCCGGGTATGCCTAGACGTGGGTCCGGGCTCACTATGCCACTGGATTCAAGCTGGCCTGGCTGATGAAGGGTGAAACCCTGAAACCGGTCCCAGGATGCTGGTTTCCGGTCCAGGGAGGACCTGCCCTGGCAGTTCGGGCTGGACTGTACCCGTGAGGAACAGGGTCAAGACTGATTTGCATATGGCTGGGTCTAAACTGGGGTGGCATGGTGAGCAAAAGAACGATGGATTAAACCCAGATCTGTGACTGGGGGTGAATGTTTGATTGGTTCCGCATTCCGTCCATCATTTGTGTTTTGCTTTGAGGACCTCGGGTGAGCCTGAAGGCAGGCGCCAGCATTGCTTTTACACACAGGGAGCTGCTAAAAATGCAGCTCCCTGTCTGCAAAAGCAATTTTTTGCCCTATTTCCCTTCCCGCGATGTGGTATGTGAACAAACAAGGGGGAGTAAGGTCAGACCTCCTATGTCTGGAGGCTCTGAGACTGTGGTCTTGGGCACACTGCCAAGGGATCTGGATCACCTAGTGGGGTCTCTGAACATCAGAGCTGACAGTCTAAGCCAGCGTCATCTTGCCAATCAAGAGTGCCATCTTCAGAGGTAATCCATGACCACTTCACCCAGGAGGGCACTCCTCAAGTGCATGTACTCGCTTCTTTGGAAAATGCTCAGTTCCAGCAATTCTGCGCCCTCCAGTATCAGTCGAGGGAAGCGGTAGGACACACTTCAGTTAAGATGCAACTTTCAGCTGCATTACGCGTTTCCTCCCCATACCATTGTTTCATTGAGTTCTGAGGAAGATTCGCCAAGACCGGTTCCCAGTTATTCTTATAGCCTGAAAAGGGTGTGGTAAGCAGACCTTGTGCTCTTCTTCACATGTCCTTTGCTCCACCTGCCATTCAGTTCAGCCCTTCTCTTACAGTCAGGGGCACTGTTTCAGCATCCCAATCTCCGAGGCCTCTGCCTACATGCTAGGAGATTGAGCGAAGACAATTGAGCTCTTTTCAGCTGTCAGCAGAGTTGTTAGACGTTATGATGTTGTCTGAATGCTGCCCTTCCACTAAGTTGGCATACTCCAGCAGATAGGGCAACTTTGTTGCTTGGTGTGCAGAAACAATCTGGATTCCTTGCAGGCCAAGCTATTCCAGGTACTGCAGTTTGTGCTTTCCCCTAGCTCAAAGAGGAATTGCCATTGGCACTGTGAAGGGCTTTTCAGCCGCCTTGTCTGCCTTCCTCTGTCTGCTGGATCAGCCATCTCGGCTTAAGTCTCCTATAGTCTTAACTTTTCTTAAATGCCTGACTAACCCTTTTCCTCCCACTCCATTTGTAGTTCCTCAGTGGAACTGGAATTTGATACTTACATTCTTGATGGGAATTTCTTTTAGGCTCCATATAATTGTATTCATTGCATGTTGATCCTCAAGATGGTATTTTTGGTTGCCATTAGGTCTGGTAGACGCTAGTGAGTTGCAGGCCCTGAGATGTCACCCTCTGTTCACTACCTTCTTTCCAGACAAGTTGCTCTTGCGAACCAGGACTGCTTTCCTTCCCAAGGTGATCACTCCTTTTCTCCTGGATCAATTCATAACCCTTCCAACCTTCTACTCTACACCTTGTGTCTCTAATGAAAAGGAATGGTTGCATCTGTTGGATCCGAGGTGGACGGTTAATTACTACTCAGATTGCACCAAATAATATCATTCAGATGACCAACTCTGCGTGGGCTATTGTGGAGCCAAAAATGGGAAGGCATGGGGAAGGACTCTCCTGGATAATCATCTGCTGCATTAAAAACTGCTATGCCCTCACCAAGAAGAAGCCGCGTGAAGGAAGTAGGGCCCATTCCACCAGGGCTAAGTCCATGCTTCAGCACTGGCTTGGGGTGTCCCATTGGCTGAAATCTGTGAAGCGGCAATTTGGACTTTCTTGCACACCTCTGCGAAGCATTATTTTTTTGATGCGGAGGTATGTAGGAATGGAAACGTCACTAGATCTGTCTTGCTGGACTTCCTGGTCTAAACCATCCATCAACCCTCCTCCTGGACAGGGTATTACTGTGAAATGTATCCTACCATGAGGAATCTGCAGGTAGAAATATCCACGAGAATAAAACGTTACTGAACTGCAGTTACAATGTTTCTGGTGGATACTCTACCTACCTGCAGAATCATCGCCAACCCACCCACCTCCCTCTTTTGATGGATGAATCACAGACACAGTTAATAAGATCCCTATATATATATATATATATATATATTGGCACAGCAGACTCTCATGGTTTTTACTCCCTCTCACTTTGAAGGCTTAGAAAAAATGAAGTGAAACTTACGTCCATGTGCTGAAGCAGGCGCTTTATGGACTCTGAGATGTCGCCTGACAGTTCCCGTGCCAACAGCGTCCAGCTCCATTTACTGGTGACATCAAGGATTTGAATTTTCACTGATCCAGTGTGATGCCTAGGAATAGTTCTACAGATGCGGAAAGTGCAAGTAGATAGAGTATCCACCAGAAACATCATTACCGCAGGTAAGTAACGTTTTCTTTGCTCCATGTTGAGGGGGGCTGTGGGCAGTGCATAGACAGTTTAGAACTGATACTGTAGCAAGTCAGTGGAAGTTTGCAAGCCCTGTAAGTTAGCTAAGTGCCTATTTATTGTTTTGCGGTATGGTAAAATAAACAGAGCCAATAAAAAAGGTCTGAAAAAATGTGTTTGGTGATAGCTATATCATTTTATTATATATACCTTATAAACCAGACCTTGTTACAGACACCAATGGTGTAACATTTTAGGGTAGAACATTGTCATTAATTATATGTTTCCCATGTCAGGGAGCAGTATTAAATGAGCAGGGACATGCTATGTTGACTGCTATATTTAAATACATATTAAAGTTGTGTTTGCTCATTTTCAATCTCTCAGCAGACATTTTGAAATTCCCACTAATCAGGGAAGGTGGTATGATTTTCTAAGGTAAGTCTTTTCTCAAATATTGCCATGAACTTTCTGAAGATGAAATTTGTGTAGATTGTGCAACATTATGTGGCACTTGGTGTGCCATTCAAACTATTTACCATCAGCAGCAGCTGAAACACCTATATTCCACTTTGTGGAATAGAAGAACAGTGGAACGAGACAGAAAAGATTGAGCTAATGCTTCTCAACTCAAAAAAGGGTTTGCATGCCTGTCAATGATAACAGATGAACCACCACTCCTGGCTTAAACAACTTGTGAGTTTGATAGCACTTGGGGAAAATGGGCGGGATGCACTTCATGCTTCTACAGGCGAGAGTGGAATGAAGAAGCTCATGTCCAACTCTGCTTGGTTATTTGGTTTTGGACAATGGAACACATTTTCTATGTTATGGCTTGGCTGCTTTTTAGACGCTAATGCAATCTTATTTTTCTGTACTATGATATCAATGTTTTCATTCTACTGGTCCATTTATATTTCTCCTTAAAATGCAATGGAGTGCATGTGCACTGTCCCCAGTGAGCAATTGCCACCACTATTCCTCAGCCTCATTCATGTTCAGACCTTAAGCAAATCAGTTAGGCAGTCCCTGCTTTCTATTGATCTACTTTCTCTGTACAATTGGATTTATCCTTCGTTCTCTCGTGTTATTGCACTGTGATCTGGTGGAGATGTTAAAAGGCATTGGCTTCTGTACTAATACCAGTTTGTGATCAATACATGAGTGGATGAGCAAGAAATGTGCCTTACAATTATCACTGCCAAGTAAGAATACGAATTAAGGGGACATGGATAGCCACACAGAAAGACGGCTACACTGTAATGGGCTTCCACCCTTCTGCCCATAATTGCTTAACATCCCTCCTAGTAAAGGCCCCAAAAAGCACAGAGACAGGATTCCCTGAATTCTGAGGGAGGCAGTGAGCTGAGGGGCATGTATCAGTTTTTTTTTACTTAGTACATTTTACTCCAGTATTGGTCACTAGCAGAATGCATACCAGACCTTTCCACCTCTTCTGCCGACAGTTTGTTCTCTGGATATTTTTTTTACTAGGACTCACTTGCCAGGCTTGCGATCATGCCCAAAGATATGCAGAGGTTCCGGCAAGACTTCTTTCACCTCCTGGTGCAAAAGTTGCACTTGCTTAATCAGGACGATAAAATAGTCTCTTGGCAATTAATTAGACAAATGCAATATTGCAGCATGTTGGTTAACACCCCCCAGGCAAACATCCGGCACCCTGTGATGGTTTCATGGGAGCTCAGTTTGTTTGTTTAACCAGGTGTACTGCACATACTTATGAGTGCCAACAACAGCCTGTCCACCTGTGTCGGGGTTGTTGCAGTGCATATTTTCTCAATTTTGGCTTTCAGTATGTAATTTTGTTTCTCCACAGCACCCTCTGCTTGTGGATGAAATACACAGTGTAACTTCTGCTAGATGACTAAGGCTTTGGTCACCCAGTTCATCACTTTGTTAAAAGAATTGTGGCCCATTGTCTGACTATAAATATTTTAAGCAGCCCAAATCTTTGAAATAGTTCCTTCAACAAGTTCTTTGCAACACTCATGGCATCATTCAACTTAGTGGGGTAGGCTCTTATCCAGCCTGAAAACATACGACTACCACCAGTACATTCCAACATTTGTTTGTTGAAGGCATCTCAATATAGTACATTTGCATATGTTCGAAAAGTGTGTCAGATGGTATACAATGGACTCTTTCCATTGATATTCCCTTTACAGCATTTTGCAGTCCACAGGTCATGCATGTTTGACATAAAGCTTCAGGTATTTTTGCGAAAGTTCTTGTTGTACCAAAACTGTGAGAAATGCTTGCACACTGCATCCCACCCTGAATGGATGGGTCTGTGAATAGTTAGTACCATATTTCAAACCATTGCATCTGGCAATCTTATTCTTCCCCTAGGTCTGACACAAATATCATTCAATAGTAGACCTTCCTTTTGCCATTATTGTATCTCCTGAGAGGTTGCTGACTTCTGCAATTCTTGGGGACTTAACTGTACAGGACCATTGTCAATACATTAACACAAGGAGACATATACATTAATGTATTTACAGTCTGAGCAGTCAATTTTAATGTGTAGTCTGCAAAAGCACTACATTTACTAACATCATTGACTTTCTTTTAAGCGCTACACTTTATAATGGCCAATTTCTTTGGAAAGCATTCAATAACTATACAATGAGCAGGCTATGTTTTATTTTCTCTCCTGTGGATGTGAGAACCCCTTCTTTCTTGACATAGCTTTCCTAAGCTATGGGCTACTCCGAATGCATACTATCAGTATTCACATTTTCCTATCAATACCTTGCTTAGTTCACCTGCTCTATTCAATGCGATGATCTCTGCTGCCTGTGCAGATATTTATGCAATTTTACAATTTTCAACAGCAGTTTTTACTGTGGTAACAGCAGCAGTAGTATCCCCACCTGGCTATTTAAAACAGCACCTATTTACCCATAGATCCCCATCTCTTTCCTGAAAGTGAGCCTGGTAATTAATATCTTGTAGCTCTGTATCCCATTCACATTTAAATTGTACTTTCTTGTTATATGCCCTGGCCCCACATTCTTTCAAATTTTTAAACATATGTTTGCACACATGTTCTAAAAAATGATTTTTCATGATGAAGGTAAACTCTCCAGCAAACTCTATTTTTTCCACATCACCCCCAAAATAATCAGTGCCTTTCATATCACATTGTCTGTAAAACTAACATTGGTGGACATCGCGGTACCTACTCATCTTTTAGACCTCTCAGTTAGGTTCTTGGGAGATACAACCGATATAATTCAGGCTGAAGTTTTAGGTCCTAGTTATGAGTTTGGTGGTGGAAAAGGCCGCCAGCCAAACTCCCACAGCCGGAAGACTGCCAGTGTGGTCTCCTTCCCGCCGGCCCTATTATGAGTTTCCCGCTAGGTCAGAGGACGGAAACACAGTTTCTGCCCACTGGCCCAGCGGGAAATGCACAGCAACATTGATGCCGGCTCATAATAGAGCCGACAGCCATGCTGTTGTGCATCGGGTGCACCAGCACCCATCGTGCAGATCACTATCTGCAAAGCAGATAGTGATTTGCGCGACAGGGCTGGCCAGGGGGCCCCGCACTGCCCATACCAAGTGCACCCCGTCTTCGCCAGCCTTGACATGGCAATGAAACCTCCATGCAAATGCTGGCTGAGAGAGGAGTCGTAATCCAAGGGCAGCACTGCCTGGCGGATTGGGACCGCTGGCACCGCTGGGCCATGGGGCGGCTGAAAAGTGGCAGTGCAGGCGGTCCAACCGTGGCAGTAATGCCACGGTTGTAATGTTGCAGTCAGACCGATGCTTTGGCGGTCTCATAATGAGGGCCTTAGTTTGTAAAGGTGAGTCACTTCCATCTTTCTGCCTACTATCTGTTATAGGCTGTGCATATGGAGGGAGACATATCATTCCATTTAGTGACCCATCTATAATAAGGTCTCCATTCTCTGACTCTTTTTCCAATGATGTAGAAAGACTGGTTGAATAAAATGTTTCTTTTATTAATTCATTCTGCATTCCTTGTTCCTCTCTTTGTTCCCTTATTTCCCTGGCCACTTCTCTATCATTCTTTTTCCAATCTCTTTTTATCATGGCTTGTTTTACCAATCGCTCCCTGGCATAGTCCTCCAATATATTTATTATTTCAAACTGTGTTAATCTTATCTTTTTCTTACCTAGTGCATACAATCTTGCACAAAGTTAATTTACTTTATCAAAGGCAAACGTGCCGATAATCGGGAACTGTAAATCTGAGTTTTTCCTAGTGTAATAATTCCAGTGTTTCAGAAAAAAGTCCAGAGTGAAGTCCCTTTTGTATCTTTATTTCAAAAGCAGGCACATCTTTTCGCTGTACTTGATCCACCCAGGTATGTGTATTGAATAGGTTATCCATTGTCTTACTTATTAGGAATCCCAAAAATACACACAGATCCAGGAAACTATACATAGCTGGTAATTTAACATCAATATTCAGAGGAGAAGCAGAACACCTATCTCGCTCTACTTTGTTAGGGATTCTAACCACTATTAGTTTGTTGGGGACTCTAACCCCTATTTTATTGGGGACTTTAACCCCTTCTTTCTTATTGGGGACTTTGACCCCTCCTTTTTTATTGTGGACTTTAGCCCCTGTTTGCCGTACAGACTGTTGACTAATTAATACATCTTAACATAACAAAAGAGTTACCTCTGAGATTTCAATATAACCCTATCTCTACGCCTGCATTCTCAGTAGTTCAGAGAGACAGCAAAGAAATCAGTCTTGTGTCTCAGGGTTACACAGACAGTCCTTGATTGGTGCTGACTCTGGGAAATGCAATCCCCTCTGAAGATGTACACATCGGACCTTGAAAGAACAAAAATGGTGTAGACTATCTGGCTAGACTGATCCCATCTATCTCAGCAGTGCCTCCAAACTGAAGGAGCATAAATAATGTCACTGCTCAGAAATGGGACAGAATGCTGGGGTGGAAAATAATCCATTGTTTATCTGCAGCGCTGCAGAGAGCCCTGGTACACTTCAGACCAGCAACTCTGCCAAAATAAACTTGCAGACGATCTATAATCATTCAAGACAATTTAAACGAATGAGTCAGGAAACAAAAATATTACAGTGGGTAAACAAATCCTTGAAAGGATTTGGCTATATGTGTCCCTGACAGATTTACCACTTTTGTACTTCTTAATTTTAGACGTCCTGTCTTTCCCTCATTACTTTCAAACCTAAATCAGAATGTGGCCCACACCTTCATAAATATAAATGGGGTGAAAACTCACGTTTTCTACCAATTCCACTTCCCTTTCCTGCTGGACACAACTGGACAGGACCCTCTGTCACTGCTGCCACTGGACCACAAAGAAAACACAACCCCCCCTCATAGCAGGACACAAAGGTAGGCAATCCACATTGCCTATATACTTTAGGGTGTCACTGCACAAGGGCTAGGGCCACTGCAGACATATAAATGTCATAGTATATTTTTTTTTTTTATGATTGCGGCATGCGTATGTCAGGGACATGAGTGGGTCAGACACAGATAAGGATATACTGATACAGAACACATATCGAACACATGCACAGCTCTCATTATGGTGCCAATAGTCATTGCCAAATTAATGCTGGCACCACAATGACAGTACATTAACACGTGTGCACATTATACCTGTCATGTTATGCTTCGAGTTATGTATGTGAATCAGTATGTGGATGTGTGTGTACAATGCAATTGGCTTTGTGAGGTGGAGGGAGGTGTAGTGGGAGATGTGGTTGTGTCAGTATGTGCACCATTTGCATATAGCATTAATGTTGTGGTGTATGTTGTGTTGTATGTTGCGTTGCTGAATGTAGAATTCAGGTGAGTGTTGTTATGTGGCGGACCCTGAAGTGATGTGTGTTGTGCTTATGTGTGTATTTGTCTAGATGAGTGTGTAGTTGTGTTGGTTGTGTCGGATATGTGATGCAAGGTGATGCATATATGAAGGGTACAGTGTGTGTGTGTGACTTACCTGTACTCCGCGGCCACTGCAATTGTCCATTGGGTCCAGTGATGTCCTCTCCCTGTCAGAAAACCACCAGGATCTAAATCAAGCCCTGTTAGCTACAGAAGTGTGACTGTACCGCTGTAATATACATATATATGGATATGCATGTGTATATATATATATATATATATATATATATATATATATATATATATATATATACACACATATTCACTGAAAAAAACAAAGGTTACATGGACGTTATAGTTAGGTTGACATTTTACCCATACAGAACCATAGAAATTCAGCAGTTATAGTGATTCTTATAGTTCTACTTATGTTAAAAAAAACTATTACTCATGGCCCAAAGTTACTTTCCAGCACAAGTTATAGTTTCTTCAGATAAGTATAACTATAAGTATAACTATAACTGCTGAATTTCTATGGTTTTGTATGGGTAAAATATCAACCTAACTATAATGTCCCTATACATACAAATTTGGTTTTCATTTAATAATTTGAAAACTAATGAAAGGATTTACACCAAATAACAAAAGGGCCACCTTTCTGCCACTCTTGCAGGTGAGCCAGTGTAGAAATAGAGCATTCTGGTTTGCTTAGGGATTTCCCTAGAGCCATCTCGCTCCAGTGGTGCTAGACTTCCACATGAGCTCTGATTGACTGCCAGCAACATAAGAACATTTTTGCTGGCAGTCTTTACAGGACTTAGGGACCGCAAAAACTGCATTTTGGTATGTAACAAATCCAATTTGCGATTTGATAACTTGTTACCGAATCGCAAATTGGACTTGCGACTACATACCAATTCGGTATTGGGAAGGGGCGTGTCAAGACTGTCCCATCCTAATACCGAATCGCAGAGGTATGTATGATTGCTTTGTGACCAGGAATGTAGTCGCAAAACAATTGCAGTTACCACCAATTTCAAATTGGTGGTAACCCATTCGCAAAGTGAAGGGGTCCCCAAGGGACCCATTCCTCTTTGTGAATGCATGTCAAAAGCAATCACAGACATGGTGGTCTGCTGAGCCCAGCAGTCCACCATCCCTGTGATTGTAGCCATTCGCAATGGCTCGCAATTTGCGACCTATCTCATAAATATTAATGAGGTAGGTCCATTTGCGAGCCCTTGCAAATCACAGTATGAAACTCTTCAAGTTTCATACATTCCAATAGAAATTACTTAATTGCGATTCACTAAAAATCGCAATTAGGTAATCGCTATTGTGAAGAATGATACATCTGGCCCCAAGTCCCCTATTCTAAAGTTATTAAACATTAAAGATATATGGGGAAAGGGTATGGATACTCTGACCCCTCTATGCCTCATGTAGAAGACCCAGAGGGACATCTCCCGTAGCAAAAAAAAAATAAAAAATCAGCAAAAATGTTGCGATCCCTCAAGACTCTCACAAGAGCGTGAAAGAAAATGGTGGCTGGGTTGGATTCCTTTGTTATAGGTCCTAGGTAGCCCATCCCTGGGCTGAAATTATCAAAACAGTTGAGGACCCTTTTACCTAAGCCATTAAAGGTTCCAGGGAGCCCACACCTGGGGCTGAAATGTGTTAAAAAGGAGAGGGGGCTATGCAGCGCCCCTCAATGCAGTCCCCTCCCCTAGGCTTTAGATACCCCTGGGACCCTATCCCCCAGAGCCTAATTCTTTAATAAAGGGGTGGGGTTGCTTCAAGGCCCACTCCTTGAGCCTCTATAGGTCCCAGGCAGCCCACTGCTGGGCCAAAATGTATTAAAAAGGAGAGGAGGCTGCGCGGCCTTCCTCCCCGATCCTCTAGAGGCCCCGGGGACCCAATGTCCATGGCCAAATTCTTCAATGAATGGGACGGAGTAGCATTGGCCCCCTACCAGAGCCTCTAAAGGCCCTGGGGACCCAATCCTGAGACCAAAAAAGTGGAGGGGACCACTCTGCCTCCTTCAGAGTCTCTCCTGGGGATGCTCAACTTACGTAAGTGGGGAAGGGGCCCACTCTTTTCCCCTCCCTGAGCCGTTAGTGTCCCCGGGTGCCCAATCCACCAGAGCCAGCTCAGATGCTATGTCCCGAGGAGCACACCCTCAGGACGTAGTGGTTTCCCTGCCTACAATGGTGCAGGCAGGGAAACCTGTGTTTGCTCTCGCATGGCAGGAGCAATTTCAAATCTTCCGCCAATTGGGAGCAAACACCAAGTCTGCTCCCAGCAGGAGGGAATTTCGAAAATGCTCCTGCCGGCTGGGAGTGGACTTTTGATGTGTTTCTCTGCCCGCACTGAAACGGGCAGAGAAACAGATCTAAAGATTGCTCCCACCCAGAGGGAGCAGCATAAGTAGCAGTAAGAAACAGTGCCTGCTCCACTGAATGCGAACAGCCAGCTGGGGCCGCAGGGAGCTGAGGCTCCCCCTGTAGACCCCATCAGGAGCATGGTGGTTTCCCTGGGTGGGCACCATCTTTCACAGTACAGGGCCCGAGGGATCGGGTACCGGGACTGAAGTTGCGTGCCACTCTCCCCCCAAAAATGACACCAGGCTCACAGAAACCAGCCCAGGCATCAGGTCACTCGTGCCCTCTCCCATGTACGTCTGTTCTTATGGCCCTTTGTGCATTCCCCTGCCTGCTCCGTCCTGCCCACCATGGCCCTCCCACCTGCCATGTGTGGTTAGCTTGCTGTCCCTGACCCCCTCCCACCTTCCCTCTGTTGTCTGTGTGTGCCATTATACTCTCACTGTTACCTTCCAAGGTTTGTTGTGCTTCCAGTGCCCATCCCGCCTGCCCTCCATAGTCAGCTTGCTGCTTCTGCACCCTTGCCCTTTGACCTCTGTTTTCCATGTACCGGCCCCTTTCCCCTCCCTCCTGCCTTGTTTGGTTCGCTGTCGTGTCCCGGCCCCTTCACTTCTGCTCATCCCTCCTGTCTGTCCGGCATGGTCAGCTTGCTGCACTTGCCTCTTTCCCCTCTGCACTCTGATGTTCATGCGCAGCGCCCTATTCCATCCCTATTGCTTTCCATTGTCTGTTGTGCTGCACTGAAGCCAGCTTGCCCTCTATGGTGTATTGTGCTGCTGCAACCCCTGACGCCTGCCCTGTTAGGTCAGTTTGGTTCCCCTGCCCATCTCCCTCCCGCCTTCTGATATCCAAGTCCATGTCCCTACTCCATTCCTTCTGCCCTCTGTGATCCAATGTACCATACTTGCCAAACTTTTGAAAAAAAACAACTGGGAAATTGTTTTTCCCCACTGACTTACATTGAAGAGGAGGAGACTTTAGGCAGGAGACAGACACAAATAATTTGTTCATGGTACTATAATGATTTTAGGAATTGTGGTGTGTTCCAAGGTGATTTTACCCTGTGAGAAAGCCATCTAGTGGAATTTCATTAATCATGTTTGAAAGAAAAGTTTCCCCATGATTTTCCCATAGAGGTTATAGAAGGCGCTCCAGAAGCTGAAATGAGATCATATTTTCTGTAAAGTATCTTTTTCAGCTATATGAGAATGAAGTCTGACATTCTCAATAAACCATGTACCTCCAACAAAAGCAGCCTGTCAGTTGATTCCCTTGTGAACTACTGAAGCCTCACAGAGTGTTCTAAAGAACAACTAGAGTGCTAACTGTCTTACTTATGACAAACGTGGGACATACCTGAAGCCATCTTGATAAAATCAAACTGGTAAACTTTAAAACATTTAATTTAGAAAGGAACAAACTGATGGGGGGGGGGGTCATTTTGTTATAAAAATGATGTGTTGTAGAAAGAAAAATTAGGGAATGTTTTAATAGAGTTCTCAAATATCTTCCTCTTCTATTTCATTAGAACATTCTGGTATGGAGACTAAAAAACACAATTTCAAAACCATCAGCAAGCTGCCAGTTAACTCCCTGGTGATGAGCAGCTTTACTACAGTGTTCTGATGAGCATCTAGAGTGCTAACATTCTGACTTTATGCCAAAAGGGTGGCACATCTGAACACTATTCTTGATGGAATCAAAGTGGAAAACTGAAAGCATTTGCTACTGAGGATACTGCAGTAAATGAGGAAATTAGGGAGCTACATAACAAATAAGTCTTCCAAGATGGCCACCAGAGACCAAAAGAGCCCAAATGTAACACAAATATTACCCAAATGTAGCCCAAGTATAGCCCAATGACAGAAATGTGCAAAATCCTTTTTTTTTGCTGTCTTATAAAGCTGTAACAGCTGAATTTCTATGGTTTGTTCATGTAAAATCTGAACCAAACTAATCTAAGTATAACACCCATGTAACCTTGTTTTTTTTAGTGAATATATATATATATCCAGATCTCCCTTCCGATCAAAGAAGTAGCAGCATTCCCAGACTGAATTAGCTTAAATACTTTATTATGTTATTGTAGAGTATAAGCAATGCATTTCGAACCCCCTCCGGACCTTTGTCACGATATACACATATATATCACAGACTACTTTGCAGCTGGCAGAAAAAGCGCCTTAAGCATGATGTTGGTGTATGAAATGTGCTTTATTCGTTCATAATGCCATAGATCCAATGTGTTTCGGCTCCTACCCATACAATAGTTATTTTAAAGTGCTTGTGTGCTTACATGACCAGGCATAAAAAAAAAAAACATACTATTACATCCCACATAGTCTCATTTGCATCACTTATAATCACACAGAACTGTGGTGTGCCATCTGTAGGGGTAATAGGACTCAATCATCACAAATTGATTTCAGATTGACATTACCATGTAAATTGTAAAATTAAAAATTGTAAAAGTGCTTATATGCAGGTATAGGTACAAAATGGAAATAGAAATCCTAAACAGAAGTAAAGATGGAAAATGTAATATCATGTCCCACACAATCCTTTCTTCTAGTTTGCACATTGCTTTACCTCTTATTCATAAAAAATATACTTTACTGTCTATAAGGATCCTTTGTAAACAAAAGGCTTTCAGGGACACAACATAACAAATTGATCTTAAATGGGCAATACCATTAATACCATAGATTTCAAATGTTCATGTGCTTATATAAATACATAAAGGATGAAGTTAGAAAACAGAGATGAAAAAGGAGGACACTTCTGTGTCCCACATTATATTACTTTCCTCTTATTCACCCGTAATCATGAAACAGTTGGTTACCATAGCCTTCAAGACCTACTTCAACCCATACCACTGCCTGCGGAGGGCAGCAAAGCAGGTAGCCCTAGCCGCACACATTGAAACCAGCACCAACGACAGCGAGGAGTTCTTTATCCATTGAAGCCACATCACACCCCATCTCGGGCAACTCCATTGGCTTCCCATTCAGATGAGATGTCAATTAAAGCTGCTATCCCACACACACCAGGAGCTACATAATCAAGGACCGGCCTATATTAACCACGGCCTGAACTTCCACCAACCGTCAAGAATGTCCTTCTTTTCACTTGCTTTCACTCCTCACATCCACTGAAGCAGAAGTGGAGGGTGCTCCTTTTCCTATATCAGAGCCCCCTCATTCAGCTCCAGACTCTCACTTCCGCAGTTCTGAAGGGGCCTCAAGATGTGACTGTTTGAATGAGCGTCCCAGGGCCTGCAAGCACCTGGATACCCTATTGGGTCACTAGCAGGGCTGTGGAAATCCGATTGATTAATTGAGTGAAAAATCATGAGTTTACAGTTCCAATATATATAGAAACTATGGAATCTTATTAGTTGTGTGAATGATTCATCAATCAAAACTAGGAGCCGAGTGGATTGGTGAGGAATGAAAAATTTTCAAGCTTACGCGTTAAGAATTTTCAATTCTATTAAGGACACGGAGGCGAGGATTATGCTTCTCTTTCTATGCTTTATTTTCCAACAGCAGCCAATACGAGAAGACAATATAAAAAAACTACATATCCCATAAGTCAAAGATTACACACAATAACCATAGAGAACAGAGTATAAAACACAAAGAGGCCATGACACTTCCTCTTTCTTTGCGAGAATTCAGTCAGTAAGAGTCAATAATTGCAACGTCATCAAATCAGACAAAACACGATCCAACATCCAAAGACAGGATCCCCGGAAAGGAAACGGATGAAACCATCCCGATCTGAACATTCTTGGGACGAATAATTTCAACTCTGATCCACACCTGTGAGGAAAAAAGACAAAACTAATAATAGTATGTGTCATAGAAACATTGTTTTCCACATTACATGCATTGATAATATCACAGGAAGGGCACACAATGAGACATCAACTGTAAAGAGAATACTTAACTCGTAAGCAGAGGTCTTATTGTCACACGGGAGGGATAATCCTCGCCTCCGTGTCCTTAATAGAATTGAAAATTCTTAACGCGTAAGCTTGAAAAATTTTCATTCTATGTCAGGACCGGAGGCTCAGATTATGCTAGTTCAAAGCTGATCCACCACAATCGATGCAATGTCCACAATGGGCTTATGATAGAAGGTCTTAAAGGTAGATTCAGACGACCAGTCTGCCGCCCTCATAATATCCTCCAACCTCATGCTTAAACTAAAGGACTTTGAAGCCATAGCTCCACGGACTGAGTGAGCTCCAAACATGGAGACATTAATCCCTGCTTCAGAAAGAAGCCACCTTATCCATCTGGCTAGCGTAGCTGACGATACTGGTTTAAAAGGTTTCTAAATAGCAATCAACAATTGACCCCTAGGGTCTGTACGGAATGCTTCTGTAGCCGCCTCATAGGCCTTCAAACATTGTACCACGCATAATTTGGGGTTATGAGGGAAAGCAGGATACGAAACCGATCTGATACCCGTTTTAGTACGTCCAGAGATCGAGAAAGAGACCCCCGAAGGGGAAAAAATCCTGCCTTGCAAATCAAGGACGCGCACATCCGATACTCTCTTGCAAGAAATGAGGCATAGCAATAAGGTCAATTTGGCCGAGAGTTGTTTACGAGAAAGGTATTCGTTATCTGGCCAGGACGAAATGAACGTAAGCACCACATTGACGTCCCACAGAGAGGCATACTTGGGATGCGGAGGATTTGACAGACGAATACCCCTCATTAATTTGCAGACAACATTGTGCTCACCGATAGGTTTGCCTTGAACTGGAGAGTGACCGGCGGAAAAAGCAGATCTGTAATTATTGATAGATCTGAAAGCTAGGCCTGAAGCCGCCAGCGAAGCCAGAAAATTGACCACTAAACTGACATCAGCATTAAAGGGATCGGAACGCCGTTCCTTACACCAATTACTCCATCGTCTCCAAGCCGAAGCATACCGCTTGAGAGTACTGGGGGACCAGGCCTGGAGGATGAATCTAGAAGCTTGTTCTGAAATGCCTGGCAGGAACCAATGACTCCTGATATTTTCCAAGCTGCCAGACGAAGCTTGCCCTGAACTATCAAGGGATGCGGAGACCCCAGAGGGTCCCGGAGAAGGTCCTGAAGAGGAGGGATTAGGAGAGGGAAATCGCACAGGAGGTCGAGCGCTAAGGGGAACCAAGCCTGAGCCCTCCAAAGAGGGGCAATCAACACAATCTCCGTTCTCAGACGACGCACTTGGGCAATTACTCGAGGAATCATGCTGAACGGAGGGAAGGCATACGCTAGATGGGGAGACCAGTCCTGGAGAAAGACATCGGTGGCCACCGCCTCCGGATCTGGTCTCCAGCTGAAGAATAGGGGCAGCTGTCGATTCAATCTCGAGGCAAAGAAATCTATTGAGAAAGGGCCCCATCTGTGGTTGAGGCAAACACCTTGGGAAGTAGCATCCAGTCGCTGGAATCCCGGAGGAATCTGGAATTCCAATCGGCTACTGTGTTGCGAGTCCCCGGGAGGTACTCTGCAATTACAAAGAGGCGATGCTGAAGGCAATATTGCTAGAAATCCCTGGCAATGCGAGCCAAGGTCGGGGATCTGGTACCCCCCAGCTTGTTCACATACCTGACCACGGAGATGTTGTCCATCCTCAAGAGAATGCAACAATCCGCCTTCAGCGGCGAGACACTCCGGATTGCAAAGGATCCGGCTAGAAGCTCCAGGCAGTTGATGTGGAGGTGGAGTTCCTCCTCCGACCAACGGCCCCCGGTGGTCACATCCCTGCACCGGGCTCCCCAGTCCCATCTGCTGGCATCCGATTCCAGAATGACATCTGGGGCAGAGCCGAAGATGGCTCGCCCATTCCAGGCCTCCATGTGCTCTAACCACCAGGTTATCTCCGAGCGGGCCTCTGGATTCAGAGGAACTAAGTCCGTATAAGACAAGCCCTTCTGTAGATGAGAGATCTTGAGCCGTTGAAGGGCTCTGTAATGTAGGGGATCCGGGAAAATAGCCTGGATCGAGGAAGATAAAAGCCCCACCATCCTGGCTAAGTTCCTCAAAGACACCTTCTGTCTGGACAGCAGTAGGCGCAACTCCTTCTTGATATTGCGCACCTTCAGCGGAGGGAGGAATAACTGAGATGTCACCGAGTCTATCCTGAAGCCGAGAAACTCCATCTGTTGGGACGGATGGAGACAAGACTTGGGTTGGTTGATTATGAAACCCAGATCCTGGAGTAACTGGATCATCCAAGACAAGTGGACCTGCAGGAGAAGGGGGCCTTGAGCCATAATTATCAGGTCGTCGAGGTAGACTATCAGACACACACCTCTTGCCCGAAGGGATTCCACTACAGGCCTCATTACCTTGGTGAAGCACCAAGGAGCGGAGGAAAGCCCAAAGGGGAGAACCTGAAACTCGAAGCACTGGTCTTGCCACAGAAACTGAAGGAAACGCCGATGAGGTGGGAAAATAGGGATACTTAGGTAGGCGTCCTTTAAGTCTAGACGCACTAACCAATCCGCTTCCTGCAGAATGTCCCTGAGAAGATGGATTCCTTCCATCTTGAAATGTCTGTAAACCAGCCATGCGTTGAATTCCTTGAGGTTTAAGACTAAGCGCGAACCTCCCCCTTTCTTGTCTACCAGGAAAATGGAGCTCAGGAAACCCCTGGGGTGAGAACCAGCTCTCAAATAGCACCTTTCTTGAGGAGCGCCTGTACCTCGGAGTCTATGATGTCGATATCGTGACGGGAAAAACGGGGAAGAGGAGGGGGACTTCGCTGAACAGGGGTCTGGTAAAATTCCAATCTGAACCCTTGAACGGTTTGTAAGAGCCATGGGTCTCTGGATAACTTTTGCCATTCTGTTAAACAAGATTGAACCCTGCCCCCAAGAACTACCTCGGAAGGATGGATTAGTCTCACCTGAAGTGGCGTGATCCTGGGAGTCTCCTTGCTGAGCTCTGGACGAGGACTTGCGGTAGCGACCTCTACCTCCACGGGGACGCGTGGGATAGAAGGTAGAACTTGCTTGTGGCTCCCTGTAGTAACCGCGGCCTCTGGAGAGGGACTCGCGACGGGGGCCTTGGTAGTAGAGGCGGCCAGACGAGCGCCCCCGCAGACGCCCGGCCCTCCGAAAAAGAGTCTCCCTGAAAACCTTTTTGAGCGACAGCTGCGCCTTGTCCATGGTGTTGAAAGTCGCAGCAAACTTGGCCAAATCCTTGATGAAAGGAGCCCCGAACAGTAACCCCTGTGCCACCGGACCCGCTTCTGAGGTGGCGAGCTCCGTAAGCTGAGGATCAATTCGCATGAGGATAGAACGTCTCCTCTCTGTTGACAAAGCCACATTGGCATTACCCAAGTGGCAAATGGCACGTTGAGCCCATCCTACCAAGATGTACGGATCGATAGGGGATTGCGACTCTTTGGCCACGTAAGCCATCTCTAAGATCTTGGCTAGAGGACCCGAGAGGTCAAGAAGCTTGTCTTGGCAAGCTCGCCAAGCTCGGTCGAGGCCTTTTTTAGGGTCTTTCGCACATTTCTTTAAAAAGGTGACCATAGTTGGGTCCACATCCGTTGTATCCGTAACCTTACCCTCCAACTCAGGGCAAGGGCATTCTGCCCGAAGCCGGGCCCTCACATCCTTATCAAAACTAGCCCTCATATGTTTTTGGAGGTATTCAGCCACCTCGGGTAGAGGAACCCAGCTGGAAGAGCGAGGGTGGACAATCTCTTTTGGACTGAACGTCAGTACCTTAGGAGCTTTGGTAGGAGGGGCTTTGGTCGACTCAGACTTTTTGCGCTTGCCCGCGCCTGGCCTGGGACCGAGATCCTCCTCGGAATCTGATCCGGACGAGGATTTGGAGGATGACTGGTCCAAATCAGAACCATAAGCTTCCTGAGCTTGGGAGGAACTGTAGCCATGTTCCTTTTGGATGGAAGATGCCAATTTTCTGAAAATATCGGAGTGAGCCCAAGATTTGGCCTTAGCCTTACCCTTAGAGGTAGAGGGCTGGTCTGAGAGAGTCTCCTCCGATGACGCAATGGGGGGCAACCAACCCTTCTGGCGCGCAAACTTCTCAAAATGAACCGTGAGGGGACCCAGTGCCCTCTCCAGAGCTTTATTTATGGATAGCTGCACCGTATTGTCCAATGCGCCAGCCAGAGTCTCATCAAAAAAGGGAGGCTCATCCCCAAAGTATTCTTCATCCTCCTAAGAGTATGAGTGGGCCATCTTGTTAGAGCCACGCAGGGAACGTGGATTCAGCAAAATTTTATCCCGTAAAAAAACGTAGATTATGGGTAGCCAAAGACTACAGTCAGGGGGAGTGCACACCCCAGCAGGCTGAAAGTAGTAGAAACAATTTCAAAACTGCTGAAAGTGAAATTAGAGTGTGGAGGGAGCCAGCCTGCAGCACTCTAGGCAGCGCCTAATTCAATTGTACAGCCCTGGTCAGAACGTGACCTCAGGGCGTCAGGGAGTAAGTCTAAGGCGGTCCGGCATAAAAAGGAAGCTTAGAATAGTCCAAAAAACCTCTCAAAACTAAGTGCAGGGACGAGATCCGACGGGAGATAGCGTTCGCGTCCTCTCGTTACACTGACAGCGCGTCTACAGAGTACGGTCGTCAGGGCAACGAGAAAGCGCGGGCGCGTGAGGGAAGAAACGCGCGCAACGCAGGAAGCGCGCGCTTTGAACTTGCTGCCGATCCGCCTCACCGGAGCCTTTTGAGTCGGACGAGCCAACACTCCTGCTCCCGCTCCACAAAAGAGAAAAAAAATGAGCGGCGCGCGCTGAGATACAATCAAGCAACATAGCAAGAATAAAGGAGTGTACTTAGCTGACTGCGGAAGCAGCAAAGAAAGAGGAAGTGTCATGGCCTCTTTGTGTTTTATTCTCTGTTCTCTATGGTTATTGTGTGTAATCTTTGACTTATGGGATATGTAGTTTTTTAATATTGTTTTCTCGTATTGGCTGCTGTTGGAAAATAAAGCATAGAAAGAGAAGCATAATCTGAGCCTCCGGTCCTGACATAGAATTTTAAAGTAGATGGAGTATGCATCCGAAACATCATTCCTGGATGTCAGCAACTTTTTCTTCAGATGGATTCTTCTTCTTACAGATTATTCACCTGTAAAACAGATTTCAAAGCAATACCCTGTCTAGTAGGAGGGTTGGTGGAAGATTCAGACCAGGAAATCCTGCAAGACAGACCTAGCCAAGTGCCCGTCCCTGCACACTTCCACATCAGTGGAATATTGCTTCACAAAGGTGTGCAAGGAAACCCATTTTGCCACTTTACTTTTCTCCGCAGTTGGGACACCGCATGTCAGTACCAAAGTGGTGGACTTAGCCCTGGTAGAATGGGTCTGATTCCTTCAGAAGGCTCCTTTTTGGCAAGGCTGTAGCAGATTTTAATACAAAGGATAATCCAACTGCATAGAGTCATCTTCTTGGCTGCACAATAGCCCATGAAGATCTCTACATCTTAACAGTATTTCCTGGTGCTGGTCAGGCATTAATTGACTACCCACCTCGGATCCAACAGATGCAACTGTTCCTCCTCCTTCGAAGGCTGAGGTGGAAGGTAGAAAGTTGATAGGATAAAGGACTGGGCCACGTGGAAAAAAATAATCATCTTGGGAAGGAAAGCTGGTTCTCAACTTGTCTGTGAAGAAGGTAGTGAACAAGGGAGGACAGCACATGGCCAGCATCTTAATGACACGTCTAGCAGACGTGACGGCAACCACAAACACCAGGCCTGGTTCACAGAGGTAAACATAGACAAAAAATATAAGTTTATGACTTCCAGTATTCACAAAGGTAAGTTGCGAGTAGTATCTTTACGTCAGCCCCTGGGGCGGAATCTATGCACCCAGAGTGGAATCTCCACACTCGGGCAGAATCTCCACACTTGGGGTGGAATCTTCCCCCCTCCCCCGAGTGCGAAGATTCCACCCAGAGTTCGTACATAAAGATACTACTTGCAACTGACCTTTGTGAATACCGAAAAGTAGTAAAGTTAGACGTTTAGTCTAAACTTAAACCAAAAGTCTAAATTTACCTTTGTGAATCAGGCCCATCGTTTTGAGATTCAACATGTGAAGCATACAACTGTTTTGAGGCTCAAACAGAATCCCAATCAAAAATGTAAGAACCAAATTCAAGTCCTACTAAGGAACTACAAATAAAGTGCAATGAAAAAGGCCTTAAATGTCAGGTCTTTAAGTAAAAATAATACAATAGGAGACTTAAACAGGAATGGCGGATCCCTCAGACAGAGGAAAGCAGACAAGATGGCTTAATAGCCATTTACAATGCCAATGACACATCCTCTTTGAGTTAGGGAAAGCCCAAACTGCAGCACTTGGGATATCTTGGCCTGCAAAGGATCCATTCCAATGTCCGCACACCGAGCAATAAAGTTGCTCCATCTGCCAGAGTATTCTGACTTAGTGGGTGAACGACACACAGTCAGTATGATGTCTACCACCTCGAGTGGCATCTGAAAAAAGCTCCATTGTCCCGGCTTAAACTCCAAGCATGGAGGTGGAGGTCTCGGAGACTGGGATGCAGAACCAGTCCTTTCGACTGAAAGAGAAGGTCCAGCCTGAATGGCAGGTGAAGCAGAGGAAATGTAGAGAAGCGCAGGAGGTCTGCATACCACACCCTTCTCAGCCAATCAGAAGCTATAAGAATGACTTGGGCCCAGTCTTGGCAAACCTTCCTCAGAACCCAAAGAATCAAGGGTAAGGGGGGAAATGAGTAATGGAGTTCAAAGTTCCACCTCAACTAAAACACATCCCCCAAAACTCCCCTCAAAGGATACTGAAAGGCACAGAATTTCTGGCACTGACCATTTTCCGAAGAGGCTAATAAGTCCAGCTAAGAGTGCCTCATTGGGCGAAGATGGCCTGGACTACCTCCGGTAGAAGATGGCACTCATGACCAGCAAGATAACACCAGCTCAGGTTGTCAGCTCTGATGTTCAGAGACCTTGCTAGGTGATTGACAGTCAGCCAGATCCCTTGGCAGTGTGTTTAAGACCACAGTCTCCGAACCTCCAGACGAGGGAGGTGAGACCCTACTCCCCCTTACTTGTTGACATAACACATCAAAGCTGTGCCATCCGTCAAGATCTAGACTGACAGACCGATGGAGGAGTAGAAAGAGGTACACTGACGTTGATATGTGTGAGTGGGACCTCCCATCAATGATGACAAACTCCCTGGTGTGAAAGCCTTATACTTCATGCTTGGAGCTTTTTCTGGCTTCCCCGATGGCTTTACCAAGCCTTTGTCCAGTAGCTCTCCATTTCTGTCTCGCTCTGAGGATGACTCTACCTTCTCAAGAATTCTTCTAAGCCAGAATGTAACTTTTGGACCCAGACCAACCTGGTCCTTGTATCGATCCTGGGCCGAAACTTGTGACTTCTAATGCGACAAGGTAAATTACTAGGTTGGAGCTTTGTAATTTTTAGCGCTATTTTTAACCTTCACATTTAGAAATTCATATTGCTTGGTTATTTACTGGATTTTTTTTAAAAAATTGCATTCATTGGATTTATTAATATATTCTCTGTTTTTCTAAATTGGTTTGAGATTTTTCTGGGTGTTGTCTTCACTTTATTACTGTTGGGGTGTTGCAAAAATACTTTACACGTTGCCTCTAGGTTACGACTAACTGCTTTTTGTCAAGCTTCCGCAGGGTTAATCGGAGTGTGTGAAAAACTGATTATTAGTTGGGATGATTGTGGGACTTCACCAAGTAATAATGTGACTGTGGGTCTAGTTAGGGTTCATTAAATCAAACCTTTAGCTCAGTCCTGGGTAGCTGTGGCATAGAGCAATCAGACTTACCTCAAAGGAAAATAAGTGTAAAGCATTTATCAGTACCAAAACAATTAAGAAAAAAAACCCTGCTCCAGCTCATAAAAATAATATATTTTTTTATCTTTAAATAGACATAAAAATTACAAAAATCAGATGAAGGGAACAGGGGTTATGATTTTTGCAAGATTTCCATGCATCACTTCCTTTCATCCTGAAAACTTTTTAAAAGGTTGTAAATCAGTGCTTATCACACAGTAGTAGTTTATGAGCATTAGGGTCCAGGGTAAAGTCAAAGTTTCAGGCTGACCACAATGGAAGTCGGGGTTGGTGCGGATGCCAGGTTCGTCCTGGTCAAGATTTTACCTTTGCATTTAGAAACTTTTCTGGTTCTTTTTCTTGCCAACGGTGAGGTAAGTGGGATCCTCTGCAGCTTGAGGCCAGCATTGGGCTCGACGTTGATTGGCTGGCAAAGTGCAGTGGTCAAGTGAAGTGTTGGTTCTTGACAGCTTTGAAGGCTACCCACGAACCACTAAGTACAGTAATCTGTGCTAGATTACAGCTACTTGCCAGTTTGTGGAAACCTCAGACTCTTTTCCCAAAAATGTTATATTTTGCATTTGGCTTGCAAGTTTCAGGTCTGTGGGAAGAAAGAGTACCCTCTAGCATTAAGCCAGGCTTCAGGTTCTGGGATGTACTTCTTGGGAGATAGGACTCAATTTTACAGGCTACACCAACAGAGTTCAGGGCAACTCCATTGGCTACCGGCCAGCTGGACATTGTGCAGGTTCAGACTTCTTTAGCTTTTGTGTCCCTAGAGCTTAAGAAGAGGCTCACCAACTAGCCCTCTGAGGCCACTCACTGGCCCTTGGAATAAGTGGGAGCAAATCCAGCCCTTGGTGTCTCTCGCCTCTTGTTCAATAGTAGGAGAAGCATCTCCTTTTCTGAAGCCCAGTTTTGGTACAGTAGGTACAGCAGGTGCAGTCTTCCTGGGTGCAGTCTTTTTGCCTGAGGTACACAGGTTGAGCAGGCCCAGTCCGTCTTCTGTGGCTTCCGAGTCCAGCATTGTTCTGTGGTTGGAAGCCAGTGGTGCCATTTTTATGCCAATTTAGAGTTCGTGGGTGGGGAGGACTCACTCGTCCAAGGAATTACAATTCCCACTGGGCCACCCCACCCACCCTCTCTTGCATCACTTCCTGTGAAGATGGCACTAAACAATCCCACAGTGCATCTTTTCCCAGATCCAAGATTTCGGGACCCTTGTTCCTGGGTCAGAGCTATAGGTACATCCCTAAGGTGTGTTGAGGTGTGTTGAGTATAATTAGTCACCCCTTCTGGATAATCGGTTTTGCAATGGATTTTCCCCTCTGGAGGAAATGCCAGCCTGGCTGCCTACACAAAGGAACAGACATGACTAGGTGTGACTTGCATTTGCCTTTCAGAGGCTGTAGCCCCTTTGAAGCTAGGCCATCTCTGCCCACCACCTTAGGGCCATCTTGGCCGGGGGAATTGATACCGTCTCCTCCAGTAGAGCCTTTGTTCCCCTTCCTAGGTAGCCTTCACACATCCTGGCAGAAGGAAAGCAGGCCGTCTTTACTGCCAACTGCTATAATTAATCAACAACGGTACCAGAACTTTAGGGCAAAGAAGTGGTGACTTTGTGGAGTCACCTTAATATTAAAAGTTATTCTAATCAGACTTCAGCTGAGTCAGGTTTAATGTACAAATGAATTTGATAACTTGTAGCAGTGGTCCCACACGGAAGTTAGCACTTAACACGTTGGTAGTGTAACTCCATGCTAGGCAATGGGAAAACCGGCCTTGCTAGAGTGAAAATGAAAATTTTGTGTTTTCATTGTTGGTACATGTATTAGAAAAAGGAACATTTCTTTCTTTTTAATATTTTCAGCACTCTGCCTCATGGGCTACTAAGCCCTTCCCTAGGGTGAATTACAAGAGTGTTCTTTTTTTGTAATGTCAAGTTGACAGTTTTAAAGCTGCTCGCCTAGGCTGCATTGGCAGACCTAAAGCCATGTTCAAACCTTGTCACGGTAGCAGTGGCACAAAAACTGCTACTGTCCTTTTATTTACTAGCTCTGGGTACACTCTGTCCCATATACAAGTTACTTATAAGTAAACTTCAGGCAGTCAGAGCATAGGTTTATCTTCAAGAGCCTGCTCTGTTAAAGATTATTTATGAGACAATTATCAAATTGAGTACTGCCACTCGGAGATTGTTGCAAAATGGGGGGGGAAATGAAATCAGTACTTGTAGGTACGTTAATGATGCCAATCATGGATTAGCCAAATGTAGATATACTTTTGATACTAGTGATTAAAGCACATGCACTGTGCCTAGTCAATGGATCCCAGTGCACTTCAGAGTCTAAAAACCAGCAGCATCAGTCCCAAAATTTGGGGAGTGATCCTAAAAAATGAGGCACTTTCTTACACACACGTTTATTTATCGACATTTGTGGGTCAACCTGAGAAGTAATGGCATAATTATTTGAGGTGGGTTCTCACCCCATCAACTAATACTACAATTTCATTCATCTCTGAACAGAGACAAATGTCTAGTTAAAGCAATAGCGCTGTTTTATTTAAATAGCAGCAAGTTCAACGTGATAGGATAATCCAAAATGTCCACACCCTACCTATAAGCAAGACTACATACGACCACAACACTGGTTGTCAGAGCCAAAATAAGTCACTACATAAAACAATCTTGATTGATTCTTCCTGGCTAGTGCTAGGCTTTACAATCAAATTCACGGCTTGCTGTACTGTGACTAAAACGCTACATCTTCTTTAACAAAGTTTTAAAACAATAGCCCAATACTTTTTGGAGTAATCCATAGCAGGATGGACAGTCTCACTACTGGACTCTCTTACTGTGCTGTAATAGCTATTCATTCTGATGCCAGCAACCAAAGCCTTTGCCCAGCACATGCCTTTAATGGATACCTACAATGTTCCATTGTTTATTTTTCCTGTATTTATCTACTATTACTAGTGAATTGGATAGCTGCCCTAATTCCAGCATTTCAAAATCTCTTTTATATGCTTGCCTATTTTTCATAACCACAGTACTTTAAACTCAGCATCATGTAGTATAACCATATTGTTTCATGATGGTCAGGATCAGCAGTTATATTTGAATGGTTCTAATACTGACCATGGCTGGTTTGCATCCTATCATTATGATGAAACCCTATTGCCAAATGACCAACTGTGTAACGCTTAAGAAGCAGAACCTTTGGGTTGCACCAGTGACATCTAGTCAGCAGATAATGTTTTCATAGCTCATAAAAGATGATTAATGGGCATAAGCAGCGCTGGAACAATGCAGTTGCTCTGGTGGTTGTTTCAGTAGTGTGGTCCACTTGGACCCCCTTAAAATGGCTGCTCAAGTGCTGTAAATGGGGACCTCAGAAATATTGTGTGAACAAGAAAACTGCTCAAGACTCTGGTCAGTCTCCTCCACCCCACCCCCTTGTATAGTCCACACCCAAGACACAAACAGAATGTTAGCAATAAATATGACATGACCTATATTCTTGGTGTTAAAAAGGTGGAGAAAATAAAAACATCACACACAATAGAAAGGAGGATACAGCGAAATGTCGGCCAGTGCCTTGACTGCCATTAAAAGGCAAACTTTCCCCCTAACAAAAAAGGCACGCTAATATTTTTAGCAGACTTACAAGACATGCAGATTAAAATCTTCACCGGACAGCTACAATCAATAAAAAGTGAGATTGCATGTACAATCTGCAATATATACAAAGATATTCAAGCAATATTGACATTAAGTGTAAAGGTAGGAGACATGAACACTACACTTTCTATAATTTGGAAAAACTGAATCTCAGAAATGTGTGACAGACATATTAATGACAGATAAAGATGGAACAATTTAAGGATCAGGAATGTGAAGGAAGATGTCAGAGAAACTTATGACACAGCCTTTTTTCATCATATCTCCCAAGAGAACAAGGACTTCTCAATACAATATTCAACAGGTCATAGAGTTGGTGCACAAGAAACAGCACAAGAGATATGACTGAGAGGTATTTTAGTAAATTTGTTCTCCTTAGCATTAAATGACAAAATAATATGGGAAGCTTTGAAACTATTGTGTACAAGGATTGCACACTGCAGACCTATCTTAGAGCCCTTCAAACATAAGAAGAGTTTTCCAAACAGTCTGTAGAGATTTCAGAAAAAGAGAGATCAGGTATAGATGGGCATTTCTATTTGAACTGGTGTTTGACTTGAATTCACAAGTCAAGGTTATCAGTCTCCCACAAGAGGAAAATGTGTGTTTCGGAAATTACAATTTCTGACTCCTTGGAAGATCTATAGGAAGAATACTACCCACAAAGCAGTCAGGGATCAAGATGGGAACAAGGGCACAGCACCAGAAGAAGTAGAGGAAAACACGATTCTATTAAAGGACTCCGAGACTGAAAAATAACCATAAAAATGGATCAAGTTGTGACTATGCAATTAGGACTTCTTCTTTTCAAGATTTATGAAAGACTTCATCAACAATGAGCAGAATAAAATGCTTCAATTAGGTTTTGGGGGGGGGGGTGGAGGAGACTGACCAGAAATTCAGTTTCGCCTTCACACTAGAGGTGTTCTAGCTCTCCATCCTATAAAGACTGGGCTGATATCATTTTGACAGTAGTGGATATCAATATGTTTTACTCAATTTTGTGACGCACTCTAAAGTCTTTTGGACATTTTGGCTGTTATGCTTAAATTACTGCATCACTTTTGATATGGGATTTATTATAAGAAAAAGAAACTGGAATATTACTTTTAGTAAATACTTTTTCATGTATCCTTCCACCCTGATTTCCTATTTTAAATGTTTGGCTTGCTTCAAATGTTTTATCCTTTATATATTTAATTGATATAATTTATATAATTATATAAAAATAATATATATGTATGTATAATAAATTGAAAAGAACTACTACAATGCAGAAGAATGAAAAGGGGGATGGGTCTTGAATAACCATTATTTATATCTTGTTTAGGGGCTCTAGATATTAGCTAAGTAGCACATTTGACTCCATGTTGAAGGGGTGGGGTGTGGGCAGTGCATAGGCCATTTGGTATTGATACTATAGTAAGTCAATGAGAGTTTGCAAGCCCTGTAAATTAATTGAACATTGATTTATTGTATGATAAAATTAACAGAACCAATACACAAAGTTTGTAAAAAAAATATATTATGTGTGGTGGTCACATTTACACAACTTTATGATTGATACCCTTCTTGATGGGGAATGAATTTTGTATGGTTACAGACACCAATGGTATAACATTTGGAGGAAGAACTATATTGTTAAGTATAACTTTCCCATTTGAGGGCTCAATTTTACATCTGCGGGAACATGCTATGTTTACTGCTATATTTTAATGCATGTTAAAGTTGTGTTTGTTCATTTTCAATCTCTCAACAGATGTGGACTTCCCCCTGGTATTCTAAGGTGAGCCTTTCATCAAATGTGGCTATTGATCTTTCTGAAGCTTAAATTCCAGTCCATGATCAACCAAGAATGTATAGATTGTGAGAGATTATGTGGCACTTGTTTTGCTGTCCAAACCATTTGCGATCATGAGAAGAGAAAACACCTCTATTCCTCTTTGTGGAATGGAGGAACAGAATGAGACAGAAAAGATTGACCTAGTGCTTCTCAACTTGATAGAGCATTTGCATGTCTGTCATTGATAACAGATAACCACCACTCCGCTGTCTGAAACAAGCATGTAAGTTTGACAGCACATGGGGAAAAACGGGTGAGATGAACCTCAGGCTTCTACAGGAGAGAGTGGGATGAGGAAACTCTTATCTACTGCTGCTTGATTATTTGGTTTCGGACAAGGGCACACATTTTCCCTGTCATGGAATGGCTGCTTTTTAAACATCAATGCCAATGTAATATTATTTTACTGTATTTTCATATCAATATTTTAATTCTGCTGAAGCTTGTATACCAATTCTTAAAAATGCAACAGAGTGCATGTACACTCTTTCCAGCAAGCAGTTGTCACCACTACACTCTACCTCATTCATTTTCCGTCCCTTTACAAATCAGTGAGACAGTCCCAGCTTTTTCTTGTACTAATTTCTCATTACAATAACTTTTTTTTCAGTCTCTCGTTTTATTGCACTGTGATCTGGTGAAGATGTTGACATGCACTGTGTTCTGCACTAATATCCCTCTGACCAGACTCATGATTGTAACCTCTTCCTTCTCACTGAGTCAAGTGCTGAGATCCAGTCAGCACAATAACAGCTAGAAATCAATATTTGAAACTAAACTTGCCAGAAAGGCAGAGGATATTGAGCCTTATTCACAAAGGTAAACTTAGATGTTTGGTCTAAACATAGGGAATTGGGGCCATTGTTTTTAGGTTCTTATAGCAGGTAAGAAGTCACTTTTCTGAAAGCTTACACACTAGGTGAACATTTTTTCTGTAGTTGGGGAAGGGCTTCCCAAGCACCATAGTGCAACTAGTTTGAGGCTTAAGTTCTGGATCTGTCATGTATTCTGATCCTAACCATTGAGAAGATCCTAGAAGTTCAAAAAGATACTATTTAGTTTTCAATATCGACCTCAAACGCTTTCATACCAACCTCAGTGATAAGTCACCATAAAGGAATTTCAACTTAGCTAAAGCGCCAATGTATGGTGGATTGCAGGGAGCGGAATTGCCTTTTTCAACTCAAATGATCAAGCTGTCTTACTCTCTTGTAATTGCTTTCAAACGTGATCTATCCCAGGTACCAGAGCCTTTGTTCAGCAGATACCATTGATGGAGATCTATAGTGTTTAATATTTCAATTATATGCATGCACTGGCTTGCCAATACTGGTGAAGTTGCGTACACTCGCTGATAACAGCCTTTTGAAATCTTATTTTTTCATCTTGCATCAAGTACTATTCTAGTTTTTTTTCACAATGGCCAGGATCAGCCTTTATTTGAATATGTGGAATATGACCATGGATACCTCTAAACCCATGTATTACTGGTAAAAATGACTGCCCGAGCCTGGAGAGCAGAACTTTTAAATGCTATCTATAACATCTAATTAGCAGTTAGGGTTTCATATAATGATAACCATTATGGCGGCTGGTCATAGTTACACTATTTTGTGATATAAGTATCTTAGAAATGCATTCCATAAGGGAAATCAAATTTTGGTTGGTTTCAGAAACCAGTGATATGGAACTCAGGCTAGAATATTGAAGTAAAGTGTAACTTTCCCATGTTGCAGTGCAATTTTTTTTAGAAAAAGTATGTGATCAGTGCATGAGTGAACGAGCAAGAAATGTGTCTTACCATTATCACTATGTGAATACTGATTAGGGAGGCACGGCTAGTGATGCACAAAGATGGCGCACCTTAATGGGCTCCTGCCTCTCTGCCCGGAATCATCTCGACATCCCTCATGGTGGAGGGCCCGAAAAGCTCAGAAACGCATTTTCCTGAATTCTGGGGGTAACAATGAGCTAGGGGAGAGAACCGGTTGGTGCCAAAGGAGGTGAGCCAGAATGGAGGCAACAACAGAGCTGCCTGGGCATTAGACGGTGTGTTGCCGGGAGTACGATGGTATCCGCCAACCTGTGACGGAGAGGCCTGGCTGTTCTTTGGAGGCACGCAGCACCCTGGAAGATTTAGCAGCACATTCTAGGGGTTGAGAGGATGTCCTTGTACCCCACTCATTTGCAATGTGCCTTAAGGTTGCTGTGTAATGTGCTGGACTGACCCAGCAGGTGCCACATGTTGATCAGCAGCTTCCTCAGAGTGCCATAAAGAGACAGAAGGCCCTTTTCTAGAAGCGAATTTGCGTTGTAAAGGGTGCTGAAATAGGAGTTTTGAATGAGGGGCATGCATGGGTGTGATGGCAATGGTGATAATAGATTTGCTGACACTGCATAGAAAATGAAGTTGGGGGGGCTGTGGCTGGGGCACATTAAAGGCACAAGAATCATACAGAAGACATAATAAGGGGTAGATTGAGGAACTGTATTTAGGAGTCGAGGTCCTGAGCTTCTGAGACTTGCCTAAACAAAGTACACCAGGGGCACAACAGATTCCACTGGCGGGCTCTAGAGATTGACGGGTGACAAACTGGGGCTAATTAAGCCCTCTCCTCTCTTTCTTTCCTTCTGGACGGTGCACTCGGAGGGGTGCAACAGCTTAAAACTGATATTTACTTAGAGCGGCATAAGGGCTGCTACCCTCACTGATCACTAGGCACCACGGAGAGGTACTTCACCAAAATCTCAGTGTGTGAGAGCTTTTCCACAAAAGATTTGATTAGCAGCCTGTGGTCGGGATCTGATTGCACACTGCTGCACTCAGAGAAACCACACGAGGAGACAACAAGAATGCATGACCTTAGTTATGGTAACAAAATGGACCAAATGCTCAAGGCTATCAATGCATCCACAGAAGTATTGGAGGCCAAAATAGATAAAGTTTCAACAGACCTCGGTATCTTACGTGACAATCACCGCTGGGCAAGGTTAGGCAAATGAAGATACCAAAGGGGAGGTGTACCCTAGAGGAGGGCCAGCCGTGGGCTTAACTGACACACAGGGCTGTGGATAAGCTTGACATCTCATATTTGAAGGGGCCATGGAAAATAAGGAGTAAGACAGAGTCAAGCAAGGATGACAAAAGTGAACTTGGCCAGGTACTGCGGAGGCTCTGAGTAAAAGGGAAATCAAGTGCCTGTACTTGAGAAAAATTATAATAAACAAGAACTGGCTACCACTCTTCAGTACTCCTTTACCTAATGGAGACACAGGAGAACATACTTCATGCCAGGTAAAGTTACAGTTCACTGGTCTGATCGTCCTTGTCACTCTAGCCTGGGGTATGGCAGTTGGGGTAAGTTACATTATTCATGCCCAGTTCGAGCACCTCACCACAAAACGCCCCATAACAAGAGGCAATAAGGAGACAGCAGTAAGCTCAGAGACTTAATGGGGATTGAAGGCACCAGTGTGCATTACAGATCTATCCCTAGATGATGGCAAAATGGCTAAACAAAAATGCATTCCTTACTTAGAATGTGTGGGGTTTGGGGTCACTGAAAAAGATATAAAAAATCTTAACCTACTTGAAGAGGAGTGGATGTTTCCTTCATCCCAGAGACACATTTAGCAAACCAGGAAGTGATAAGATTTAAGCGATGCTCTAGGTGCCAGGTGTATGCTGAAAGCTACAAGTACAATGTGAGGGGCTAATTTATTTAAATACAACTTGGGGTGCCATTTGAGGTCTCTGTCCCCCATATAGATGTGAAAAGAGGTTATGTTATAGCACAGGGAAATATGGATGACATTCAAGTGATGTGCTGCAATAATGCCCAGAACATAAGGCAAACGCAGTTTCTGAATTCCTCTGCTCCAATATTAGCATGGGACAACTAAGAACCAAGTCTGCTGGGGGGTGATTATAATTGTGTCGGCTTTCGACCCCTCCTTTTTGCCGCTTGTGAACTCTTCGATCAATAAACTGGTGCAGTTGTTTGCAGCATAGGCAGAGAACTGGGAACTAAGTGAAATCAAGAGACTACGAAAAGGAGGGCACATGGAATACTGCTTTTATTCCTCATCCACAACTTACATATCAGGCTGAACAAGATTATGTAGAATATCTCGGCTGCTTTCCATACAGTTACAATATGTACAAATCTTTAAAGAGGAGAACTCAGTCTATGCACATTCTCAGCAGCTCGGGGCTCCAGCTTTACACTTAGCCCTGTATTTATACAATGGCATTCATCTTTATCTTCATAGGAGGGCACGGGCGTGGCTAACCGTCAAAGATGGTGGAAAGATGGTGGACCCATAATCTCAAAGCTCCCAGACACGGATCCCGGCATCCAGTAATTTATCCCTCTTTGGAAGCATTATCTGGCCGTCAAATCTACCCACAGGTGTCCCCCTAATGCCTGCGCTATTTATAGGTGACAAGACAACCACAAAAGGCTGAGGGGGCCGTTAAACATGGAGCCCAGCCCTGAGGTGGGAACTGCGGCCTAGGCCGTGACTACCCCTGGAGGCAGCAGGGCACCTGAGCCTCGGGGGCTGTCTCAGCAGAGGTTCACCCACGATATTCTCCCCCATGGATTGAACTACAGTCCCCTGGAAGAGAACAGCTGACCTGGCCCCAGGTGGTGGGGAGGATTGAGACGCTTCTGCCATGGCGATCAGCGGGGCTCAGATGAGACCTCAGGCCTGAATACGGCGCTCAGGCCTATGAGTGGCAAAATAGGTTCCCCCGGCGGCAGGGACAAATATATTAAAGGTGAGCCTGGGTGAGCCAGTGAGGTGTGGACGGTCCGTGGCTGGCACTGGGCGCGGGCTACAAACTGAGAGAAGAGGTGCAGTACTGCTGGGGTCGAGTGTTCTGGTGGTGTCAGGATGAAGGCCCCGGCAGCATAGAACAGTGTACACCCTCCCCAGCGATCGGTGCCACCCATTCCATAAGCGGCGGAGACCCTTATGTACTTACTGGCTGCCTTATCAATGGGAACTAAGTGAGTAGAGTGCACTGCCCGACGATTGACCTTGCATGCGATCCACTGCCTGTGGTATTAACACAAACGGTGGTAGCAGGCCTCCTGGAACATGGACCTGTGACACTCAGCCCTGATCCCGCTGGGGCTTACCCCTGCAGCAGGGGTGGCCCAGCAGAATAGTGGAGGTTCCCATGTGCTGGTGACTCACTTGGCTCTTGAGAGTCCTAAAATAAGGGTGCCAGACACTCGAGCCGTGACGGTCAAACAGGCCCTGCTCTGAGGCTGGGCTATTTCCTGTGCCGGCGGCATCTACCTGCTGGAACCCAAAGGTATTGGGGGACTTGGGGAACACCCAACATCTGTGTGAACTCCAGTGTCACTAGGGGGAGGGGCAACATCATGCCCAATTAATGTGCGATCGGGCTCGCTTCAGGGCAGACCACCCCGATGTAGGGAAGGGCCACACAACAATCATCCTCTGCTTTGCTGGTATTCAAAGCCTGGTCCCCACTCTACATCTCCTTCAATACATATGGGTTGCACAGCATTGCCTTCCCTGCAAAACATGGACTTCGGGAGAGCTGATTGACATGATATAAACCCCACAGCAGCTGCATCTAACCATTGACACTTCCTGTCTGGGAACCAACTTTTTGACAACATTAAGGTCACTCAGCAGGATGCTTTATTTGCTAATGGCCGTGCCAGCAGCTCTTAGCCTTTACCGCCACGCGTACAAATGATACAGACAGAGGCCTTCCCCCACGGGCTGCTCACGGCCATAGCCTTTGCTGTCAGTTGTGTTACACGAAGGAGGACCCCATCATCTGGTGTCTTACGAGCCCAATGGAGGAAACAGAGGTATCTACATGCAAAAAAGAAGCACAAAAGAGGATGCTGCAATATATCTCTTCCCCCCTCTGGAAGCTTAAGCTCACAACGGTTTCCCCTTCACAATGGGTCGCACCAAGTCCACATCTGAAAAGCAGATGCTCCAAGCACAGGGACAGTCTGTCCCTTTGGATGGTTCTCTGACACAAACTCTGGAGGACTACGTCCCCCTGACAAGCGGACCCCGTGAGATGGACAAACTAGATGCCATTCTCCAAGAAATCTGGGAGTCCTGGGGATTTCTTGAACAACGGTTGGGGGGGTCATTACAACAGAAATTAACCTGCTCAAAGATGACCAGCACCAACTAACTGAAAAGGTTAGAACTAACAAAAAGACCCTTGCTACGCCCACTTCTGGCTAAGCAGAGTATTCGGGCCAACTTCTGCAATTGCGTAGACAGGTTAAAGAACTTTAGGGCTGGGTGGATAATGCAGAAGGGAGGTCCCATGGGAACAATGTTCTGATTGTGGGCATCCCGGAGGGCAGTGAAGGAGCTCACCCTAGTCAATTTATTGAGAATTGATTCCACACAGTGGTGGCTCCCACAGGATTGTTTGACTTGTTCGTGGTGGAAAAAGCCCACAGGGTCCCCTCGAGAAAACCTATTCCCAGAGCACCTCTGTGTCCCAATGTGGCGAGGATACTCAACTTCAGGGACAGAGATGTGTTACTTCATGTCATGTGCGAGAAGGCATATATCCTCATGATTTTAGTGCAACGCAGGCATGCAAACTTCCAAGAGGGTAAGAAACAATCAGAGCCGGCATTAAATATGCCCTGCTCTTTCCGCCTAGACTAAAAGTACTCCATGATCAAGGCTCTCTCTTCTTTGAAATGCCTTAAGAGGTATGGAACTGGCTAGATCAGAACTTCCCCGATTCGCAACAACAGCATCCACCACGACCTGAACCACCTTAAGCACAGCAAGCTCTATGGTCCAGCTGCCAAGGGTCTAAACTTAAGGCTGCCCTGGAGTCAGCCCCCTCACAGCAAATAAGCCCTGGAGGGCCAACGTGCTGCGATCCGTTCAGCACACTCCCTACGACACACCAAGGGAATCATCAGCTTCAGCTTCAGCTCCTCCCTGGGCAACGTCTCGGACTTAGACTCAGCCAGCAGTACGGCGCTGTTCCCCACGATAACGCCTCAGATGACGCATGATCTGCTGGACTAAGGGTTGTAAGTGCAATCTACTGTAACGACGATGGGGACATACTCTACATTACATAGGCTTAATCTTTTACCCCTTTACTTAGTTTTAACCAATAGATGAAAACTACTGCACTCTTATTTCCCACTGAATGGAACTTTGGGGTCCTGGGTCCGGTTGCCTGGGACTAAAATGCCTTCATAGCAGCTACCTCTTTCTGACGTTGAAGACCTACTATCACGCACCCCCACCAGTGAAGGCCACTGTTTTATATAATGTATGAAACGTTTTTGATGTTTCATAGGTTTCGTCCAATGCTTGTTTACCACTGGACCTTGAAGTTAAATATGGGAATTACTTGTTTTCCATTGTCACCTATTTGACACCTGAGAGTGGGGTAGCAGAAGATGGCGGAGTGGGCGGGAGTGGGGGAACCCTGATGAGAGCAGACAAGACAGGATGACTGTCACACATGATGCTTATAATATTATTACATGGAATTTGCAGGGACTGGGGTCCATCTACAAGAGGCATAGGATAGTAGCACAATTGAATATGCGTAGAGTGCACATGGTGTTCCTACAGGAAACACACTTAATCACCCACAAAGCTCCGAAAATGTGTAAAACAATGGCATGGGCAGCTGTTTCACACCTCCTACTCTTCATTAGCGTGAGGTGCCACAATCTGACTTCGTAGCCGGGTCCCATTCAAATTACTAAAACAAGGATAGACAGACGGGAATGTTACTTATTCCTAACTGGGGACCCTAGATGGGGCACCAATCATGCGGGGATGTATCTACGCACCCAACACTGATCAGGATATTGATTTTACACAACTGTCTTCTCTGCTGGCAGACTGGACCATGTATCCCTGGGTGCTGGGTGGAAATTTTAATGCAGTCATTGATATTGACATCCACCTATCCCATCCCCTTCTACCAAACACAGCACCAATCAGACAGGCCAAGGAAATGAAGCAACGGTCAGAAGGTTGGGGCTTACTGGATTTATGGCACCACCGTCATGTAGTAGAGAGGGAATATTCTTTTTACTTCCCCCCCTCCCATTCTTCACTCATGCCTCAACAGGTTTCTCTGCCCTGCACATCTATATCTCACCTATTCTGAGAAGACACTCACCAATCACAACCCTTTGGAAATAACAATGTCATGGGTTTGGGTCCCGACTCCCATTCCTAGAAGATGTGGTCTTCCAGGATACTCTAGCTACACCCTTAAATAAATTTTTTCACTGAGGACACAGGTACAGCCTCATCCTTATTAGTCGAATGGGAGGCCTTAAAGGTGGTGATCCAGGGCACATCTTTAAGTGCAGCGATGGGAGCTAGGAGTGATATGGAGCTGCAACTAATACGTGTTGAACATAAGCTGAGGCTACTGGAAAAGGCTGCACTCACCAACCCTGATGCAACTAGAGACCTGCAGGAGGCCCACACAGAATAGGCTGAAATCCTTGAGCACCTATGTGTGATAGATTACAAAACCTACATGCAGAGAACACATTCTGATGTGGGTAAATCAGGGGCATTACTAGCCCTGTTGATACAACCCGACTCCTCACCCACACCCACCCTTTCAATCACAGTACCAGCTCGGGGACTGATCGAAACACAGTCTGGGATTGAGTCCTTTTGGGACTTCTATGCCAGTTTATATACCACCCCAGCATCCACAAACCCTGTGGATATTTCCACTTACCTACACTGGATGGAACTACTAAGAGTGACAGCAAAAGATAGGGATGCCCTTGGTGCCTCCATAACAACAGGGCAAATACGAGAAGCCATCAAAGAGCTTTCCCAGAATAAAACTCTGGGTTTCAACGGGCTCCCTATTAGGTTTTATTCTATGTATGCTGCCCGTTTGGTCCCCTAAGTAGAGAAGTTGTAGAACTCTTCATTGGAAGAAGGTAGACTTCCTCCCACCCCCACAGAGGCGTTGGAGACCTCCTTCTTGAAGCCTGGAAAGGCATCCACTGAACTTACTTCATATAGATTGCTGTCAATTCTCAACACAGAGTTCAAGATATTGAGTAAGATACTAGCCCGTCGGCTGCTCCCTTTGCTACGGATACACTCCGATCAGAATGGCTTAATCTCGCAGCGCAGCACTTCATTAAAAATCTGTTGGCTCTTTTGTATATGTTGGCGGTGGTGGCCTGCTTTGGTGTACCTCAGACCTACAACAAACGATTTAACCTTTAATACTCATTACCCATGGCCAGGGCTTGGACAGCCTGTCACATCTCGAGCGCATATCAGGTGTTGCAGGGGATACAACAGGGCTGTCCCTTATCCCCGGATTTATTTATAATGGCAATTGAATCCTTAGTGCAGCGTATGCGACAAGATTACCAAGCATGGGGGATTCTCATGAATTGCGCGCTCCACTCAATCTCATTATAAGAAGATGATATGATCCTTTATCTGAGAGATCTCCGGAGGGATTTGGGATTCATTACGCAAGCACTAGCCTCCTATGGACGGCTCTTCAGTCACAACTTTATAGGTCGCTTCTCACACCTCTCGCTATTTGGGAGACAATATCTACTGAGATATTTTTGATGGCGACCTTTCACGAACGATAAAGTCCCTTAAAGAACAAATTGCCTTCTCCATTACTTTACCCTTGTCTGTAGCTGGCTGTTTATTCCTCGCAAAAATGGTCATGTTACCACGGCTTTTATATTATTTCGTAAATCTTCCGGTAGTCCCGACATGGTTATTTAAGCTACCAAACACAGTTCTGGTTGGACTTAACTGGGGACCAGGAAGCCCCAGGGTCAATCTTGCTATGTTACAGCTTCTCTCAGATGCTGGAGGCATGGGGTCTCCAGACCTCAAAGCTTATTGTCTAGCTGTACAGCTGCAATGGCTGGCCTATTGGTTAGCCGGACACAATCTGACGGAGATAGGACATACAACAGCAAAGGTGAGTAAGGGATAATTCCATAAACTAATCTGCCATGGAGTGACACCACCACCAACCGCTTCACTTCTACTGCGAGTGGCCCTCACTTACTGGAGACTTGCGGTAAGATATACCACTTCTGTTCTGATGTATGCACTGAACATCCCACTGCGTAGCCTCCTACTCCCTCAGGTACCCTGGCGGCACAATGGTTGAGCACATGGGATCAGACTGGGGAGCAGACAGTGAGCTCATTGTTTCAAGATGGTATAATTATGTCTCATACTGACTTTACCCACACTCGTGGCCTTTCGGAGATTCTGTTTCTAACCCATGCTAGTTTGATTTGCTATGTCCATCAACACTGGTCCTCAGATGGAATGGAACCAATCACACACAAATTATTACAAGCATAATATACCATGGGACATGGCAGGCATCTTCTGCATTGGCTTTTTAAACTTAAATGGGAAACAAACCTGATTTGTAAATTCTTGGATAAGGATTAGGCCTAAATACTAGAAAAAGGTATCCTGCAATGCGAGGTTTAAGTTCATACAATTCTCTATTTTACACAGGGCATATTTAACACCTCACAGAATTAATAGCACTTTTCCTGCTTCCTCCTCCATGTGTCCAAGATGTAATGCTTTGGATGCTGATCTCCTCCATATGCTCTGGTCCTGCCCTACAATATACCCATACTGGACAGGCATTGTTAGAAATCAGTATTTGCAATAGCTAAATTAGCAAACTGTACAAATTACAGAGTTAGCAATACTAAAATCACAGAGCAGGCTAACGTCCTAAAGTCATTACTGAAGTGGGTGAGTCTGCGCCACCGCTGATACTTAAAGGGCTTGGAGCTCCTACAGATTCCTACCCTTGCTGCCTACTCCATTTGTAGGGCTGCTTTCCTTTCCAAGGTCATCAAATTTTTTCACATGGCTCAATCCATTTCCCTCTCAACCTTCTACCTGCCACTTTATCCTTCAAAGGAGAAGGAATGGTTGCATTGGTTGGATCCGAGGCGGGTAGTCAATTACCACCCAGACCGCACAAAAGAATATAATTCAGATGACCAGCTCTTCGTGGGCTATAATGGAGCCAAGAAGGGGAAGCCAGTTCAGAAGAGGACTTTATCTCGATGGACCATCCTCTGCATTAAAATGCCTATGCCCGTGCCAAGAAGCAACCGCCTGAAAGAATCAGGGCCCATTCCACCAAGTTTAAGCCTACCACTTCAGCACTGGCTTGAGGTGTCCCGATTGCAGAAATATGTAAAGCAGCGTCATGGGCTTCCTTGCACAGTTTTACACAGCATTACTGCCTTGATGCAGAGGTACGCAGGGATGGGTACTTCACTATATCTGTCTTGGTGGATTTTCTGGTCTGAATCATCCATCAAACCCCATCCTAGACTTGGTATTGCTGTCAAATCTGTTCTACAGGTGAGGAATCTGCAAGTAGAAGCATCCATCAGGAGGAAAAGTTACTTACCTGCGGTAACAATGTTTCTGGTGGATACTCTATCTACTTTCAGATTCCTCACTGAACCGTACTCTTAGGGACAGTTAATAAGGTTCCATACTAGTAATATATATATTGCTGCTGCACACTCTCACAATTGTTCACCCCTTGTCACCTTGACAGCTTGGAAAATTTGGAGGGAAACTTATGTCAATGCACTGGTGCTGGCGCTTTATAGACTCAGAGATGTCATTTGATGTCACTTTAGTCCCAGACTGAAGCCATCACTCTCTACTGGCAGCATCGAGGCTTTGAGGTTTTCAGGATCCAGTCTGACACCTGGGAATTGTTGTGCAGATGAGGAATCTGCAGGTAGATATAGTATCCACCAGAAACATAGTTATCACAGGTAAGTAACTTTTGCTAGCACTCTCAGTGACACTGGTGTGTGAAAATTCCAGGGGTTCAACAGTGAGGAAATGCATAGGCAACAGAATTAGAATATAGCACTGGGTTAGTCACACAGTCAATTGCAGTTCCATTACAATAGAATTGCAGCTCTTGTGTTGGAAATAATGCATTTTAATTTTAAGTGCTCTTCTTAGTAGTTTAATCGTTTCAGTGTTCTGAATGTTCTTGGATACTAGGATGGGAGGGACATAATCACAGACTATCTTTAAAATGGGCTTGTCTAAATCTGACCTGTGGTACTAAACATGCAGTTACCAAATGTAACTGCTAACCTCTCTTATTTCTCACTGCAGCCCTCGAATTCCTGCAAGCTGGAGAAGAGAGAGGTGGTGGAAGTAGGTCTATTCAAATAATACTGGATACTTTTTAGTTGATTTCTATTTACATGTTTAAATATTTTCTTGCAAGTTTCATTGATAATTGTTGCAGTCAAGGTCATGTTTAAAATGGTGTTTATTTGCCATTGGGTAGCAGTCTAGCTCACACAATGGGGGCGAAGATCACATGACTAATAGGTCACAGTCTTGCAAAAAGTAATACAATGCAAAATAAACAGGAGTGTGGCATAAAACTGTCAAACATGGAGAAAAGATTTAAGTAGGTAGGTGACCAAAACACGTTGCAAAATTTCTTAATTGCAGAATGCACACTAGATATACATGATACTTTCAAGAAATGTGTGACCAGTTGTAAAGCGTTGGGAATCTGGGTTGGTCCTTGAGGTCCTTCCTGGGTATACAGAGGTAAAGCCAACTCTGCTAGAAACTGTGCCCTTACGTAAATATATATGTGTTTTTGATAGAGACTTATAACCACAGGCTCCTCACCTTTTCAATATTCCCCAGCTGCCAGACTGGACCTGGACAATTTTGAACAGTACTTCTGCACGCCTTTCCACTCTGGAAATAATGTTCGGGCCCATAGAGGTGCCACTACCATATGCTGATGTCAGTTCCTCTTTTTTTCTGGCCACATTGTTTGTTTTGGACAGACTCTGCCTGCTAATGACTACAATGGAGGAAACTAAATTGGTCAACCCTATTGAATCCCAACCTCATCTCACACCGTGTCCTGCTACTGAGGAAAGTGCCTTCTTTGCCTTAGTTATGCAGAGGATGGCCAAAGTTCTTGACCACAAGCTCTCCACTTTAGAGGTCAAATCTAATGCCCTGACAGAAGCCCTCCAGCAAAGTCAGACCAATACCAAACCCCTGCTGCCTTTGAATGAAACACTCAGTACAATTCAAGAAGCTTTACTTTGAAAGTCACATGAACACATAAAAAGTACAATAAAGATGAGACAACATCTGTGTAAAAATATCGATCTCCAACAGCGAACTGATTATGTTAAAAAAACACCTGTGGCATAACATACAAATTAATCAGAAAGCCTCCTTAAGAATCGTAAAGCAACGGGGCTTTGTTTAAAATAATACTTTACCAATATAGGCATTGAAAACCATTGAGTGAACCTTAAGTTAAAAGTACAAAAATGGTAAAACACAGTAAACTCTGATTAGATATTCCATTGCAAGACACGTACAAATATCAGCAGAGCTAAAAAGGGCCAAAGGAAAACATAATATTCCATATAGTACCAGACCTGAAGAGATAAAGTAGAGCACGCTCCTAGCGACCAAGGACAAGTAAGGTTCCATACCCATGTGGGATTGATTAATCACATGTTGTCTGATGGCTGAATTTTTAAAAATATTTTCTTCTGTATCAGAGAGTAGTTGTTCAAGAAACCCATGCTTTTTTTGCAAATGTTAGAGGATCTCTGTTTAGATCTGATAGAGACTTCTAGCCACAGATTTCTTACTTTTGAATATTCCCCGGGCTGGAGGTTTTTGAGCAGTATCCCTGCGTGCCATTAGGTGGAATCATTTGGCTTGACATCAGCATCATCTGTGCCAGAATGACATGCGAAGTACCTCTATAAGCACCACACGCTGACAGCAGCTTTTTCCTTTCCCTGTCAGATAGCGCTGATCCGTGAAGAGCTTCCCTCAATTGTTTTTTTACTGGATTTTTTCTCGATTTTTGAGAGACTTTCTCTCCTGGTGTGGCAGGATGTCCCCTAAGAAATCAGCTGGTTTCTAACCAAATGGACCCTGAAGCAGGCTGATGTCTGTGACAGACCCATACATGGTTTGTCTCTGGTGATTCGAGAGGGACCACGACGCCAAGACCTGTGATAATTGCCACACCATACACCTGAAAGTGCTGAAGGAATGTACCCCCAAGCTCTTTGCCACCAGACGACAGGCAACCCCATGACGCTCAAACTACCGGTCATATGGAATATCCTGGTACCATTGACGGAGCCACACCAGGTGGAGGTTATCTTGATTGAAGTCACTGTGTAAGTCCCACTGCAAGAAGAAATCTAATAAGTTGAAGAGGTCTTTGCTGCGCCAGTCGAAGTCTTCTGATGAGGTGCAGGAGTGCTGGGCACTCCAGGCCTCATGCTTCGGTGGAGCCTGAGTCAGGATCCATTCTGCATTTTCCTGACTCTTCCGGAGCTGTGGCGACCTTCACCCAGCTCAAAGAATTTTATGAGGCTTTGCACCTCCTATTTGGGGAGCCCAGACCCACTGGAGTGTCTTCAGGTCCAACATGGTTAAGGAGGAGCCCCCACTGGATCCCCACCAGCTGGAGCACCCTAGGAGCCACTGGGCCCAATGGATCTAGTGCTGGATCCAGAGGGAAGCTGTCTGCGAGACCGAGACCTTCTTTGGCACCTGCTGCTTTGCCGATGCCCCCGGTTTTACAGACACCTCACGGCTGCACCATTCACATTGTCATTCCCGACTCTGACACGCAGCGAGATTAGAGTCTTCCGATGCCAGTTTCCGGTTCCGACCAGGACCATGCCTCTGATGTGTAGGGCAGCTGAGGTTCTTGAACTTCAGCTACCCTCAGTGGTAGTCAAGATGACTGTCTTAATAGAGGTTCTTCAGTCGGGAGTTGCCCCTTCTGATCGCCTACTCCCTTTTAATTAAGCCCTTGCCCATGTCCTACTCTGTACCTGGTCCAGGCCCTTCACAGGAGCTCCTGTGCGTACAACAATTGACCACAACCATCATCCCACTCCTGGGAACCCAAGTTTCCTTACCCAGCACCCCACCTTGGATAGTTTGGTGGTCCAAGCCTCCACCTATAGAGTCAACTGTGGCACATTATCTACCTCTCTGCTGCATAGGGAATCCAAGAGGCTTTATACCTTTGGCAAGAGGATGTTTTCTTCTACCAGCCTTGCACTGTGGTCAATGAACACCGCATGTCTGTTGGGCCAATATTCTCATACAATATGGGATTCGGTTGCACAAGTACTGCCTATGGTCTTGGAGGAGGCCCGAGCCATACTCTTCCAAGCTATTTCTAACAGGAGAGATGCAACAAGCCTCACCATACATTGTGGGCTGGACATGTCCGACTCACTGGGCAGAGCTAGTGCATTATCAGTAGCCCTTCGGCACCACCCCTGACTGAGAACCACTGCCTTTTCAGGGGAGCCCCTAGCCTTCCTTGTGGACATGCTCTTTGATGGCTCCCGTCTTTTGGGAGAGACGGTGGACGCAGCGCTGGAGTGCTTTAATTGCAGCAGAGATAAGGCCAGATCCTTGTGCTTCTCCATGGCCCCTCATCAACCCCAGCCAGCTTTCTGGCACTTTTATGGGGACAGAAGGGGTTTCAAGCCCCATCCATACACTCCCAGCCACCACAGCCAATAGGCTTCCTGGTCTTTTTGTGTCTGAGGTAATAGGTCCCTCAGACCACGTGTGACAGGTAGGCAGTGGTCAGGCCAGTCCACCAGCCCCTGGCAGTTGCAGCTTCCAAATCCCTTAACTTTGCCATCCAACCATCATGGGCATCCAGAGGGGGGCAGGATACACAATGACCTACACCACTGTAGGTCAGAAATGTCAGACCATTGGGTTTTGCTTATCATCCAAAGGAGCTACTCTTTCCCCTTTGTGACCAACCCTCTACTCATGCCACCTACATACTTTTGGCTGACAGAGGAACACTTCCACATGCTCTGCTAGAATGTGCTGGCTCTCTTGGCTAAGGGGACCATTAAGAGGGTGCTGGCATCAGAAGCAGGTCATGGTTGTTATTCTCGCTACTTTCTGGTGCCCAAAAAAGATGGAGCTCTTTATCCTGTGCCTTCTCAATCTCTTTCAGAAAAAGCCTAAATTCAAAATGTTCACACTCACCCAAGTTTTGTCTGCCCTGGACCCGAGAGACTAGATGGTAGTGTTTGACTTCCATGACACATATTTCCACATCCCCCTCCTGCCTGCCCACAGATGTTACCTATGGGTCACATTCAGCCAAGAACACTTTCAATTTGCTGTGCTTCCCTTCGACCTTAACAGTGCCCCTCAGGTGTTCACCAAGGTGATGGTGGAGGTTGCAGCTCACATTGGGAGGTCTTTCCCTACCTCGATGATAGGCTGTGGAAGATGAGCTCACTACAGGCAGTCATCTCTGATCTCTAGAATGCTGCAACCCCCTGCACTCACTGGGATTCACTTTCAAGTGCTGGAATCACACCAATACACTGATATTGAGACTGTGATACTCATGTATCTGATAAAGACTTCTAGCTGCAAATTCCTTACCTTAGAATATTCCCCAGGCCTCAGACTGGATCCAGAAATATTTGGTGGGCATTACCTTGCATGTCGGAAGTGATGTGCACGGTGCCTATACAGTCATCACCCCAGCGTGCTGACACTGTTCTTTTCTTTCCATGACAGTCAGCACAGATCTGTGGAAGGGGTAACCCCCAGTCACTTTTTTACTGACTTTTTTGTACCTCTTGCCAAAGATGATTTTTTTAATGAATTTGACTCCTTGTGTGAAGGATGTCCACCAAAAAGGCAAATTTTGAACCATGTGGTGCCTGTCACTGACAGATGTTGGTGATGAATCCACATTTGGTTTGTTTCTGGTGTTGAGCGAGACCACAATGCCAAGACGTGAGGACTGCTGTGCCATGCACCCTGACTTGTTGAAGGAGCGCTCTCAAGCTCCTTGACATTTGACGTTGAGTTTAACTATGTGATGCTCCAGGTCTCTGTCGTGAGGAATGTCCGAGATAATTTGTGAAGTCGTATCTGGCATTTGTCATCACACTTCAAATCGTCGGGGAAGTCCAATTAAAAAAATAAGTCAAAGAGGTCTTCGACTTCACAAGTCTTCAGAAAAGTCTCAGAGCCATCGGCACTCAAGGCTTAGCTCTGTGGTTGAGCCTGCGCCTGAGCTGTCTCTGTGTCTACTGGATTTTCTCCGAGCCATAGTGCCCCTTACCCTATTTAAGAAATGTTATGAGACCATGCACCTCAATTTTGGGTGGTCCTACCCATCTAAAGCGCCCTTGGGCCCCACAGGTCCTGGAGGGCCACTGCTCATCTTCTGCTGGCGGGTTTGCCTTCTGCGCCAATTAGGCCCCAAGGATCAATTGACTCCAGTGCTGATGCCCCCAGCGCTAATGGTGGTGCTCCCATCATCATTCCCAATTCCAGAACAGACCCAGAGAGGTGTTGACCAATGCTGCTTATGGCTTTGACTGGGAGCAGAATCCCCAAATTGGAGCCAGTGACTTAATCATATGGCAAGCCTGGATTGGGTGATGATGGGGAGAGGTCTACGTACCCTTATAAATACCAGTCTTAAGAAGATCCTAAGGACAACTGGTGTGAGGATCTGGTAGATGCCAGTGAACTGGATTACTCCCTAGACACAGCCTGGTCTCTCCCTGTACCATGCCTATGGAAGAGAATACCTTATTCACAATGGAGGTACAGATGGTGGCTGAAGTCCTGGTCCTTAATGTACCCTTTGTGGCAGTCATGATTAACATCGTATGGAGGTGCTTCAGCCAGGAGTTGTCCCCACCAAACCATTGCTCCCATTCAATGAGGCCATTACTGACATTCTCCTTGCAGCCTTGTCCAAGCTCTGCACAGGGGCTCAAGTGCATAGGACAATTGCCCTCCACCATCGTCCCAGGGGATCCTAGTTTTCTCACCTAGTACCCCACTCTGGAGAGTTTGGTGGTTCAAGCTTCCACTTCCAAAGTTTAAATTGTGATTCCAGAGACACCAAACTTAAAAATGTCATTCATCTCTTCTATATTGTGAATTACACTTATAAGATGTAATAAAATAATCCCAATGTTATCCTAGGGGAGAGATAGGCCTTGCAGTAATGAAAAACTACTTTGGGATTTTTTCACTACCAGGACATGTAAAACTTAAAGGTACATGCCATGCCTATTAAATACATTTCATCCTGCCTTCTGAGTTGCCCAGGGTCTACCTTAGGGAAAACTTATAAATATGAAAAGTGAAGGTTTGGGCCTAGTGAAAGAGTTATTTTGCCAGGTCAACATGGCAGTGTAAAAAGTGCACACACAGACTCTGCAATGGCAGGCCTGAGACATAGTTAATGGGCTGCTTAAGTGGGTGGCACAATCAGTGATGTAGGCCCACAAGTAGCATTTAATTTACAGGCCTTGAGCACTTTACCTCTTCTTGCCACAGAGTCCTTACCTTTGAATAGATATCCAAGCAATACTTCACCTGAGGTGGCATTAGACTAGAAAGCCCTGTAGGACCGAACAGTCAAAATGCCAGAAGTGCTTCATAAATGTGTGCAGGGAAGCCCATGTTGCTGCCTGACAGGTATGCAGGACAGGTGCTCCACGAGCTAATGCAGTGGTCACAGCCTTGGCTCTGGTGGAATGGGCTTGTAAGCCTTCAGGAGGTTGCTTTTTGGCCAGTGCATAGCAGATTCTGATACAGAGCACTAGCCATCATGAGATAGTCTGTTTCTGCCCTGCTTTTCCTTTTTGTCTCTGACTTACTCCACAAAGAGTTTATCATCCACCCGGAATGCTCTTGTGCAGTCAAGGTAGGATAACAACGTTCTTTTTAGGCCCAGCTGATGGAGTCTTTCCTCGTCTTTAGAGGGGTGAGGTGGAGCGTAAAAGGAGGCAAGTGATGGACTGGCCTACATGAAAGAGAGTTACCACCTTCGGTAGGAAGAATACTTTAGTCCAAAGAACCGTTTTTTCTGGGTAGATGGTATGGTATGGAGGCTGAGATGACAGAGCCAGTAGCTCACTGACTCTCCGGGCAGATGTTATCGCTACTAAAAAGGCTAATTTGTATGGTAAGGAGCCTTATGGGGCAGTTGTATGAAGTTGTATGGCTCAAAGACAGCACACATCAAAAACATGAGGATTAACTGAGGTCCCACTGTGGCATAATTAAAAGAGCTGGTGAAACATAAGCTGAAGACCTTTGAGAAACCTGTTCACAATAGGGTACTTGAAAAGGGACGGATGATCTAGCAACTGCAGAAATGCCAATATAGCGGACAGATAGCCGTTCAATGTGCCAAAGCATAACACTACTGGGCTAAGGTATGAATAAATAAAATAACCTGGGACAGGGGTGCAGATAGGGGGTCGACTTGTTTATTTGTACACCAAGCCACAAACGTACTCCAATGGCAGTTGTATACCATCCTGTGGGGAGGGACATCTGGCTGCCAAGACAACACTGCAGACTTCGGGTGAAGGCCCATAGCCGTCAACTGTCACAGCTGAATCTCCATGCATGAAGGTGAAGCATTTTCTAATCTATCATCAAACATCTAATCAAGCATTATCTAATTGAGACCTCTAGCTGCATATTTCTTACTTTAAAGAAATTCACAGGCATCAGACTAGATCCAGAATTTTGTTAGTGAGCAGTACCCCTGTGTATCGGTAGATGGTGTCATTGGCGCCGTGTTGGCGTCGTCTGTACCAGAAATGTCGTGCAAGGTGCCTATATAGGCGACACCCCAGAGCACTGACATGAGTTCTTGTCTGTGCCAGTCAGTGCACATCTGGAGGATAGCTACCACTAGTTACTTTTTGACTGACCTTTTTTCAACCCTTTTGCCAACTCTCTTGTCAAAGATTTGTCAGCTTTGTTTCCTGGTGTGGCTGGGATGTCCACAAGGAAGTCTGGTTTCAAGCCCTGTTGTGCCTGTCACCAGCAAATGTCATTGAAGGATCCACCTCGTCTGCCTTTGGTGCCTCAAGCGTGACCACTTGCATCGATTTTCACTCCATGCACCCATGGGGCGGGAGAAGCTTTGTTTTATGCACTGCCAAGCTCTGGAATTCCCTCCGGCTACCCATTAAGGCAATATCTAATCTGCTCTTTTTTAGAAAGGCTCTAAAAACCTGGCTGGTCAACCTTTTTCTTCTAAGGTTGTTTACCTGGTAGCAGCAGCACCAAGACGCCTCTGGGCATTTGAGTGTTTTAGAAAACTATGTTTCATTTCAGCCAAAGGCCTTGAGGGAGCAGTCCTTCAAGCTCCTTGCTGCTCAATGTGCGACACCTCAATGGTCTTGATCCTGGTCGGGAGGAAAGTCCCAGGATCGCTCACGGAGCCACTCCATGCACTCTTTGTTACAGTCAAAGTCATCCAGGTTTTTGGGTGAGTCCGACAAACAGAAGAGCAAGAATTTGACAAGGCCTTCGCCTTTGCTCCATCCATCATTGTCATCTGACGAGGGAAAGGAGCATCGGCATTTGAGGCCTGGCTCCACGGTTGAGCCTGCCCTTGGCCTCTCCCTGCGCCTCCCCAAGTTTCTAGGAGCCAGAGCAACTGCCCAACTTTGTGAATTTAATGAGGCCATGCATCTCATATTTGGGTGGCCTGTCCCGGCTGGGGTGCCTTTGGGCCCCGTGGGCTGGGACTTGGGAATCATTGGAAGGGGCCACTGGACTCTGCTGAGTACCAGCCCCTAGATATCACTGAGGACACTTGATATGAGGATCTGGCAGATGTCAGTGGGCTGGTTACCACCCAAGATACTGGCTTAGTTTCTGCTTCTACCATGGTTACGGAGGAAGGAGCATTATTTGCTATGGTGGTCTTGCCACACTCTCTCGTACTCTGAAAGCTCTTTATTTGTTAGTCACAAAAAGTCTGGTGACTCTCAAACAATACCTCAAAAGTACTATTCCCACTAATTATACTCCTAAGCTAGGTCCTCCTCGTAGGTGGTATGCCACATAACTGTGAAACACTTGATAATAAAACCTATTTCATTGTGGCACTCTTCATCCTCGGGAGAAGAGCATCACCTGGGAATGATGAAATGTTGGAAGCAGCCCTTCAAGATGTGTTATTGTCAGTGAGGGACTTGCTTCGTGTGTCGGTTGTGAATTACATAGAGACAGCGATTTCAGACACATGTCAGAAATAAAATGACAGCAGCATAAGGCACACAGACAGCAATCTTTGAAGCATGGAAGGTCGAATCAAACACAGCGTCGGTGATGGCAGACGCACACACATTGATATCTGTGAGTTTAGACATATAGGGCCATATGTACGAAAGCTTTTTCCCATAGACACAGAATGGGTAAAATCCTTTCGTACATCTGGCCCATAGCCAGCAAACTTAAAAAAACAGAAATTATATCAGAAAAACAGCAATGTCAGACAGAGAATGATGTCAGATGCACAGAAGTACATATCAAAATAAGCGTACAGCGATGTCAGGCATCCAGTGTTTTCAGACACACAGGGATTGGGACGTACAGAAAGCAGTGCCATCCACACAGGAAGAATAGATAGCTCAATGATGGAGGACATAGCAGTGAAAGGGACATTAGGGACATAGCTTTACCATCTCTGCAGGGAGTGCCAAACTCAGCCACTTCCTTCAATCAACAATAAGCAATGCCACTCTCTATAGGCCTGAGAGAAGGCCTTGATAATATGCACAGCCTTTAAACCGCCAGATAAATAAGTATTATGCATGCACGTAGAGCAACGTCCCCACTTTATTTTCTCTGTGAGAAAAGAAGAGAGACCTCCTGCATGCCTTCACACGAAAATCTCAAAAGGTTTGTCCCGAAGCTGAAGGAACACACTGGCATGAGCTGGGGGGTCCGCAGGGACACATTTCCAAACTAGAACAGCTCTTAATAGCCCACATGTTGTTTTACTCACTGCAGGCTTTAAGCAGAGACATTCTAAGGTACGGAGTAGGTCGGCAATTGCCCAGGGCTGGCACCCGCCTTCCAAGGGCCCCCTGTGAAAGTGAACTTTCTCTCTAGGCCACTTATGTTATTTTTTGTATTGTAATCTTTAATGTCTAACTCATTATTGTTAGGCAACCTCGGTCTTGAATTAGCAACACATGAGTAATAAAATTCAAAGTTATTCCAAATATGAGCCCCCAAAATATTTCTTGGCGTGTACCTCCAAAATCCATAAAATGACACTGGCTTTAGGATGTGACAGTTTCCTTGCTGGGGAAAAGTCACTGCTGATGACTGATGATTGCAGGTCCTGCAAAGGTGAAAAAGCCAAGGGCTCCTGGGAAATGTAATATTAAAGGAGTGGGATTGAGTCTAGTCCTGATTATTGAATATGAAATATCGCAACAGCCTCTTTGTAATCCTGTTGGCTGCTATGACATCGTTCGAGGGCCTGGGTGCATGTACTGTGAGGTTTAATCCCCTGCAGTTTCGATGATGCATGTAGGGTAAGGAAAAAAATGTCCCTCTCGTGAATGTCTCCTGCAGCTTGCAGGTAGTGTGGTTGGCAAGAGGAGTGTACTGAGTGTACTTCGTGAATGTGTACTCGCGCAGTGAGCATCCTGCCACCCTATCGGTATCAGAGTAAAACAAGCATTTGCAATGCAATAGGGTCTCGCATTTCTCGGAGTTACAGCTATTAGCAGTCGTAAACTCCCAACCGGACTTTTCTTGCCACATTAAATGGGAAAAAACAGCGCGATCGCGCTGCTACAGTTCACTGGCAAATTACAATATAAAATACAAGTAAACATCAAGTTACCCACAGCGAACACAATTAGGAGGTCCTGAAACTACATTCCGCCATTTTACGGACAGGATCGGTTCTTGACCCGAGGAGCTGTCTATTTGGCTGTTGTTTTCACATTCAGCAGCTTGCTATAGAGAGACTCACGTTTATTTGTGAAGTGCTCAAATTAATGAGTATGAGCTTTTCTTTTCTATGAAAGGAAGGCACTGACAGTGGAGGGGTGGGCGGCAGGAGTCTAAGTAATTTTTTTTACATTTAGGACCGAAGGGCATGCTATGTTATACATGCCTACCATATTACTCCTCTGTCAATTTAACTAAGTAGGAAAATGTTTCGAGTGCCTATCCATCACAACCCCTCCCTGTATTGCCCTTCCGGCGGAACTAACTGGAAACAGACAGTTGAAGACATCATGCAGGTAGAAAAACAAAAGACAAAAAAAGAGCGCGATCACACTGCTACAGTTCACTCGTAGTGAAACCTATCAGCAAAAGTGCAATTATCTATGTAACCAGCAAAAGTGCAATTAACTATGTAACAGGGTTGATGCCATGCAAAGCGCTGGACTGATCGCGCTGCGAAAAAAAAAAAAAGTAATCCACAAACCTGACAGGGAAACAGCAAGCCTCGCATGCTTTCAGTACTTGGTCGCTGCGCTCGAGGAGGGCTAACCACCGGAAAAGGCATGACGTATGCGTGCCTTCCACTAATGAAAGCAAGCCGATTTTGGAAGGCAAGCCCACGAACCAATGAAAGACACTGACGTGACATGGACGGGGCTCTGAGCCCTTTTCTATCTACTAAAGAGTCTCGCAAGTGAAACGCATGCGACGCAGGCTCGACCCTAAAAAAGGCAGCACAGTCATAATTAAGATCAGCGATTGAACATCAACATGAAAAAACTGACCTAAAGTACCTTTAGCACTAATCAAGACACCAATGCAGACTGCTACTTGAAATGTAAACTTCCTCGAAAGCAATGGCATGGTCCCAAAAAGTAATGGACAGACTAGGAAGTCAATCCCAATCGAGTCTTGCCAAAATAGGCATTAACTTAAAAGAACCAGCCCAAAGCCCCTTTTGTATGTTGTGTGTTTTGTGTGTGTGTGTATTATGGGCGTGTCTATTGTGTATGTCCTGTGCTCACGTGATGTAGCCAGCCTTAACAAGATCTATTTATGTTCATGAAGAAAGCAACTGTCGTCATTTTGAAGGTGAATAATTTCCATCGCTTTTCTGATGCTTTGTTAATTAAGCAAGCAGTTGATAGGTCTGTTGGTTCATGCCATATTTTAGGCAGTAGAACGGCCAGCACTGCAGCTTCAGGTCGCGCTTGTGCTGCACTTTAGGTGGTTCTCAGCTTACATTGGCCCACAGCACATATTGGAATACATCAATCTTATATTTATGTGGATTAATATGTCACTGTTTGTTTTCAGGAGATACTTTTCGTGGCTGTAAATGTCAGGCCCTGTGGCAGAGGTAAGAGTAGATTTTTCACTTTTACAATCTGGCACAATATTAGAAGAAGTTCTCTGAAAAGAAATGGTTAAAATATTTTCCCCTTTTCTTTTTCTCTGTGCCTCTTTGTTTTTCTGTCAAAATTGGTTGACTGCGTTTGCCTTCCATGACCATGCATGTTAATAAATATCCTGTGATGGGAAAGCAGAAACTGCTGCAGTGTGCGCTGAAGGACCATCACTAAAAATGTCGTCCTGGCAGTGTAGAGGCGTTTGTAAATAAGCCCACAGTTTCTAAATTCATGTAAACATTCAGAACCATCTCCTTATGTCAATTTGATCATGACTGGTACAAAGTTTCTAAAAGCCTATTTGGCTTCTCTTTTTAAAGGACTAGTCTTGTCATGTCTATTCCACATAAGCCCTGCTGCATAATTCTAGGATGTGAGCATCTATCTTTTATAATTTTAAGGGTTGCGACATAGCCCTTGATTCCTCTACTGCCCCACACATCTAGCACAAGACCAAGACAAGACTTCAAATCTTATATTCCCCCTTCCCATTCACAGTTTAATTGATTGATTAATTTAATTAATTATGCAGACACTACCCAATGATCTCCGTGCAGGTTTAACAATAACCTAAATAAATGAGATGCATTTTGGAGCTTGTTTTGAACATCTAAAAAAATGAAGCAATGTTGTATGATATGGGCAAGAGAAACAGTTGTAGAAAGAACGGCAAAGACAGAAATAGACCTATCTAGAATAGGATAGACAGAAATATACCTATCTATATTACATTAGCGGTCATACCCCATTTGTGAAGTATTGGTAGGTACTAAAGTATTGTACTGAATCGTCTTGCCCAATTGTCAAAGGGTAGTATTAGGAACATTTTTTAACTCTACCTTTATCAGCGTATGGTAATGGTGAATGACAGTTTAATACGTTTTGATTGTCATCTGTCCTTAGAGATACATTTGGGCTGAGGTTTATGTTAGCACCAATGTTTTAGATGAACATGGTATGATACACTTTATAGCTATTTGCACAGTCAAGGACACTGAGATTAATTGGTATTTCTTACGCCAGAAAAAAAAAGGGTAGTCCTATATGATTTTAATACATTGCACTTTATTACCCTACTTGCACCCTCAAGGACACCATTTATTTTTTTATCTTCTTATAACTCTTTGCACAATAACTCATGATGCTTATTTCTGTCTTTTTTAGTAATCAGGCAGCATTTATCTGGTATTATTTACTGTGTAGGAGATACATTATTCATCTAGTCTTTATATTGTATTTTCTTGCCTAGTTTTCTTGCCTAGAAATATTGCACTAGTCATTGATAAAGAGGATGATAGCCATAATAATTTCTTGGGCCTTCCTCTTATGTCATCCTACTTAGGAAAGTAATTTAGACTGATTGATAATTCCTGTGGTTTAACACCCACCTGTTTATGTTGCAATTTGCAATTGGCGATGTTCATGAGGGAGGTATTTCAATGATTTTTAAAAATAAGAAAATGCTTAAAATTAAAAAATGTATTTTTAAATTTCTTTGCTCACAGATAGTCTCTGAATTTTTTTAATGTTTTTGCCTGTATTTTGTTATACTTGATTTCCTTTAATTTTAAAGAAATTGAAATTAGTTTGACTACAAGAGTACAGAAGGCCCTGCAGGAAAATCGGGGGATCCTGGAGCCTGAAACTATGTACCAGGTCCCAAAGCCATGAATATGGACAGGATGGCTGGCCGCCCAAACTCCAAGGGTCCACAGGTCAAGAAGAAGCCCAACCCTCAGGTGGAAGTCCAGGCACCCGCAGGAAACACTGCTCCTGGAAACATGCCAGAGCTGGCAGAACTCCATGGAGAAAGTGGTCACTCTAGGGAGGACCTGAGTCACGGAGAAATGACCTGCCCTACTCTAGAGGACCTGTGAGAGTTAGCTGCCAGACAGGAACAAGGGGATACCAGTGATATCCATAAGGTATAGTGGGAGGAGAGGCTGATGAACAGCGAGCCAAGGGGCCCCTATCCAGGGTAGTCCAATCACAAGTGCTCCCTCAGCAGTACAGGGAGTTCCTCCTTAACCTGGGCCAAGATATCCCCTGGATACCTGGGACAGACCAAGACCCTGAAGAGTCTGGTAAGTCACTTTTACTGCCCCCCAGGGGTCTGAGATGGTCAAGAAGATTTTTTCACCAGTGACAATGCAGTGGGAACCAAATGCTCCCCTGATACCACTACTTGTGGTGGGAACTCCCTTTGATAGGGTGGGGATTGACATTGTTGGTCATCTACACTCCCCAGCAGCCTCAGGGAATAGATTTATCTTGGTGTCAGTGGATCATGCCACTAGACACCCTGAAAATATTTGTGTTAGGACAGTCAATACCCCTGCAGTGGCTAGAACTCTCCTTGGAATCTTTACCAGAGTTGGGTTCCATAAGGAGGTGATCTGAGATAGAGGCACAGATTTCATGTCTGCCTATCTGAAGGCTGTTTGGGATGGGTGTGGTGTGAATTATAAATTCACCACCCCTTTCACACCCAAGGAAATAGTCTAGTTGAAATATTCAACAAGATCTTGAAAGACATGATCCTGGGGTTACTTCAGAAACTCAGGAGGAGATGGGATGATTCTCCTATGCCTACTCTTCCCCTCCAGGGAGCTCCCCCCAAAAGGAGTTGACTTTAGCCCCTTTGAGCTAATCTCTGGACACCATGTAAGGGGTTGACTACATTTGGTTAAAGAGGGTTAGAAGAGACACTCAAGGAACCCAAGCATGGCGTTGTGGACCATGTGCATGGCCTTCACTCCAGGATGGCTGACTATATGAAGGCAAATAAGAATTTGGAGGCCAGCCAGGAGGTTGTGAAGCACTGTTATTACCAGATGTCCTCTGTGTTTGCCTACTAGCCAGGTCAGTTGTTGTGGGTGTTGGAGCCTGTGGCACCCAGGGCAATGCAGGACAAATGGAACAGCTGTACCCCGTCATGGAGAAAAAGGGAGAAGTCGCCTTCTTGGTAGACTTGGGTTCCTCCAGGAACCCTTTTAGGGTCAGTCATGTGAGCAGGCTCAAGTTGCACCATGACAGGGCAGACCTCACTATGTTGGTGGTTGCAGATGGTGGAGAGGAAGAAGGGAGAGAACGTCTCCCAGCCCTCTTATTCTCTAATGCCCAGTATGGAAGTGTGGAAGGAGTGGTACTATCCTCCACCTTAACAGAACAGCAACAAAGAGACTGTCATCAGTTACTGAGGCAGAATGCTGGATTGTTCTCTTTGACCATAGTTCTGACAACATGGTGTACTCAATGATGTGGGCACTGATCAATGATCCTGTCAAAAGCAGGATATACAGATTGTTTGACCATTTCAAAGCCAGCATTAAAGTTGAGGTTGCAAAGATACTAGAGGTGGGGGTGACTGAGCCCTTCGGCAATTCATGGGCCAGCCCAGTGGTACTGGTGCCAGAGGCCAATCCCAAAAGTGGGAAGCCTGAGATGATGTTCTGTGTGGACTACAGAGTCTCAATGCAGTCACTAAGACTTATATACACCCCAAAACAAGAGCTGATGAGCTCATTGATAGATTAGATGCAGCCAAATTATGGGAGTACCTTTGACCTGACATCAGATTTTTAGCAGACAGTCCTCACCCCAGGGACCATGGACGGGTCTGTGTTTTCTACACCTGAAAGTCATTTTCACTTAAAATGATGCCCTCTCGGTTGAACAATGAGCCTGCCACCTTCCGGAGGTTAGTTAACAGAGTAGTATCTGATAAAGGCTTATAGCGCAGATTCATTACTTTAGAATATCCCAAGGGCAGTACTCCTGCACCCTTGTAGGTGGCATACTTCGGTTCTGAGTCAGCATCATCCACACCGGGTGGTACCTATGTAGACACCACCTCAGCACACTGATGTGAGTTCTTTCCTTTCAGCGCCAGATAGCCCTGATCCTGTTTGAGCTACACCTAAGTCATTTTTCGACTGGTCTTTTTCAACTTTTTGTCAATGCTTTTTTGAGATTTTACATCTCCTGGTGTGAGGATGTCTCCAAAGAAACCAGCTGGTTTCAAACCATTTGAGACCTTTCATAGGCAGTGACAGACCTCACTGAGTGTGTTTGTGGTGCTTGGAGCTGAGAAATGCTGAGGTGGCGATTTCTCAAGCTCCTTGCTACCTGACATCAGTCACATCCGCAACACTCCAGGTCCTAATGATGCAAGAGGTCCTGGGACTAGAGCCCATCCTGATGTTCATCGATGCATTCAAAGTCATCAGGGAAGCCTGGTAAGTCCCACAAACACAAGAAATCAAAGAAGTCCAAATGCTCTTCAACTTCACCATGTCCATCAAAGTCATCTGATGAGCTGAGAGATTTGGCACTCTAGGCCCAGCGAGTTGGCGGGGCCATATTCTGGGTTCACTCTTCGCTTTCCAAATTTTCCCAGAGATGAAGTGATCCCCGCCCAGCTAAAATAATTTGATGAGCCCATGCTCCTCATCTTTGGGTGGGCTGGACCCTCTGGAGTGCCTTTGGGACCCATGGAAAGAGAAGGGTCCCGACGGGATACACGAAGGCGGGTTCCCACTTGGTGCCAGTTGGGCCCCATAGATCCCAAGCTGGATATGGAGCAGAGCCGTTGGCATGACCGAGGCCTTCCTCTGCACCCAATCTGTGCTAAGTGGTGCCGTCCCAATCGTTATTCCCAACTCTCATACAGAGCCGGATGGACATCGTACGATCCTTTGTCCGGTGCCAACCGAGGACATTTTTCTAAAAAAAGAGCTAGTGCCTTATTTGGTGGTTAGTCCTTGTGAGGGAGACATTTGGGAGGGGTGTATGGACCCTTATGAAGTTGAAAAAGTTAAGGACCGTACAACAGGTATGAAGAACTGGGTGAGGCTAGTGGGTTGGACACCTCAATTGACACTGGCCTGGTTTCCTATCCTACTACCTACACTACTTTGCAGTGGTGGTGTGCAGAGTGCCTGAATTCCTGGATCTTAACCTACTCTTAGAGGCAGTCAAGACTATTGTATTGAGGGAAATGCTTCACCCCGGAATCCCCCCCCACATCGAACTCTTACTCCTGTTCAATGAATCCCTTACAGATGTCCTACTCGGGCCAGGTCCAAGTCCTGTGCAGGGGCTCCTGTGAAAAGGAAGATTCACCGCCACCATCATCCCAATCCTGGTGATCACATTTTCCTTACCGAGCTCCTCAACCCTGAGGGCTTGGTGGTCCAAGCCTCCTCACCCCGTACACCCTGGTCCGTTCCCTATCACTCCACATGATAGGGAATTAAAGAACTGGACACCTGTGGTAAGAGAATGTTCTCATCCACCAGTCTGGCACTGCGGTTGGTGAACACTGGGTACTTATTGGATGGTTTTTCCCATGCACTCTGGACTTCTGTTGCACAAGTGCTGCCTGTGGTCCTGGAGGCCATACTCTCTTATCCTGTTGACGATGGAAGGGATGAGGCTAAGTTCACCATCAGCTGTGGACTTGACACAACCAACACACTTGGCAGAGCAATTTCATTGTCGCCAGCCTTGCGGTGCCATGCCTGGCTGAGAACATCTGGCTTTCCAGGGGATGTCAAGGCTTACCTTATGGACATGCTCTTTGATGACTTTCACCTTTTTGAAGACAAGGCAAATTAAGGGCTGGTGCTCTTCAAGGACAGCATGAATACAGCCAGGTCACTGGGCTTTTCTATGGCCCCTCGCCAACACCAATCCGCCTTCTGCCCTGTGAGGAAATGGGGTGTATTATATGGTGTGGTAGTGCAAACTCACTGTATAATTCACTTACCAACCACTTTTAGGACCCCTGGGTTTCGTCTGTCAAACCCTCAGCTCAATCCTAGATAGTTGGGCCACTGAGCAGCAAGGTATACACAGAGGAATAAATGTTAAGCATTTAAACAGCACCAAACAATTGAAGAAGAAATCGACACAACACTCCAGAAATCTAGCACCAATTTATAACAAGCATTGGGAAAGCGAATAGATCCCGCCTATGCAAGAGTTAATGGCTTTGGCAATGTGTTTGGCATGTTGTACTCCAGTGTGGCTGCTGTTCTGTTCAGCATGGCTAAATGTTAGTGGCATGGAGTATCAGAGTGGATTAAGGGAGTCGAGTGTCATACAATGGATTTGTTGGAATGTCATAGAGTGGAGTAGGAGGTGTAAAGTGTCACAGGGTTGAGTAGAGAGGAGCAGAGTTCAGTGACAGAGAGTTTCGTGGAGTGGAGTGACGTGGAATAGGGTGGAGTGGGTTGGAGTGGATTAAGATAGTGGGGTAAATTGGATTACGTGGAGTGGGGTGTATTGGTGTGGGGTGGATTGGATTTGAGTGGGATGGATTGAAATGAGGTGAGGTAGATGAGATTGGGGTGGATTAGATTGGAGTGATAGGGCAGTGCTGGGGTGGAAGGGGTGGAGTGGATTGGAGTGGGGTCGATTAAATTGGTCTGGATTAGAATGGACTGGTGCCGGTGAATTGGATTGGAGTGGGGTGGTTTGGTTTGGATTGGAGTGGGGTGGACTGGATTGGGGTGGCCTGGACAGATTGGAGTGGGGCGGGCTGGATGGATTGGTGTGCGGTGGGCTGAAATGGGATGGAGTTGGCTGGACTGAGATACAGTGTGGTGGATTGGAATAAAGGGTGGTGGATTTGAGTGAATGTGGTGGATTGGAGTGAGTGTGCTGTGGATGGGAGGGATGGGTAGATTGGAGGGGTGGGTGGATTGGGGTGGGGTGGACTGGAGTGGGGTGGACTGAAACGTGGTGGGGTAGATTGGATTAGGGTGTGGTGGGCTGCAGTGGGATGGATTGAATTGGAGTGGGGTAGTGTGGTGTGGATTGGAGTGGGGTAGGGTGGATTGAATTGGTGTGGGGTGGCTTAGATTGGTGTGAGGTGGATTGATTGTAAAGGGGTGTACTGGATTAAAGTGAGATAGATTAGGGTGGTTTGAAGTGGGGTGGATCGGACTGGAGTATGGTGGATTCATTTTGATTGGAGTTGGGTGGATTAAAGTGGATTGCATTGGAGTCGGTGGATTGTACTGGAGTGAGGTAGATTGGGTAGTGGTGGACTTGACTGGAGTGGGGTGGTTTGGATTGGAGTCAGGTGGGTTGGATTGGAGTAGGGTGGGTTGGAATGGAGTGGGCTGGAGTGAGGTGGATTGGACCAGAGTGACATGGATTTGACTGGAGTGGGATAGATTGGACTGGAGTGGGGTGGATTGAACTTGAGTGGGGTAAATTGGACTGGAGTGGATTGGGTGGGGTGGTTTGGATTGGGGTGAGGTGTATTGGATTGGAGTGGGATAGATTGGACTAAGCTGAATTGGGCTGCATGAGATTGGTGTGGGTGGGGTGGATTATGAAGGATTGAAGTGGGGCGAATTGGAATGTTTGGGGTGGATTGGAGTGGGGTGGACTGGACTGGGGTGAGGCGGATTGAATTGGAGTGGGGCAGATTGTTTTGGATTGGAGTGGGTTGTATGGGGTTGAAGTCGGTTAGGTTGGAATACGGCAGGTTGTTTTGGATTGGAATGGGTCAGACTGGAGTGGGGCAGATAGGAATTGGACAGATTGTTTTGGATTGGAGATGGCAGCCAGGAGTGAGACAGATTGTATTAGGGTGGATTTGAGTGGGGTGGATTAGGTTGTGTGGGGGGGATTGGATGGGAGTGGGGTGGATTGGAGTTGGGGTGAATTGGGATGAGTGGGGCGTATTAGATTGGAGTGGGGCGTATTGTTTTGGATTGGGGTGGGGCGGATTGGAGTGGGACAAATTGTTTTGGATTGGAGGGGGGCATACTTGAGTGAGGGGATTGGAGTGGGGCATATTGTTTTGGCTTGTAGTGGGGCAGATTCGAGTGGGGCAGATTTGAGTGGGACAGACTGTTTTGACTGAAGTGGGGCAGATGGGAGTGGGGTGGATTGGAGTGGGGCAGACTGTTTGGGATTAAAGTGGGACAGAGTGGTGTGCGGAGTGAAGTGGGCTGGAGTGGGGCACATTGTTTTGGATTGCAGTGGGGCAGATTGGAGTGGGGCTGATTGTTTTGGTTTTGAGTGCAAATTGCAGTGGGATCTACTGTTTTGGATTGGGGCAGACTGGAGTGGGGCATATTGTTTTGGATTGGAGTGGGGCAAATTGGAGTGGGGTAGATAGGAGTGGGGCATATTGGATTGGATTGGAGTGGGGCATATTGTTTTAGATTGATTTGGGCAGATTGTTTTGGATTGGAGCAGGACAGATTGTTTCGGTTTTTTCAGATTGTTTTTGAGTAGAGTGGGAAAAATTGGAGTGTTGCAGAGTAGATTGGGGTGGGTTGGTAAAATTGGAATGGGGTGGATTGGAGTGGATTGGATGGGGTGAGTGGTTTGGATTGGAGTGGGGTAGATTGATGTGGAGTGTAATGGGGCAGATTGGAATGGGGTGGATTGTGGTGTACTGCATGATTATGTGTTAAAGCGTAATTTCAGAAACCACACATAATGAATATTTAGAACAAGTTCATCATCGTTTGAAAAGTTTGCGCACAAGCAATTAAAAAAGAAAACATGATTGCAAAGTGAGAACAGATGACTTGGCAAAATAAAAGAAAGCTTTAAAAAAACAAAAGTTTGTAATTTTGTTTGTCCTGCTGGATACGTTTTTGCAAGTCATGAGCCTTCTGTTTGCAGGGCTCTAGAACCTAAAAAGAACAAAATAGTACTTCGATCAAGGGAGCAGCGGACAGGCACTAATTAAGGTGAATCAATCAGTGCTTTGTCCCTGCTCCACATAAAGGAACGAAAGTGGTGCGATTCCTACCTTGATGAATTAGGAGGCTGTCAAAAAGAGTGCTAAACAAACCAACAAATAGTGAGCAACAGGCCGGCTCCACACCCTTTACTGTACACAAGAGTCTCGCATACAAGACACATGCACTAGCGCATGCACTCGCGGGCTCAACCCAAAAAAATATGTTGTATTTGTATAAGAATTTAGACACTAGACCAAAAAAAGCCACTGGAGGGTTCTGCATACATAGATGTTACAAGAAATATTAAATTAATGCAATTTCACTCAACCACAAATAAGCCTTGGCAAAGTCAATGAATTTAATACTTAGAAACATTTTTAAGGAAAACTTAGGTAAGTGTCAATGCGGTCAGTCAGAATAAGGATGAGCAGCGCTTCAACGGTTCCAGGCACTTTATCCGTGTTGTAATGGATTCCTGCGGAGTGGTCCTGATGCAAGAGATGAAGGATGCTGGAGATGCTCTAAGGATGCTGTGGATGCAACACAGTTGACAGGGTCTTCCTGCCGGGATTCCTTTGTCCACAAAGATGGTGAGGGGGGCCTAGTTGCAGGGTCAGCGTACCATGGAGGCCTCTCTGGTCTGGCCAAAGTCCAGTTCCCACGTGACTACCAGTAGCCTTTTTTTGAAGTCACAGGCCAGTCCTTCTTTATTCAATAACTCACCATCAGAGGGTCCCAGCAACTCTCCAACAGCACTTCTAGGTTCAGCCAACTCAGGTGGAACTCTGTGCATTCGGTATTGGTCCTCGGTGCTGCACGGCGGTGATGGTAGTAGCTTGAAGACCTTGGGCTACTAACTTACCCCAGCAGGCTCCTTTAGGTGTTCTATCCCTGTACTGCAAACAGGAGGCCAGTTAGCTGCCATGTGTTTCCCATGTTTTACTGTCAGGAAATATAAAGTACATGACTTGCCCGTGTTTTGTATGTTGCATCCTGCCTTTAGGGATCGGAAGGTGTACCAGACGGGTGACTTATACACATGTACATGGGAAGCGGTGGCTTTGCCATTGCTCTAATGGCAAAGCCGGACTAGCAATGCAGGTCTGCTTTACCTCATTGGCGGATTTGGAGACTCATTTTACTTCTGAGACCTCCAGGGTGGCACAGTCAGTGCTGTAAGCCCTGGGGTAACCCTTTAAGTTACATGCTGTAGGTACCAGGGTACCATTTACTAAGGGCTTACAGGTAGGTTAGCCATTTCCAATTGGGTATTCCCAATTTGACATACACTTTAAGGTCAGGGAACTGAGGTCTGGGTAGCAAGCCTTAGTGCACTCGCAGGGACGAAAACCCTGCAGCACCGGTAGATAATATTTGGAAAATCATACAAAAAGAGGCATTGCCTTGCATGGCCACCCTCCTGATGAAAGATGATGAGTAACCAACCCTTGTCCTGGTGGTAATCATCATCTAAATAGAAAAACCTGGAAAGGCCATCTGCACTACTGTGAAGTCCACACCCTGTAGAGAAATGGACAACCTTAACAACTTGGGGTTTTCTCCTCTCATCTGCTTCAGTCAGGCAAAGGAGTTGTGGTTGATTTGAAGTCTGAAGTGGGCCTCTAACAGGCAGGGTCTCAGCTTCTTCAATGACCCAACCACAGCAAAGGCTACCCTTTTAATGGTACTCCAATGCTGTTCTCTCTGGAAGAGTTTCAGAGGACTTTCCTGCTAATGGAGGCAACTGGCTGATATTAGCTCAAATCATTCACTTGTGACAACACTTCCCCAATCCCATTTTCAGAGGCATCTGTCTGAACAATGAATTCCTCACTGAATTCAGGTGCCTTCAGGACAGGTGCTGAGCACAGAGCTTCCTTTAGGGTGCCAAAAGCCTTCTGACACTGCTCAGCCCAGGTAACGCTTCTAGGCTGTTTCTTGGAGGTCAGTTCCATTAGTGGTGCCATTATGGTACCATACCTTTCACAAATCTCTTGTAGTGTCCAGTCTGGCCAAGAAGATCTCTGACTTGGGTATGGGTCTTCGAATGTTCCCAGGCCACAATTGTCTATCTGGCACTTACTTGCCTTGACAGTCAGGTCAGCCTGCTGCAGAGCCTGAAAGCACTTGCTTGAGGTTGACCAAGGTATCCTCATAGATGGAGCTAAATACAGCTATATCATCAAGATATGCTGCACTGAAATTCTCCAGACCTGAAGAATCTTTGCAAGCCTATTTGTCTTTTTAAGCCTTTCTAGCTATTTGAAATAAAGATTTTTTTTAAAAAGCACTAGCGAAGCAAGAGGCTGGCAGCCAACACCAGACTAACTGGCTGATTTGATAGATACTGCTAGCAGTGGATTACATACCTTAGAATATTCCTCAAGCGTCAGAGTGGATCCAGACATTTTGGAGCGGTACCCCCGCTTGCCAATAGATGGAGACATTCGGCTTTGCATCACCGGCTTCATTCACACCAGATATGATTTGTGCAGTGCCTATATAGGTGACACGCCGGCAGAATGATGTCAGAGAGGGACCACGACTCCAACATCTGTGGGGACTGCCATGCCCCCAAAGGTGCTGAGGAAGTGTTCCTTCAAAGTCCTCACTGTCCATGTCGGTTGACCCTGCGATGCTCAAGATCACAGTCATGTGGAAGGTCCTAGGACTGCTTGCTCAGCCATCTCTGTTAAAGTGGTCAGATAAGTCCCACAGAAAAAAGAAATGTACGAAATCGAAGCCATCTTCAACTTTGATACACCCATCGAAGTCTTCTGACAGAGCTCAGGAGCATCAGCACTCCACCCATGTGTTTCGACGAAGTCTGAATCAGGGTCAACTCCGCTCTTCTCTGACTTTCCTAGAGCAATCTCCACCCTGCCGAAATAATTTTAAGAGGCCATGCACCTCATCTCTGGGGGTGTCTGGCCCCAATGGCTTGGGAAGGACCCACACTGGATCCTCACCAGTGGATTTGCTCATGGTTCCCCCCCCCCCACAAACCTGGTGTTGGATCCCGAGCACAGACACCTGCATCCTGCTTGTAACCCATGCCCGTTGGCATATGCAGGCTCTGCAGTAGGACCTGAAGTCCCAGTGGGCACAGCATCATGGAAGTCTCTCTGACATGCTCTAGATCTCAGAGGGAAATGCAAGGGGCCTACAGTCATGGCTGACAAACCACGATTGAGTCAGCAGCAGACCCCTCTCCTTTCCCCACCCAGAGTTGACTGTAGTGACAGAGGCATCATTCATGGATTGGGAAGGCCATTTGGGAGAGGAGGAGATCAAGAGACTCTGGTCTCTGGCGGAGTACCAGCTCCACATAAAGATGCTGGAGTTGCTGGTGACCCAACAAGCATTAAAAGCCTTTCTTCCTTTGATCAAGGGAAGTCTAGTTCAGGTGTTCAAAGACAATACTACTGCCATGTGGTACTGCAATAAACAGGGCAAGGTGGGGTTGTGGACCTTGTGTCAAAAGGCCCTGCGTCTCGGGACATGGCTGGAACCCTAGGGCATTTTCCTGGTAGTGTTACACCTGAACAGAACAGACAAACTCAGCCATCGATGCCTAGTGTATCACAAATGACATCTGCATCCTGCTGTGCTGCAACGTCTCTTCTGAGATTGGGGAGAGCCTTGGTTAGATCTGTTCCCCACCGCAGAGAACGCAAAATGTCAGCAGTTTTGGCATGCTGGAGTTTTCAAGAAGGCTCTCAATCTGAGACGCTTTTATTCTCAATTGAGGCTCAGGCCTACTGTTTGCCTTTCCACCAATACCACTCCTGCCCAGAATTTTCAATAAGATCAGGAATGACTGCGGCCAAGTCATCCTTTTGGCTTGAGATTGGGCACAGGGAGTTTGGTATCCCACACTCATGAACAACGGTCTTACGATCAGGCTCTCTCTTTGGGACGATTTTCTATTGCAACAGCAGGATTGGGTCTTTCACTTGAAGCTGCGTACCTTGCAACTTCATGTGTAGAGACTGAGCGGCTTCGACATTCTCCCCAAAGGCTGTGATTTTATTCTGGCAGGGAGGCGTCCCTCTACCAAGACAGTATACGCCTGCCACTGGGACATGTTCATGTCATGGTGTGCATCCAAGAATATTGACCCTCTTTCTGCACCCTTATCCCAAGTTTTACTTATTGTTCTTTCTGTGACCCAGCAGGACTCTGTTCTGCGCACTGTTAAAGGTTAAATATCAGTCGTATTAGATTTCATGCAGGTGTCTGACCAACTTTACGTGTTACAGTCACCTATTGTGACTGGATTTCTTAAGGAAAATTTGTTTCACTCTTGTCCAGTCATCATGCCCGAGTGTGACGTGAATCTGGTCTTAACCTTCTTCATGTGTGGACCCTTTAAGCCACTGCACCATTGCCAGCTTCAAAAATGACAATGAAAATGAATGGCCTTTCTGATGGCCATAACATTGGCCAGGAAGATCAGCAAACTACAGGCACTCTCTCTGCATACTCCCTACATGACCTTCTACCCAAACAAACTGGTTCTGAGAACCCAGGCCTCCTTCCTTTCAAAGGTAGTAACACCCTTCAATGTAGGCCAAAATATCAACAACTACGTTCTTTTCTCTGCTTCACCCTTCGAAAGAAAAAGATAGACTCCATTGTCTGGATCCAAAAAAGTATTTGCAGTCTACATTGATCGAACCAGAGAGTTCCAGGTGGACGATCAGTTCTTTCTTGGGTATGTCAGGGCAAAGAAAGGCAAGGCTGCGTACAAATGGATTACATCAAAATGGCGTGCTCTGCATAATAATATGCTATTCATTGGCCAAGAAGCAACCCCCTGAGGGCTTGCACGCTCATTCCACCAGAGCCAAGGCTGCAACCACTGTGTTAGCTCATGGAGTCCTTGTCCTGGCTATCTGTCAGGCAGCCACATGGGCATCTTTACACACATTCACCAAGCACTATTATCCAGGCGGTCAGGTCTTTCGTGATTGCCACTTTGCCTCTTCAGTCCTGCAGGACTTCTTGGTCTAATTTGTTAGCAGACCCACCTTCGGGGGAAATATTTCTTATGTATCTATTCTAAGATAAGGAATCTGCGGCAGATGAACAAGTTACTTACCTTCACTAATGCCTTATCTGGTAGACACTCTAGCTAGCTGAAGATTCCTTACCGACTCTCTAATCCTCCTCCCACTGCAAAACGGATTTCTACATAGGATCACCCTTACTAGGCCCGCAAGATGCACAGCACTTCATCAGCATTTTTTGTGACTCGGCACTTCTGCCGTTGAAAGGCACTGTGCATGTCACTTCCAGTGCCTACCACGTTGACACGGAGCCGAACCACACCAGTTACCGGCACATTGGGCTACTGCTCAAGAATTTCTGGATCCAGTATTGACATCTGGGGATAATTCTAAGGCAAGGAATCTGCAGTTTTGTAGAGTCTCTACCAGATAAAGCATTACCGAAGGTAAGTAACTTGTTCTTTAATGTCAACTATATGACCACTATGGGACAAGAAGGCCACAGCACACAGAATGTAATGTCCAACAGTAAAGCAAGAATAGATATTCCTGATGTCGTTCTGTAGGTTGGAAGAAGTATGAAGTTGAAACGAGTCTCAGATCCTGTTTGCAGATGGTGTCTTTATTTATAGTTGTTAGAAATCATTGAGTCATCATGGAGATACAGCCAACACGTGTTTCGTCACACAGGTGACTTCATCAAGGCTGTAATACAGTAATGAAAGCAAACATTGGATATATATGTGTGTTTTAGAATTTGGTGTGGAACCCAGAAACCGGTAACCAGTGGTACGAGCTTGTGTAAGTGAGTAATTAGTGAACATGGCTAGAAAGGTAAGTAGTGGTTGGGACCCAAATTGTGAAGCATGAAAATACAAAGTAAATCACCGTGATCATGTGGATAGTGTTGAAAATAAAAGTGTTGGAAAGCTTATACCTTAAGTACTATGTAGGTAGAAACAGTGTTATCTAGCAATTGGTATGCAGGTGGGAGAGTAGTGCAGGACTAAGACAAACCAGGAAGAGAAAGTGAGTAGAAACTTCAAAGAAAGGGGAGATACGGTTATGCACATGGTGGGAAAGCAGAGAGGTAACAAGGGCAGGGGGCCCCGGAGGGCACACAAAAGTAACTCATACCTGGGGCAGCTGGCCGAGGTGGGTAAGTGGTGATGCTAAGTAGCAAAGTAGCTCAGTGATCAGTTGAGTGGGCTGGAAAGAAAGTAAAAGAGATGAACCAAAGAGAGAAAGAGCAGAGAACAGGGGGAGGGGATAAGTATAGCTGTGAATAGCTACTTGTGTGAAAAAGGGTGATTAGAAAATAAGCGTAGGAACATACAAAGAAGGTAGTCCGGAGGAGAAATTTATGATAAAAATTAGACTTGAGAGAAAGAAAAGAAAGAAAAAAGTGGGTCAAATAAGAACATACCTTAGTATAATGGTTAACCTGTAAGTAGTATTGCTGCGCCAAGCAGCTGCAGGTGCGTAAGGTAGAGAGCTTGTGTGATAATGCAGATATAAGAGGCCCTGATACGCCTGTGATCATAACCTATGAAAGTACCAGGAAAAAATAATAAAATCAAATTGGGTTTTAGCCTGGATGAGGGGAACGATAGGCAATGTAATTGATATAGAGCAAGATCCGAGTCAGGGGTTGTGTGATAAGATTCAAGGCTAGTGGTGAGTCTAGTTTTAAAAAAGGCAGTAAGACAATCCTGATAAGGTGAGAGATAACCAGTAAGTCTAAAAACAGGGAGGACTGCAGGCACGGGAAGACTAACCAAGGAGATTGGTGTGGAAAAGCAGGTAGGATTAAAGCGACATATTATCGTGAATGTGATTTGTACGAAGAATATGGACATTAGGAAGCCAGCGTGGTCAAAATACAAGTGGAAACAGCCCGTGCGGTCGGGTAATGAAGATTTAGCTAAGGGGTAATGCGCCAGTAGTTAAACCGAAACCTGTTTGAAAATGCAGAATCGAAGCACACAGTAATGTCGTGTTGGGCACGTAGTTCAACCTTAAATAAACCGTGGTTAAAAAAGTAGAAACAGCCCATATGGTGGTGGGCAGCTAGTGAGGATTTGATCAACGTGTATCGAGGTTCAAACAGTGAACGCAGGAGCGTGGGCAAAGAATCAATGAGTAGAAATGGCAGGAATTGTCAAGTAGTGTTCGCGGTAAGGTAAACGCTACAGAATACGTTGTGAAGGCGAGTTACAATATGTGGAAATGGCAGGAATTGTAAGGTAATGTTAACAGTGAAGTAAAAGCTACAGATTACGTTGTAAAAGCGAGTTGGTCACTTACCAGGAAAAAGAGTAGCGGTGAGCTTCCCGTAGTCGCGAGATCGTGTAATGGTCTGCGAGGGATAGTGCTCGCTAATGAAGTAGGAAGTGGAAGTGCAGTAGAGATAAATGAGGGACTGGACTACAATGGCTAAAACGGCGGCCATCTTGGGTGTAAATGGGAGATAATGTAATGTAAAGGAAACAGGTACGAACAAACGCTGTCATGATGTTAATGATGATGCAGCAATGACTGTATTGATGCTAGGCACCGGGTGAGTGCCTAAAGCAAAGGTAAGGAAGATAAAGTCAAGCTGTAAGTGGGAAAAGGGAAGTAAGAGGAAAAAAAGGAAGGAGATGAGGAGAAAAAGGTAACAAAGCACACACAGTGAGACCAATTAAAGTTATTTGATAGTGGAGAGTGTGAATAGAAACTATGTCATAGCTGGCTATAGGTTAGAGAGCGTGACAGTGTAAAGGTGTCCAATGATATTAAGAGAATGTAATAATACATCGCTGGGCAAGGACACCAGTAGACGATAAGTAAAACATATAGGAGCCATTACCATGAAATGCAGTGAAAGGGTGCAACTGTCAAATCGTAGTATATAGGTGTACTGTACAGTTGCGACAATAAATGAAACATGTAAGAGCAGAGACCAAGAAGTGCAATAGTTAGGTGCAACAGTTAGAACATTGTATATATGCATAAGTACATTAGTGGGATACACAGTAAACCACAACATTGTGAGAGTTAGAAAATAATATTGTGTACATTGTTGCAGACAGAGGAAAAGAACACTCATGCGAGAAAGAAGTGTAGTTCACGATCCGTGTTCAGGCCTAGTTCCACTGCGCAGAGTTTTATAATCCATTTGGACTCGCATCTACGCAGGTCTCTGGTTCTGTCCCCCCATCTCGGTGAGTTGGAGACCTGAGTGATGCCATGGAACCTGATGTTCAGGAGATCCTGTTCCCCGTGTGAAGTGTTGAAATGAACTGCCAGAGGATAGTTAGTGTTGACATTTCTGATGGCTCTGACATGTTCCTGAATACGTTCCTTCAGTGGGCGTATGGAACTACCAACGTAGATCAGACCACATACACATATCAGGCAGTAGACAGTAAACTTTGTGTTACAATTCATGAAAGTCTTAATATGGTGTGTGGTCACGGTGTTGTAGGAAAAGGAAATGGTTTTGTTAAGGGCTAGTTGGCAGGATATGCAGCAGCCACATTTGTAAAAACCATTCGGTTTCTCTGGAATCCACCCTGTAGGTTGTGTCTGAGGGGAGGGACAGAGAAAGCTAGGGCACAGAATGTTCCTAAGGGTCCGACCTCTGCTGTGTACGATGGTCGGTGACCTGCCTATTGAGTCCTTGAGGCACGTGTCCAATATTAACAAATGCCAGTGTTTCTTGAGAATGCGCAGTACAGCCTTACTCGCAGGGCCGTATTGGGTAATGAAGGAGACCGGTCTACTGTTAGAGGAACCCTTGGCCACTGGTTCTTTGCAGCTCTTGATCAGTAAATCGTGTTGGCTCTTGCTCAATATGCGTTTGCTGGCTCCCGAGATGAGTTTGTTGGTATAACCCCTAGCTTGGAAGCGATGAGTCAGGTTCTTAAGCTCCTGTTTCAAAACATCAGTGTCAGTACAGTTGCGTCGAATCCTGACCATTTCTCCGTATGGGATGGCCCTGATCTGTGAAAGGGGGTGGGCGCTATGTGCATGCAGAACAGAATTGCAGGCAGTAGGTTTCCTGTAAAGTCTCGACATGATCTTGTTGTCAGTGATGTACAAAAGTAAATCCAGGAACTCAATTCTGGTAGTGTCCACTTTATGAGTGAAGACTAAATTAAACTCATTGGTGTTGAGGTGTTCAATAAGTATACTGAGGTCCGAGACGTTGCCAGTCCAGATAGCAAGAATATCATCAATATATCTTCCCCAATATAGGATGTGTTCGGTGAGATGTGTCGGACAGTTGGACCATAAGTGTATTTTCTCAAATTGGCCCATGTAAAGATTGGCATATGAAGGGGAGAACTTGGCTCCCATGGCTACACCCTGACACTGTCGAAACCATCTGCCATCGTGTAGGAATACATTGTTCTCTAGTACTAACCGTGTGAGGTCAAGAAGCATACGTGTGTGTTCATAAAGTGTGGCATCTCGGGCACTAAGCGTAAGTTGGAGCATTTCCAGTCCCCTTTCCAGGGGAATGGACGTGTAGAGAGAGCTAACGTCGAGACAGACGAACACACAGTCTTCTGTCCACTCGATGTCTTCCAGTTGACACAACAAATCGCGGGTGTCCTGTATGTATGACGGCAGGTTGTGTACCAAGGGTTGGAGAAAGGAGTCAATGTACTCAGATATCTGTTCCGTAGGTGAACCAATCCCTGAGATGATGGGTCTGCCGGGAGGAAAACCCCCTGGTTTGTGGACTTTGGGTAGAATGTATATGCAGGGAGCCCGGGGCGCCTCAATGTACAAAAATCTGTATTCTAAATCAGTCAGGAGACAGTGATTTTTCCAAAATGTCAGTTTCTTTCTAATCAAGCTGGTAATGTTAGAAAGAGGGTTATTCGGCAGTATAGAGTAGGCCTGGGTGTCATTGAGTTGTCTGTCTATTTCTGTAATGTAGTCAATCTTGTTCATGATGACAACATTGCCCCCTTTGTCAGCCTCCCTGATAACTATGTCTGGACATGTAGAGAGTTTTTGCAAAGCACGGAGTTCATAGGAGTTGAGATTATTGGTAGGTCTATGGGTACATGTGCTATTTTTATCCTCCAAGTTGTAAAGTTCTGTACTGACGGCTTTGTAGAAGATGTCGATGTGATTGTCTGGAGGCAACGTGGGGACAAACATGGAATTTGGTTTGAGCCCACTGTTGACTTCTAAGTTGGGTATTGTGGTTCTAAAAATTCTGGACCCATGTAATTTACTTTGCCACAGCAGTACGATTTTAGTATCAAAAGACCGATAATGACTAGTACACTAAGCATGAGCATTTTCGCTCAATTCCAGCAGCGTTTTCACCTTGAAATCGCCATTTTCGTCCTGCCCTCGTGGCTCCCATTTTATACACGGCAGCCATTTTTAAAAGTTGCCCTCACATAGGCTTATAATACAGTCAGATTTGATTCCAAGGACACGTACACCTTGATTGACTTTTCTCTGACCTGGGCAAGCTGGAACCATTGCCTCAGGCCAAACCTGTTTGGTCAGTCCCTCTCCCAGTGGCCGAATCAGATAGCATCAAGGCACACCATACCATAAAACCCTTATTATCGCTCACACACCCTGCCTAATCTTGCTCACACCTGCACCTGCTCTTTTCTTCTTCTTACTTTACGAGGGGGAGGTGCCCGTTTTTATTGGGGGTCCACACTTATCTGATGTAAAATACTAGGCCTTGCCGGGTAATTTATTATGGGTTGGATGACATGAAATATGAGGTTTCATCATGACACTGTTTTTTCCTTTGTAGTGAAAACATGTGAATGACCAACCAAAATGTCAAGAATGTTTGCCTGAAGCTTAAAAAACTGTATATAAGGAAACCTGACTTTGCATTGACACACAGTCTCCTGAGAACATACAAACCGTGCTGTTGTACTTCTAGGACGCTTGTTACTTGGTTGCAGCCAATAAATTCGATCTTTGACTTCACCTAGAAGACTCTGAGTTTCTGTGGTCTGAATCAGGAAAGTACCCGAGGTCTTTGGGTGTACCCTGGCACCACTGGGTTACCGGATCAGTACCGGTTCTGAAAAACCCAGTACCTCAGTATAATATTGAGTTCAGTCAATAGTTCATCAAAACTGGGTGGTGGTGAAGATGTGTTATCCAGGGACAGAACCGTATGGATATCCTGAAGGTCCCTAATGGTTTGATTGCAAGTAGGTAGTGTCGCACGAGCAGTCTTGTTGGTATCAGGTTTGTTGTGGAAGAACTTTTTCAGTTTGAGATTGCGTATGAATTTGAAGAGATCTATGTGTATGTTAGTGTAGTCAGGCTTAGAAGTAGGACAGAAGCCCAGACCCTTTTTTAAAACATTTATTTCATGCACAGACAGTTTCAAATTGGAAAGATTCATAACCTGTACTGTTTCCTCCGAAGTGATGGGGGTTAGTTGTAAGGAGAGATCACTCAGGGCCTTTGAGTTTTTGTGGTGGAACGGGTTGTCATGCCCTCCCTGGTGTTTGTTGTGGTGTTTCCTGCCCCCCTGTGGGTGGGTTTGTGTTTATGCCTGATCTGTTGTAGTTCTGTCGTAGTCCCTTCCTGTATCGGACAAGTTCCTCTAAAAATGAATTCGACTGTTGGGTTGTATTTTGTGGAACTATATTGGCAGAGGACCCTTCAATAGGTGGGTCTGAGCAATCACTGGATACATTAGAGATGTCAGATAAACTACCCGTGATAGACCCAGCAGGCGTGTTGGAGTTGGTGGGTCTGTTGCTAGAGTCTTTGTTAACCTGATCAAACCTTTGTGCAAAAGTATAAATCCTACCATTAATGTAATCATTGTCATCTCTGGCAAGTTTTCGCATTTTCTTGTCCTTTATGTATAATTGATAACCAGTGAGTATCTCCGTCATAATAGTGTAGTTTTTGTCAGTTGCTTCTGGGAGGTTGAGAATTTTAATCTCCTCCTCCAGGGATGTAATGTCTTGAAGTAGTTTGGTGCGTTTTCTGTCTGAGTGTTTAATCAGTATGTTAATCATACTAAAAGAGGTGGAGGAGATAAGGTGTTCCCATTCCCCAAGTAAGTCAGGGTCAAGGTCTTCAAATGATGGGAATATAATCACTCGCAGTCCTCTAGGGACTTGTTTAAGTTCCAAATAGCGTTTGAGAGTGGTAATGTCCCACCAGCGGGCTAGTTCTTGTTTCCTTAGCCTCTCTAGTTTAATGAATTTCTGTCTTAGTCCTTCCTTGGAAGGTGTGGGATCTGTGGTGCGTGGAGCTAGGGGTTTCCTGGAGAATAGCTCTGCAGCTAAGGTGTCCCGGTTGTCGTCAAAAGAAGCCATGTTGAGTAACCTAAGGAGAGGGTATTCCCTTTGATCACTATATGACCACTATGTTTAGGCACTGACAAATGTTTTTTTCTCCTTTTTTATCTCTGTGGCAAATGCTTGCAATAAAAATAAAAACAAATGCAACAGCTTCCTGATAAAGCCAAGCCTCCTGGTCTTGCCAATGCTCAGGTAGGTATTATGGCCTTTTAGGTTTAATAGAGTTTGCCAGCCATGATGGTGGCTGGGGCGATCTGCCTACTGCCCAAATTGAAGTTTAAGTTATTACAAGTGTTTCCCAATTCATATCTTTTGAAAAGAGACTTCCATACCTTACCTTTTGAATATTCCCTAGACATCAGACCTGATCAGGAAACTTTTCAACAGTTTCTCTACATGCCGATAGGTGGTGCTGTGCCACTCTGCACTGATTCCATTCCGCTCCTGAAATGATGTGTTGAGCCTGTATAGGTATCAGTCCTGTGCACTGACACCAGTTCTTTTCTTTCCACACTACCAGACACAGATCCAGACTTCCCTTCTGTCTCTCACAGACACTTACTTTGGTGTGTCTCAAAAATGTATTCAGTGGGCAAAGGATGGTTTTAAACATTGTAGGACTACCACACACATGTCTGTGATGGATCCCTATCAGGTTTGCCTGTGGTACCTGGGGTTGGGCCACGGCTCCGAGACCTGTGGCAACTGCGCATCTGGGAACGCAAGGCGCAACTTTGCTCTGCCAAGCATTAGAAGAATTAATGTCAGAATCATTCCAAGTCCCACTCCGCATCCAAGGTTCAATCCTTGTCCTGTAACCAGATTTTGGGCTTTGTCATGCTACAAGTTTTCAAGTAAGCATGAGAAACAGAAGAAATCAAAGCACAAGTCCACTTCCTTATGCCTTCACATCATTGGGTAATTGTCCATCTTGATCTCACTCCCAAAGATGGTCGACCGCAGAGCCCATCCTACAGCTGGTTTCAGCACAACCCAAGTTTCTGGGGCCTTCAGCCATGCTGTGACAGATCGAAGAGTTCTACACAGCTATGCTCCTGCTCTTTGGATCTCTACTGACTCCATGTGGCACGGTTTCAGGTCCCATGGAGACGAAAGGCCTTCCACCTGGAATACGGCTGAAGGGTGTGCCCTCTGTGCCAGTTGGACCCTCTGAGCCTAGTTTGTCTCAGGCTTTTGCTCTGACTGCTCTCACTGTCCAATCCCACTCTTGGTCCTGGTACATCAAAGCTGATGCCAAACTCGCCACCTGAAGGGGTTGTCCTCTCTGATGCCGAATCACTGCTGGTCCAACCTCAGCCAATATGACACCAGAATCCACCGGAGACGCCACTTCCTACCCTTGAGTTACCACAAGGCAGACAACTTTCTTTGCATTTAATTTTTGGGACAGACTCAGATAGTGCCTGTGACCCAGGTTCCTTTACAGTAAGCTAATGGCCTTGACATATTCCCGAAGAGAGTTCTTGTTTCTCGCCCCCAGACCACCCACAGCGGAGTCTGTCTTCTATACTATGAACAAGCATAGGGCCGTCAAAGTTCTCAACCTTCACTGCCCCCATCATGGAGGTTAAAACTAATATTTTGACACAAGTCCTTAAACTGGGGCCAACATATTCTGTGCCCCTTTTTCCTTGTAACTAGGTACTGATAAACATCTTATGGGGTAAGCATATTGACAGGTACCATTGCTCTACTCAAGGCAACCCAGCTTTCCTGTTGCAGCACCCCTCACCAGACGGTCTAGTGGTACAGACCTCTACTAGCTGTTTTTATCCCAACACTTTTCCTACCACTCCCCTAACAGAGAGTCTAAGCAAGTGGAAACATTTGGAAAACCTATCTTTTTGTCTACTAGTTTGACTGTCCAATCCGTTAATGGCAGCTGTCTGTTGGACTCTACTCTCACACCCTTTGGGATTCAGTGCCACAATTTCTCCCCTCTACCCCCACAGCCCCACCTGCCAAGCCTCTTTTGTGTGCCCTTACTGGGGCACAGCCACCCGGTGAGAGGCAGAATCCACCAATTCTTTATGGGTTGGCAGGCGATCATGTTGGAGAGGTGGGTCCTACAAATTGTTCACAAGGAATATGTCATACCCTTCTTTTCCTCTTTGACTCCCGCTCCACCATCCACTCAATGACTAATTGAGGATCATTTCTTGGCCAAAGGGGCTATCGAAGAGTATCCTCACCAGAAGAAGGGCATGGTTGTTATTCCTCCTACTTTCTCATGCCTAACAAAGAAGGAGGCCTGCGGCCTACCTTAGACTTCTGCCCTCTCAATGGATTCCTCCGGAAGTAAAAATTCTGAATGCTCACCCTAGCTTAGGTGTTGCCTGCTCTCGATCCTGTAGACTAGACAGTGGCTTTGGACCTGCAGGACACTTAGGTGCAGATTTAAGAGCCCCTAGCGCCTCCTGGTGCCACATTAGTATAATTTGTTCTATGGTAATGTGGCCCTACAAGGCCAAAATCGGCACACCAAATTTAAAAAGTGGTGCGATGCATGCATTGCACCACTTTGTTACCCTTTGTGCTACATTATGCCTGCCCCAGGCATAATGTATGCAAAGGGGGCATTCCCCCGTTAGGGGGTGGGGGGACTGAAAACATGACGCAAAGAAATCTAACAGATTTCTTTGCGTCATGTTTTCTGCACTTTTTCTGCCTCAGAGTAGGTGTTAAAAGGAGGCACACCATTGTTTACAATGGAATTCAATGGGATTTGCAGGATTAGCGTCAACATTTTCATCAAAACTCTGCAGTGAGGTCTGATGTCCCAGTGGACCCAACATCAAGGGAACATCTTTAACCATGTTCAGCTTTTGGAGGAGACTGCAAAAGATCTGCAGTAGTGGTTACTGGACCACAATCTGGTCAGTGACAGATCCCTCTCCCTTCACCACCCACAACTGACAGTGGTGACCGATGCGTTGCTTCTGGGTTGGGACAGCCATCTGCAAGAGGTGGTGATCAGAGGCCTCTGGTCTCTGGCAGAGTCCTGGCTCCATATCAACTTTCAGCTTGGCTCTGAAAGCCTTTCTTCCATTCATCAAATAGAGACTGGTACAGGTAATCAGGACAAGGCCACCGCAATGTGGTTACTACAAAAAACAGGGTGGGTGGGGGCATGGACCCTGTGCCAGGAGGCCTTGCATTTCTGGAAATGACTGGACCGCCAAGCAATCTTACTGGTGGTGAACCACATAGGATGATCATTGAATGCCTCTGTAGATGAGTACAGCCATTGGTACCTAGCAAATCATGAGTGGCATTTACACCCAGAGGTGGCACAAGGTATTTTTCATGAATGGGGAGAACCTTTGCTCAACATGTTCAGCTTCACTGAGAACGCACAATATCAGCACTTCTGCATGTTGCTGTTTCCAGGACTTCTCGCTTGGATACCCATTGTGCCTCCAATGGAACTTGGGACTCCTGTATGCCTTTTCACCAGTACTACTCCTTCCTCGTTTTCTCAAGAAAAGCAGGACCAACAGGGCCCAAGTCACCCTAGTGGCTCTGGATTGGGCACAGAATAAATGGTATCTAGAACTCCTGGACTTCAACATCTGTCCTCTGATAAGGCAGCCCATCTAGGAGGATCTTCTGTTGTAACAACACAGCTGTGTACTATACATGGACCTTTGCAATTTCCACTTTAATCGATGGAGGTACAGCTGCAACAGCTGAACATCTTTGACTTTCATCCAGAAATGGTTGATGTTGTGTACACCTGTCTTTAGGGAAAATTTGTGTTTTGGGGTGGAAAATGCTAAACTGACCCCCTCTACGCCACATTGTATGTTATTTGTTTTATCTCTTGCCTGGTAAGTCTTGGGCACGGTTAAAGGTTATCTTTCAGCCTTTTTGGTTTGCCTACTGTTGGCTGATCAGCCCTCTTTGTCTAGGTTACTTATTTTGATGCAGTTTTTAAAAGGGATACAACATATGTTTCCCCCTTCTCCCTTTGTGATGCCCAAGGGACCTAAATCTGGTCCTTACTTATTTGATGTATACTCCATTTGAGGCACTGAACAGCTGTCCATTACATCTCCTTCCCATCAAGTCTGTGTTCCTCATTGCCATCACCATGCAATGGCGCGCCATACACCACCTTCTGTCCAAACTGAACTAGGGCATTCTTCCTGGTGAAAGTTGTGATGCTTTTCCACATTGGTCAAACCATTAGCCTGCCAACATTCTATGCTCTTCCTCACCCCTCTAAGGAGGAGGGGGGCCTTCTTCACTTGAACCCCAACACATCACTACGTTTCTACATAGATCATACCTGTGAGCACTGCATGGATGATCACTTTTTGTGGTGTTCATTGGAGCAAAAAAAACATACCATCACATGCTGGATCGTTCTCTGCGTTAAGATGTGCTATGCATTGGCTAAGAAGCAGCCTCCAGAAGGACTTTGGGGGTCATTCTGACCCTGGTGGTAAATACCGCCAGGGCGGGGGTCGGCGGTAGCACCGCCAACAGGCTGGCGGTGCTCCGCCGGGCATTCTGACCGCGGCGGTACAGCCGCGGCCAGAAGCGGAAAGCCGGCGGTGTACCGCCGACTTTCCGCTGCCCATGGGAATCTGCCATGGCGGCGCAGCTTGCTGCGCCGCCATGGGGATTCTGACACCCCATACCGCCATCCTGTTCCTGGCGGGTCGCCCGCCAGGAACAGGATGGCGGTATGGGTTGTCGTGGGGCCCCTGGGGGCCCCTAAAGTGCCCATGCCAATGGCATGGGCACTGCAGGGGCCCCCGTAAGAGGGCCCCACAAAGAATTTCAGTGTCTGCTTTGCAGACACTGAAATTCGCGACGGGTGCAACTGCACCTGTCGCACCTTCCCACTCCGCCGGCTCCATTCGGAGCCGGCTTCCTCGTGGGAAGGGTGTTTCCCACTGGGCTGGCGGGCGGACTTTTGGCGGTTGCCCGCCAGCCCAGTGGGAAACCCAGAATGACCGCCGCGGTCTTTTGACCGCGGAACGGTCTTCTGGCGGTTCCCGCTTGGCGGGCGCCTCCCGCCGCCCGCCAAGCTTAGAATCAGGCCCTTTGTGTTCATTCATCTAGTGCCACAGCTGTTACCACTGCATTAGCATGCGGAGTCCCTGCCCTTGACGTCTGCCAGGGAGATACATTGGAGTTCACAAAGCATTATTGTCTGGACAGCCAGATCTTCCCAGAGTCACTTTGCAAATTTTACCCGTTCTCATTAAAGAAAAATGAGTGCCATTAAGCCCACTTTTAATAGTATGGATGATCCTTTTAAATACAACCTTTTCACTATTGATACACATTGCAAAGCAATATTTACAGTGCAGATTAACACATTTGCTGTACCATTAGATCTTCACAATAAATAATGTGGCTCAAAGCAATGCTGTGGTTTCCGCACATGTTGATTATATCATGTATTGCTACAGCATTTTTTAATTGTTGTTAAGGTTCTCACAACTTGATTTTGTGCTAACTTTTAAAATAGTCGTCCTTGCCTGGTAATTTTTGTTTCACATATGTTTCATTTTCAGCATTGACAAAAAACAGAGTCCAGTTCTTCAGCAGAGGAAGTGTCCACCTCTTCCGCAACCTTTCCAGACACTTGGAAAAATACAACTACTGAAGAAGCCCTCCCTGAAACCTTCAATGCTCGCCTACCGCACATCGATCTCCCACCTACCGCTCCCAATCATTCAACAGACTCACTGAATACAATCACCAACTGAGATCTTGGATATGTTCAACAGGGGGTGGGGGGGGGGAGGATTTGACCATAGGGCTGGCGCTCACAGAGAATTCACCATAAATTACTAGTGAACTACTTGCTAATATCACGGTGCTCCTGGGTGAAGGGTCCTCCAAACTTCTCCAAATTTCTCAAAGAGAAACAAACAAGAATCAAAGAAATATCCAAGGCACTTGTGTACGTAATAAGAAACATTTAGTGTCCATGTCTTATGTTGTGTAACATCTTGTTGTTGTTGTTAGGATTGACACAAAAAACATGTAGTCAACAGTCAGCAGCTTGAATCCAATCTTCTGTTTATTTTCATGGAATTGTTCTCCTTATCAGTAGTAAACGCAACAACAGCCAACATGTGTTTCGTCATGCAAGAGGATATTCACACTGACTTCCTCAGGGCTGAAAAGGATACAATGACCCATATTTACAAGTATGGAATTCGCCCTTTTTTCACTTCATTTGGTGATCCTAGATCAGGGCGGTAAGACGGAGGTCGGGCTGGGCCCCCGACTCCGTTATCGAAGACGCTCAAGTTCTTGGGCCTAATCTTTGCATGAATAATGATTTGAGTCTTGTGCGTGTGAGTGTGAGCTTGGACGTTTAATGGCATTTGCATGTGGATACTCGAATCGGCAAGATGCGCAATTCTTTTCTTGTGCTTAATTCATGTTATTCATTGTGCGCTATCATTCCTTGGCAGTTACATGGTGGCATTCAAATCATCAAGATGCGCAATTCTTTTCTCGTGCTTAATTCATGTTATTCATTGTGCGCTACCATTCCTTGGCAGTTACATGGTGGCATTCGATCGGCAAGACGCGCAATTCTCTTCTCGTGCTTAATTCATGTTATTCATTGTGCGCTACCATTCCTTGGCAGTTAAATGGTGGCCTAGGAATCAGCAAGACGCACGATTCGTTGTCTTGTAATTTAACCCTTGATATTCATTGTGCGCTACCATCCCTAGGCAGTTACATAGTGGCATTCAAATCGTCAAGACGCACAATTCTTTCCTCGTGCTTAATTCAAGTTATTCATTGTGCGTTACCATTCCTTGGCATTTATATGGTGGTACTTGAATTGGCAAGACGCGCAATTGTTTCCCTGTGTGTAATTCATGTTATTCATTGTACGCTACCATTTCCAGACATTCGTTTGGTGAACTTCAAATCAGCAAGCCGCGAGATTCATTTTCTGTGTTAAAAAATCACGGTGTTCATTATATGCTACCATTTTTTAAGGCATTTACGTGGTGGCTTTTGAGTTGGCAAGTCATGTGATATATTTCCCAAGTCTAATTTGTGTTAATCATGGTGCACAAATCATCCAATGGTATTTTTCTCCCTGTGTGAAAATCTGCAATGTACGCAATTCATGTTCCGGCAATTTGAGGGAACAAAAAGTCAGAGTTTCAAGATGTAATGTTGTGTGTTCCTAATATGTCTCTCAAAACCTGATTCATATGATGCTTTAGAAATTGTTCAGATTGTTTCCTGATCCTCAGGTAAAGAATGGTACTTGAATTTGAAAGTTGCATTTAACTGTTCTTGATTCCCTCACAGGTACTCAATCATCTTGGAGCCTAGTCATTTTAATTCTATGCTTAGGTTGTTCATGCTTTTAGAATGACAATGTTTAGAGTTATAGTCTAGTATTGATTTATATGATAGAATCGTGATATTGTGTGCTTTAACCTTTTTGCTTCCTGCAGGTCTCCTTCCCAGCTGTTCCCTTCCTAATCCCCTTTTCCCCACTTAGACTATCTTAGACTCTGTGACAATTCTAATCAGAGTATTGGAGCTGTCTTGTGGTGGAAGTGTTGTGAACGTGCACAGACCCTGAGGATCTGGTGACTCTGACAGAATAGTGGGCACACAAATTATTATCTTCCTGGTTTGTGTATGTTCTCAGCATGGCCACACTGGACGAGCTAGTCAAGGCTATCACTCAGCTCCAAGCAAGGAACAAAATCCCCCAGGTGTGTCTTGGCCAGGTCCTTCATCTCAGACTTCTGGAGGTAATCCTACAAGCATTTCCTTAAATGTTCCTTCAGCCATTCCTTTAGCTCCCCCAGAACATTTCTCAGGTGACCCCTTGAAAGCACAATCTTTTCTGGTTCAAGTGGAATTACACTTCACCTGCAGACCACATACTTTCCCCGATGCCCAATCCAAAGTAGCTTTCTTGTTATCATATCTGTCTGGAGATGCAGCTACCTGGGCTATTCCTCTTGTGCGTAAAGATAGTCCTCTGTTGTACAACTGGAGATTTTTTTTTCGAGAGTTTGATCGAGTTTTGGATCGTAGAACTGTAACACTGTCAGCAGATCATGAAGTATTAGACTTACGCCAAGGGAATCAGGACTTAGTGTCATATCTAGCCAACTTTAATCGGCTGGTCGCTGAGACATCCTGGCCTGAAGAAAAACAAGCGGCCTTGTTCTATAAGGGACTCAAAGAGGAGCTAAAAGATATCCTAGCTCAAATCGACCCGCAAACTACGGACGGTCAAGAATTTATAAACCTTGTCTTGAGGCTTGATCATCGTTTATCAGAACGAAAAAACCCGAAAAAAGACTGAAAAATATTTCTGGCGTGTTCACGATAATAGAGATTCAAGAACTCCGAAAGAAAGAACTCCGGAACCGATGGAAACTGGAACCATCAGGAGACCATTGACCAAAGATGAAAATGACCTCTGAAGAAAGAATGGACAATGTCTCTATTGTGGACACAAGGGTCATGTAACCGGGCGTCTATTGCCACGGTTATGAGTATTAACCCCGAGCCGCTAAGCTCATACCCTAGGGGTACTGAAGAGCGAATCATCCCACCGAAAGTGACGTCTAAGGAGGAGTTCCGAGTCGATGGGACTGAAATAGAGAAAGACATAGGACGACGTTGTTGGAGGCCCGACAACCCGGAAGTAGTCATGCGGACAGCGAGCAGAGAGAAGGAGACGTCCGGAGTCCCAGGAGAGGAGCGAGACGGGGAAACGGAACGGAGGAAAGCCGGCAACGAAGACCAACGGAGACTGGAGACAGGAGATCAACTGCAGGAGGCGCCGAATAGAGCCCCAGCGAGACGCCGAGGAAAAACGGAGGAAGCCGCCACGTCCCAGGAGGGGCGTGGCATACTCAGGTACGATCGTACCTCGCATTTAAACTTTTACCTGAATGGTTGAAGGGTGGGAAACCCCTAGTGGGAGTGAAGGGAGGATTGGGGGAAAGGTGTTTTAAGGAAGGCGATGACATCTAACCCACAGGCAGGGTGGTGAAAAGAACCATCCACCTATAGAAGATTACTAAGAAGAGAAAAAGAGAGAGAGAGAGTATACACGGGAAGGTGAAATCACATATGCCTAGTTCCCAAGCACATCCCTGCACACCTACCCTACCACAACGATACTAACCCTATACAAACCCTTAAATCCAACATCTACACTTACCTTTTGTCCCGTTCTTTCTATTTTGGGGAAACCGGTCCACCTCTATTGGGACGAGTTCAAGACCCTGCTCCACCATCCGAGGACGCGACTCAGTCATCCACCAGAAACGCCCTGAAAGAAAGCAAAACACCACATAGCATTTACGAGCTAATTAGGAGACGAACCAGAATTCCCAAAAAGAGATAAGAAAGAATCTGGAATACGAATACAAATAAAGGAAATATCAACTAAAACTCGGTGCCTATATAGTTATTTCAATATCCCTCACGGGTAGACCCAGAACCCATTACAGGTCATTTTGCCAAAGATTGTCCAATCAAACCAAAGAGCAAACGAGGTCCAGTTCAGAAGGTTGCAGCCAATGCACAAGTCGAGTCGGAAAACTAAAGCACCCAAGATGCAGAGAAGGGTTGCTCTTGGGTGTCACTGTGGACCCTTCACAATCCAGACATCTCAAACTGGGAATAAGAGTTCAGGTTAAGAAAAAGATCTACTTTAAGAAGCCTCTAGTCAATTCTGGGGCTACCGGGAACTTTGTTGATGCCCAATTGATTTGTGCATGGTGGATCCCATGTATTGAAAAGAAGACCCCAGAAATCATCCAGGCAGTCGATGGAAAACTCTTGACTGGCGATCCAGTAACACTTCAGACTGTCCCCTTGGTGGTGATTTGTGAGGATAAGAATCAAAGAAAGAACCATAAAGAGAAACTTATCTTGACGTGATCTATGCTCCCCAATATGGAATAATCCTTGGTTTACCATGGTTAACTCATCACAATCCAGAAATCTTGAAGCCTAGTCATTTTACTTCTATGCTTAGGTTGTTCATGCTTTTAGAATGACAATGTTTAGAGTTATAGTCTAGTATTGATTTATATGATAGAATCGTGATATTGTGTGCTTTAACCTTTTTGCTTCCTACAGGTCTCCTTCCCAGCTGTTCCCTTCCTAATCCCCTTTTCCCCACTTGGACTCTCTTAGACTCTGTGACAATTCTAATCAGAGTATTGGAGCTATCTTGTGGTGGAAGTGTTGGGAACGTGCACAGACCCCGAGGATCTGGTGACTCTGACAAGGAGGTATCCCTTGGCGATTGGCCTCACACACTTGTCAAATACTGTTAATAAATATATCAGAGTTTGTTCTCAATGACATCAAGTTACTGAATATTGACTTTACGGTTTACCCTAATTCAGGGAACTCTTGCCACTTTTCTTTTTAGTCCTTGACTGATACCTTGGTCTTTATCCTTATAAGTGTTAATATAATAGCAGGTGTACTTGGGTTTTAATCATATGGCTCCAATTGGCCATTCAGGTTTGTTATTAATTAGTGAAATTTGCACATTATTAACTATGCGCTTGATGGTATTTTTTGGTAGCATGATACAATTTGGATCCGACATATGTTTTTGTTTTTAGGTGACTATCGTCTATTTGTTGCGGCATTTTCATTGGTAAATTACAGACTGTTAGATACCAAATGGATGGTTAAACACTTTTCTGATTTTCTATAAATAAAATAAATTATTTTTTGCTTTTCGGTCAAGCCAGATTATTACACTCACTATTATCGCCACCAAATTTAGCGCCCCAAGAGTATTGTAGGGGAGTTACATTGTCTGTGTGCTACGAGTGTGGCCCCTAGTGCGAATAGTTTTACGTTATCAATGAGACATTAGTATGGAAGTCCTGCGTCGTACCATTATAAATATATGGGCGTACAGGTCATTCACAGTTTGCAGTGATTCTTTCAACTCCACCAATATAGCACCCCAAGAATATTATACAGTAGTCACCATACACTTGTGCTACGATTTAGGCTTATTTAATTTATAATTTGCCAATATTTTCATGTTATCTCCTTAGATATTAGCGGACAAATATTGGTCTTGATTACTAATGAAGGGGCATGTTGACTACTGGTATGTTGTCAGTGTCCACTATCCCTTTCAAGATGGCGCTTAAAATGAGTTTTTTTTAGTCCTCTTTCTATTTTCATTTACGACGTTTAAAATGCGTGTTCTCACATGAGTATGGGCTCATTAGCCCTTGCATACACGCCGTCAATGGACTGAAAGTTATAAGCTCCCATTTCGAAGTCTTCGTTCTTTTATGTTTTTAAGGTAGGTGTACACATTGGATTTATGCTTAATGGCTATAATGGAGGTGGTTGCAGGGTTACAGTAATTTTTGTTTTCATTTATAAACGATCGTAAAAGGATCTTTTTTTAAGCTCGTATTGAGTATTTACTTATTTGTTTGGACTATTTGTTCCGGAAGTGATTATCCGAGGTATGCATTACGTCATTAAGATTTGAACTCAATGGGGTCACTTTTTATATTTTATATTTTTTCCTTTGGTGCTAACTTAGGATTTTAGGCCGTTTTTCTTATTTGTTTTGTTTCCTATCATTTTGGTGTCCCTTGGTATTCACAAGTGTGTTCTTTGGTAGACGGTCGCTCTGAGATATTCTCTCTCCTCATTATGGTAATACTGGCATGTAAGCCACATTACACATTAAGGAAAATGTTTGTTTCTATCCACTGGTGATGTATAATATTCAGGATTGGAGTTCACCCCTTTTTTTCATTACAACACCTTCTGGTGATGGGTTAAATCATATAATCTGTCAATTGACAGATTGCTTTGAATTCCATACTTGTAAATATGGGTCATTGTATCCTTTACATCCCTGAGGAAGTCAGTGCGAATATCCGCTCGCATGACGAAACACATGTTGGCTGTTGTTGCGTTTACTATTGATAAGGAGAACAATTCCATATAAATAAACAGAAGATTGGATTCAAGCTGCTGACTGTTGACTACATGTATTTTGTGTCAATCCTAACAACAACAAGAAGATGTTACACAACATAAGACATGGACACTAAATGTTTCTTATTACGTGCACAAGTGCCTTGGATATTTCTTTGAGATCTTGGATATGTCCTATCTAAATGTCCCATGTACATATTTTTTTATATTTCCTTATTAGTTTTGTACATAACTCATACAAGGTACTACTGAGTTCCTCCTCTCCTCTCTGACATTAGTTTAACACACATCCCTCTCACACCACTGTGCATAATGTCCTTCAGTATCTAGAACGACAGTGTAATTGTGTCTTGAGGAGACCATGATGTGCACAGCCTACCATATTGTTGCTAGATGTCCTCAGTGATACAGAAGACACATTGGTACTCAAAACAACATTATAATGCAAAACATAATTCCTCCCTTGTTTAACTGACAAGAACATCATGTTTCATAATAATGTCGCTCAATGTGACGGAAGTAACAAACTACAGTACAGCTATCTGTAGCAGACCCAAAGGGGTGAGGGCTCCCAGCTGTCCCTGTTATGAAATCTATGATACCCTCTGCCCTCCACAGAGTGCCCACATCCACCCACTTCACTTCTTTCCGACCCCGGTCACGACTGAGGCTGCCATATTATTATTCAAAGTGGCCATCCATCTGATTTTGCATCCAGCTTTTGAATGAACCTGTCCAATTTTCCATATGTCTCACCTTCCCACTTGCCCCCCTGACTAGCTGCTCTGGCCTCTATTTCCGCCTATGATCATTTCAATAAATTATTGGTCAAAACCAACAGCAGCTGGACAGACAGATTTCCAGACCATCGCAAACTGCCGTTTTCCTGATCATAGTGCCAGACTCACAAACCTATGTTTGTTCGTTTTCCAAATATGTTGCATATCTAAGAGGCACTGTGTGGGTTCTTGGAGAAGGAGGCCAGTAATGAGACTCTCCACATATCTTAGTACTTCTTCCCAAAACTACCTCATCACCAGGCACTGTCACACCATGTGGTAAATTTCTGCTATTGGCTCACTGCAGTAAGGGCATGAGGTGGATTTCCAGGGTACATACATCCTACCTGCTTAGGAGAGAAGCATGTGTGGCGCACCATATTAAACTGGGTATAGTAGAATCATATATTTACAGAACTCAGGCACCTTCACCATATAGCAGGCATTGGTTCCTGCCCTATTCGTAGCTCTCACCATCTTAAATGGCCAAGTGGGACCCTCCATCCACTGCACTAGGGCCCTGCATAGGCATGTCACAGCTTTCCTATGATGCGTGTGCGTTAACAGTACCATCAGTACAAGCAGTGGCCTAGGAATACCCTCTATGACCCCCAAATCTGCCTTGCCACCTGAGTTGAGGCATCATATTGCAGGAGGTGCCCACTCAGTCTGTGCTCTGAGATTTTCGAAGGTTTGCAGCCATTTGTTCCAAAGCAAATCTCCCCACACTTGCACTCCCACCTTTGTCCAGCTGTTGGCGTGATAAATGTTTTTTAAGATCTTGGTTTGTGGGATCATGGGAGTACGGAATCAATCAAAGCAAGGCAAATGAGACATAAGAATGTCAATATTGAGAGATATAGGTGGCTAAAGAAGGAGGGCCCTAGCACCACTGGGAAGGCAGCAAAACACAGCAACCTGAGGAGAATCAACATCTTAGAAATCACACCTCTCCCTATAGGTGATGAAGGAAGTGGAATCCAAAATTCTAGTGACTGCCACATCGAGGAGAGCACCTTTCAAAAGTTCCCCTCAGCAAGATCAGACTCTGCAAGGTACATATTAACACCAGGGTATTTCATTGAGTCCATTCGCTAGGGAAGTTAGGTGACTGCCAGAGCCCCTGTCTGCCCCAAAAGGATATTAAGCAGTGGGAATAAACAAGACTTGTCCCGCTTTATCTTGAGTCCCGAGAGGCCACCACATGCACTCAGAAGATCTAACAGAAGTAAGGCAATAACAGTAACATCATACAGGCATATCAAGGCTCAGTTCTGCATGTAGGGAAATGATGTGAGTCTTAGGCTCAATAGTTATCTGCCAGGTAGGCCTTTTAGACTTCAATAAGCAGGTTCCATATCCAAAGCAAAGATAAAGGGGTGAAAGTGGGCACCCCTGCCTGGTGCCACTTAGAATAGTTATAAAATTAGAAATCACAGCACCAGTATGGACACGTACCGTTGGGTCAGTGTATAGCAGTGATAGCAGTAACCCCCATGTTTGAAACTCTGGACCCACCCCCAATCTACCCATCACAGCGAAAACTCTGTTCATCAAATGCGTTTTTCCATATCAAGGGATACTATCCAATGCTGGCCCTCGGAGCACCAGGCCCAACCCATTATCCTGAACAGATATCACAAATTAAGG